>NC_091445.1:28124948-28453995 GCF_964237555.1 Oryctolagus cuniculus
AGAGCAGATGCATAGAATAAGTCTTAATTCCAGTAACTCAGTCCAGTCCGGGCTGCTCCCCACAATACATTATAATTTCCTTTCTTAATTTTAAAGAGGTAAACATCATCAGTTGTTTGTTCATTGTAAAAGCATTTCTCTTAATTATACACTGGCATTGTCTTTTAATGTATTTTTGTCAGTCTATTTGCTCCATAGATCAAACTTCTAAACTGAAAAAACAATCTGAAATTTTATTCTCTATTTTATCAAATATACCCATGTTTTTTATTCTATTCTTTGGATTTTTCCTTTTGGTCTTCAAACTCAATATACAAACATAGGTACAAAACACAAAGATGTTATAAAACTTTAGCATACTCATTACCAATTATATATGGAAGCACTTTATATGTGAAAAATGAATATTTTTACTGTTCACATTATTATGACTGTAATGATTTGCTTCTTGGGTGAGACAAGAAATTCACAAGAATTAGATTTTCATCTTTAAGATTTAACAGATCAAGCCTGTGTATCCAAAATGCAGTGTCTATTAATGAAATTGTACTAATATCTATGTTTAGTTTATGAATATACTGTGCCACTGTGGTATTACCATTTATCAAAGCAATCTAGCATGGAATGTGTACACTAAACTCTTTTTCATTAGATCAGTTACATTCCATTTTATTCCATGTCTGCTATATCTAAAACAAAAGTTGAGCAAAAAGAGACTTTAATTTTGTTTATAAATGATCACAATGTTTTTTCATTACTTGGATTTATGTTCTACTTCCTTGATCTTTTGGTGGGCTGACTTGATATTAAGAATTTTGAATTAACTTTCTTTTCATTGAATCACAAACACATTTTGGCATGTTTCTAAGTTGTATTCTTAGATTTTAACTACTTAGAATATTTACAGGTTGTCCTGTTTTTCCATATTTGTTTTTCATCAGATGTAATTCATGTGGATTACAGTTTTGAAATTAACTATTTCAACTTCCTAGCTGTGTAAACCAGAATAAGGGAAACATCTTTTCTAAATGGACATTTTAAGCCATGTCATATTTGACTTGTTGGATCGATGTATCCTTGTGATCAAGGATTAAGCTATTTATTGCTCTTGTAAAGAAAGAAAGCTATTAAATAGACCATAAATATAATGTTATGTAATGAATGTTAGGATCTCTAACTTGTACTCAGCATTAGTTATGTGACCTTGAACAAGTCACTTCATCTTTTTTATCTCAACTTCATTATCTATATAGCAAGGACACCAATTACCTCTTTGGGTTCCTCGGCCTGTAAAGCTCTATGACTTTATTCTAATTATCTTTGTAATGTGTTTAACATGTGGGAGGAAAGCTTCACTGTGACAGTTATGCAAATAGTCTCTTATGAATTATGCAGTTAATTTAATAAGCCTCTTACCTTTTTTGTTGTAATTTCCAAAAAAGTAAACATTCACCCAAGGAGACATATACTAAAGATTGCTGTTCTAATTTTTTTAAGATTAATCTATTTATTTGAAGGACAGAGTCTATCTGGGCATCCAATGTAAGTAGCAGGGACCCAAGTTTTTGGGCCATCTTTTACTGCTTTCCCGAGTGCATTAATGGAGAGCTGGATCAGAAGCAAATCAGTCGGGACTTGAACAATCATCTTGATATGAGTTAGCAGTTTAACAAAAGGCAGCATGATGTGCTGCTCACAGTGCCAGTCCTATGGCTCAGAAAGTTCTACCTTACTGGTGCTAACAGCTGAATAATCTTTAGTCTTACATATCTAGCACCTATAATACTATAAGCTGAGTTAAACTTCTCAAGTTTGCTTTGCAATTCCTTGATCAAACTGAGGTATTGAATAAATTTTGAGGAAAAATTTATATTTTTGATATATAAATATTTTTATAATATAAAATAAAAAATAGGGAGAAAGAGTCAAAATGTCTGAGATCTGCCCTTTATTTGCCTGCAATTGACTTGCTGGGTGGCCCCAAGGCAAGCTGATCAAGTTACCATTTTGTAAATCTTGCCAAGTGTTGTCAGGGTTTTGGAGGAGGTAATGAAACCCTAAGTGTAAAATGTTCTGCAAACAGAAAGGTCAAAGACCAGCATATGTGAAACACATTTTCTTCCTTAATGAGCAGTTGGACACTTGGTAGGAAATGCCAGAACTATTTTTGAAGAGCCACTTTGTATTGGAGGAATCAAGGGAGAAGTGGCAATGTTTAGTAAGATTGTTGCACCATTATTTGAATCATTTGTATTTACAAATGAAGGTTGAATCATTTGTATTTACAAATAAAACATCAATAATGTTCAGAGTAATACGAATAGAAATAGCTAATAAAATTTTATTGATATGTATTACAAAAAGCAGAGACTGAGGAATGAGATAGAGCTATGTTTAAAGTAAAAGATACCATTCATTGGCTTGGTGATTCAAGTTTTTCTGACCTTCTTACTCAGCTGACAGGGTGGTAGAGCTTTTAAAACAATAGTTTTCCAAGAGGAAACGTAGCTTTGCCATCTCTTCAATTCAGGACAGACTGAAAAGTGGTTCCTTCAAGCACGAATCACCATTAGCCTTTGAATCTCCTCTGAAAAGGTCTCTACTTATCTCCCTTGGTGCTTGTGATAAAGATGTATTTGCTGTGTTTGCGAGCCTCTTCTTAACTGGCATTGTGTAACTTTAGCCAATGAAGAATTCAACAAAATAAAATCTGACAGTATAGCTCAGGAGTTGTCAATATCCAGTTAAATGGATTCATTTATGTGAAAATATTCCCTTGTAGGAAGATATTGCATCATATTACCTTTTCCTCTGTTAACCTCAGCCATTCCCTTATACTTGTACATGTTGTACTTGTTCAATAATAGCATTCTACATGTATTGTTGTACTTGAATACGAATAGCATTTTTATGTAAACTAACCATCTTGTATTGATGCTGTTGCTATAAACTAAACCACCCACAAAACAAAACCCTAATAAAGCAAAAGCCCATCAAACTTGCACTTATATTAACTGATGTATTGAACATGTTGTATAGCATTAGCAAGGCTTTAATGAAAGGCTTAGAGAGACAATCTCTATTAACTTTAATTTCATGATCAGTTGAATTTCATCAAAGTATATTCCTCTTTTATGACACAATGAATCGCAATGTGTACAATACTTATTTTTGTGATTTTTTTAGACAAATTTGTGATTCCCTAAAATTGAGTAGACGAATGTTATCATGAGATACACTTTCTCTGAAGTTCAACTCTCATCAGTATCCGCTCTCTGCTGCTTTCATCTTTTCTTTCTTACAATGTTCTCTATAGCATATCACTCTGTCATGTATCTAAAGTTTTATTCTTTAAAAAAAAAAAAAGATTTATTTATTTTTATTTGAAAGTCACATTTACTCCGAAAGAGGAAAGGTGGAGAGAGAGAGGCCTTCCATCCACTGGTTTACTCCCCAACTGGCTGCAACAGGCCAGAGCTGCGCTGATCCAAAGCCAGGAGTCAGGAACTTCTTCTGGGTCTCCCACACTGGTGCAGGGGCCCATAGACTTGGGCCATCCATACTGCTTTGTCAGGCCATAGCAGAGAGCTGGATTGGAAGTGGAGCAGCTGGTTCTTGAACCAGCACCCATATGGGATACCGGCGCTTCAGGCCAGGGTGTTAACTCACTGCGCCACAGCACTGGCCCCTAAAGTTTTATTCTTAACTAGTAATCTAAAAATCCTCCTGGAAAAAGGTAGTACATATGTCAGTGTTAATTAGTTATATGATATGGAGGGAGTCAAGATCTTTTGTAGTGAAATTCCATAATGCCACGATAGGTAGATCAAATGCTATAAAGACTTATAAAGTAGAAAAGTTATTGTAACTGTTAGAACTATGAGTATTTATTTTAGCTCTGGTTCACATTTCTTATGATAAGCAAACTACATCTACAAGGCAAGAGAATTTTCTGTGGAATTTCATACTGTTTAAAATTAGGGCACACAGGACAAAGAGAAATGTGTGGAGTAGATTCAGCAGCCCAAACAGAGGACATCCAGAACAGAGATAGTTTGAGGCAATAAAGGAAAGTCATTGACATTCTTCCTTACTAAAAAGTGATTTTGACCATGTGTTAAACCAAAGGAAACCATAAGGATACTATCAGAATTTACTGGCATATTTTAGCTGTTTACAATATATTGTGACACCAAGAACACACACTAGGAAAGGTTGGGAGCTGGCAATGTAGCATAGTGAATAAAGCTGCTGCCTGCAGTGCCGGAATCCCATATGGATGCTGTTTCGAGACCCGGCTGCCCCACTTCCGATCCAGCTCTCTGCTATGGTCTGGGATAGCAGTGGAAGATGGGCCAAGTCCTTGGGCCCCTGCACCTGCGTGGGAGACCCAGAAAAGGCTCCTGGCTCCTGGCTTTGGATTGGTGCAGCTCCAGCCATTTCGGCCAGTTGGAGAGTGAACCAGCAGAAGGAAGACCTCTCTCTCTCCGCCTCTCCTTTCTCTGTGTGTAACTCTGTCTTTCAAATAAATATTGAGTCTGAGACTCAATAAAGGGATAAAATCTCTAGCTCTACATATCTCATCAGGATAAGTTTGTATGCCTCACCCATGAACTCCCAAAACTGACCCAGAGATTCCTGGAGTGATTTATTCATCTCATTCTTCTCTCCTACACAGTTCCCTCTGCTTGCTTGTACCCAGTAATGCAAATGTAAGTCTTCACCTATGGCTCTCAAGCCTACACATTCAGGCAGCCTAAATCTGCATACCAGGGCACCATGTCAATGAAAACAAATAGGAGTCTCAGGATCTGGCATGGCTTGTTTGGACAAGGGTAAGGCAAAAAACGTTATGAATATCACTCCAGAGGAAACATGAAGGTAGAGTTGGCATATCCATACAAAAGGCAAGAGAAAATTTCAAAAATCCCTAGTAAGACTGGATAGTGAAAGTGGTTTTCTCAGGAAGTTGTTAACTAAAAGAATTTTCTTTTAACTAAAAGATTTTCTTTCTCAAAAGAAAATATACCAAATACATACTTCAAGAAGAAGAAAATAATAAATGTTATACCACTAAAAAATAAAATAATAATGTACTGATCTATGTCAAAGAAAAGACATTTGTAACTCGTTTGACCAAGAATTCAAAACAATACCCTAAAAGAACCTAAGAAAACTAAATGAGAGCACAAGCAACAAAGTTAGGATGACAATGCATGAACAGAATGAGAAATACAAATCACACAATAGACCCAAACTGCAATTCTGGAACTAAAAAATGTAATGAATGAAATGAAAAATTACACAAACAGGTTCAAAGCAATCTTAATTGAGCAGAAAAATTTGTAAATACAGTCACATCATTGAATTTATCCATCTTAAGGAGAAAAATGAGTGAAAAATGAATGAAGAAAGATTATGGAATTTATAAAACACTATCCAGAATATATATATATATATATATATACACACACACACACACACACATTAAAGAACTCTATGACAGAGAATAAGAAACAAATGAAAAGTTCAATGAAAGAAATAATGGCTCAAAATTCTCAAATCTTGGGAGAGCTATGATTGTCCAGGGATGTGAAGTATGAAAAAAGAGTTTCAACAAAAGAGAACTTGACCAAGATACATGATAGTTGAATGCTCAAAAATGAAAGACAAATTGTGAAAGAAATAAGAGTAAATATATGTGGGCCAGCGCCGTGGCTCACTTGGTTAATCCTCCACCTGTTGTACCGGCACCCTGGGATTCTAGTCCCAGTTGGGGCACCAGCTACTAGTCCTGGTTTCTCCTCTTCCAGTCCAGCTCTCTGATTTGGCCCAGGAGGGCAGCGGAGGATGGCCCAAGTGTTTGGGTCTCTGCACCCACATGGGAGACCGGGAGTAAGCACCCGACTCCTGGCTTCGGATCGGCACAGCGCCGGCCATAACAGCCATTAGGGGAGTAAACCAACGGAAGGAAGACCTTTCTCTATGTCTTTCTCTCACTGTCTATAACTCTACCTGTCCAAAAAAAATTGTATGTGGTATATACAAGGTAAATTGTGTTAGATTAATGGTGGATTTTTCAGGAGAAACCTTGCAGGCTAAGAGTAGGATGATATTCCCAAAGTGCTGAAAGAAATAATGTGATACCAGTCAATGTTGTTCTTCATAAATGAAGGAGCGATAAATACTACCTAGCTCAACAGAAGCTGAGAGTTCATCACCAGCAGATCTCCCTTACAAGAAAAGACAAAATGAGTGCTTTTAGCTCAAATGAGAGGATGTTAGTAACATGAAAGCATATGAAAATATAAGTCTAAATCAATCTTAGTATAAAGGTTAGCAGCCCAAAGGGTTAAAAAATAACTCCAGTAACAATAAATTGATACTCAAAATGGTATGGGCCCAAAGACAATGTTAAATGCCATAGTCTTCAATGCTGAAACATCAAGAGATCAAATTCCTAATTTGAGGCCAGCACTGTTGCATAGTTGCCACAGCCTGCAACACAAACTTCAATTATAGGAGCTGGTTTGAGTCCCAGCTGTGCCACTTCCGATCTAGCTCCCTGCTAATGTGCCTGGGGAAGCAGTGGAAGAAAGCCCAAGTGTTTGGGTGCCTGCATCCTCGTGGGAGACTCGGAAGAAGCTCCTGTCTCCTGGATTTGGCATGGTTCAGCCCTGACCATTATAGCCATTTGGGGAGTGTACCAGTGGATGGAGGATATCTCTCTCTCTTGCTCTCTGCCTCTGCTTCTCTGTAACTATGCATGTTAGGTAAATAAATACATTTTAAAAATTCCTAATATTTACAATTTCAATATATTAAAATGCCAAAATATAATTGTGTAAAAAAGCTTAAGTATTTATTATATTTATTGATATTTTACTAAGATAATTTATATGAGAAACATAAAAAATGACAGATCATTTCACTGACCACTTTATACAATAAAAAAATCATGTGTATTTGTGCAAGAATAAACACAAGTATTATAACTATGATGGGCAAACCATTTCATAAAGAAATAGGATTACATTGATGGAAATATAAATTACTATAATTATTATCAAAAATAGTAAGATCCCTCCCAAAAAAAAAACTGCCATAGGACCCTACAATTCCTTTTCCGGCACATATTCAAAAGAAATAATATCAGTACCTTAAATATATATCAACACTCTCATGTTTCAAAGCAGCTTTATTCACAATAATTAAGATATGTAAATAATCTAAGTATCCATCAACAGATGAGTTGGCAGACAAAATGAGAGACAAACGTGTGTGTGTGTGTAATGGAATATCATTCAACATTCACTAGGAAGAATATGCTGATATTTGCAGCAATATGGGTGGACTCTAAGCAAATTTCAATAGGCAACATTACCCAAACATAGAAATACTTCATGATATCGTATATTTAAGGGATATAAAAAATTTTGAGCTTACAGAAACAGAAAAAAGTGTTTAATAATATTGGAGGGTGGGGAAAATGAGATTACCATCAAAAGGTACAAATTTTCAATGCTAAGAGCAGTAAGACCAGGAAATCTAATACATAATGTGGTAGCTATAGTTAATATTAATGTAGTTTATAGTTGAAATTTGTTAAGAGATTGTAACTATTCTTATCACAGAATCAAAGAGGAGTGACTATGTGAGGTGATGAATATGTTAATTACTTTGGTAATGATTTTGCTATGCATACATAAATCAAATCATCACATCCTACATTTTACATATATACAATGTTTACTTGTCAATCATGTGCCAATAAAGCTTAGAAAATTAATATTCTAATAGGACTTTGAGGGGCTAGTTAGTCATACTTTTATTTAATTTTTAAGTATTCTTTTCTTCCCTCCATGTTGTGCATATTATTTTGGAAGGAGGAAATAAGATATGTAGGGTGGATATGGATGCGAGCTCTTACGCATGCAGTTATAGAAGCACAAGTTTGACCTCTCAATGTTTTGTAAGTGAAGCATTTTGTGAACGGTTCATGAACAAATATTTCAACAAAGTTTAAAACAGTAATGGTTTATTGAAGAAAATTGATTTGTGTTCACGTGTGTGAGTGCTTTGTAAAGGAAAATGAAACTCAAATATAAGTTTATTTTGATGGGTCAAAATGTTGAAGTCCATGCATAAAACACACATTTTTTCATGGGTTTTTGAAGAGCCCTTATGCTTCTTAGTTAACCTCACAAAGAATCAGGCCATCAAAAAAGAATCATTTGAACATTAGCCTGTATAATGTTTACTAATGAACTCAAAGATGCAGGTAATCAAGAGGCAAGGACAAAGAAGATAAATGTTAAATGTCTTGCACAGCCCAACTGTTTCTCCAATTAGATTTACCAAATAAATGCCCAGTTACATGTGAATTTCAAAAAACAGCATTTTTTAGTGTAAGTCACAAATATTGCAGAACACACACACACACACACTCATACACTCATTTCATTGTTTCTCTCCAATAAAAATAGAACTGGCATCTGTATTTTTAATTGCTAAATCTGGCAACCTTAGCAGATCCTTCTTTCCTATATCATTCATACACTCTCCTGCCCAGAATAATAGATAAGGTTTCCAAGGGAGGTTTTGTGGCTTTACCTCACACAGCTGGAGGCATTTAAGTTATACAACATCTCTATTTTACACCCACAGAGTTGTCTGGCTTACATGACATTCTCCAGGGACCATGCCTCATAAATCCGGTGATTGCAATTTTATTTACTATAAGTAATCCTTTAGCCAGGGACAACCTGCTAAGGGGTTCTATAGATAAGGTCTCTTCCTCCTAGCAAATATTGTCAGTCTATTTACTCAGAGGTCCAGTTGACAAGAAGATTATTCTAGGTCTCCTGCCCTCTGTGCTTTTTTTGAGAGAAGTTGTACTTTAGTTAAAGGAATGAATGAATGCTCACAATCCAAATATATTAACTCCTTCCTCCCCAAACTGCCTCAATGCCTTTAATATTGAAGGAAAACCAAACATTCATTTAGACTAGAAATCAAATGAAAGGCTAATTGGCATTCAATTTTTCCCATGTTGATATTAGATTTGATGTCCTTCAACTTGGGTTAAGTTTTTTTCTTTCTGTTGCATTATCGCAAACTTGATTTTGCATAAAATTTCTGATGTGTTCCATATGTAAACTTTGAATACTAAAGGAAGAAATCAGAGTTCCTATTTGCAAAGAAACATTTAACAGCAGTCCATTAGTTCCACGGAATAGAGCTTTCATTTCTTTAAAATTGTGTTTAATCAAATACATGACATCTAGTGAGTACCTCAGATGATACGTGACAGAAATAAAAAAGAATTTTAGAGCAAGCCAGGGAGACCAAGGTCTCATTTGTAAACCACCGAATATACATGTGAAACATTCCAGAAATTCTCACAAAATAAAAACCAAGATTTAACTTGGCAACATAATCTTTGAAAACAAGAATAGGTTGGGAGTTTCTATCACATGCACCATTAGAACTATTACAATCCAATCAGTGATTTAGTGTTTTTAAAAATAAAAATGTCATGATTTACTGTAGACTTCTTTTTTAAAAAAGATTTATTTGTTTATTTGAAAGTCAGAATTACACAGAGAGGAGAAGCAGAGAGAGAGAGATAAAGAGGTCTTCCATCTGCTTGTTCACTCCCCAATTGGCCTTAACGACCAGAGCTGGGCCAACCTGAAGCCAGGAGACAGGATCTTTTTCTTGGTCTTCCACATGGGTGCAAGCTGAAGGAAGGAGCAAGGAGTTTCATCTGGGTTTCTCACATGAGTGGCAGGGATCCAAGGATTTGGGCCATCTTTCATTGCTTTCCCAGGCCATAGCAGAGAGTTGGATTGGAAGTGGAGCAGCCAGGACTAGAACTGGCACCCACATGAGACGCTGGCACTGCAAATGGCAACTTTACCCGGTATGCTACAGTGCTGGCTCAAACTGTATACTTCTTTTTTTTTTAACTTTTATTTAGTAAATATAAATTTCCAAAGTACAATTTATGGATTACAATGGCTTCCCCCCGACCAATAATTTCCCTCCCACTCGCACTCCTCCCTTCTCCCGCTCCCTCTCCCATTCCATTCACATCAAGATTCATTTTCAATTATCTTTATATACAGAAGATCGATTTAGTATATATTAAGTAACGATTTCATCAGTTTGCACCCCAAACTGTAGACTTCTAAATATATTTTCAGAGAAGTTTCCTTTGTCCCCTTTTCATGTTCCGTGAGCAGTGGGAAAGACTGATGACAGCAAATCTCTAAAGCAAATCTTTAAACACTGGTAAGCCAATTTAAAAATTAGGGAATAATACATGTGTATTATTATTTTCTCATAGTACATACTATAGACTAGAAAATATCTTGAATATCAAGATAACTAGAACCCTCTGTGTTTCAGTGAAAAATGTAATAATACAATTCATTACAATTTCCTTAGCTATTTTAATACTCCAAATCCTGAATGTTTTGCATGTAAACATTGCAGTGGCTATGTCAGCATTCTAACTAATTTCTAGGACTTCTACCAACTTGGAATTATAATAAGGGTAGGCTATTATGATCTGATAGCATTGCCACTTATTCTCACACAAGTGTTTCTATATTAAAATAAAAAATTAATTCTATTTTGAAAACTAAATTGAGCATATTGTACTGCTTATTGCAATTTCCCTGGATACATTATTTATCCAGTAGTTTTATTTTCTTTTTGTTTTAGTATAAATTGGTGAAGTGAATCTTTATACAGTTCCTATCATATGAATGTGCATTCTCATAGTTAAACATACTTTATTCTTACACAGCTCTTTGGAAGTCCAAAATATTTTTTGATTTCACAAAGGGATTAAAGATAGGGAAAAAAAGGCTATTTTGTGTCTGAATCAGCATTCCTGAAATGACACTTCAGTTGTCAACAATCAAATGTAAATGATAGTCCCTCTTCCTCTTTAATAACCTCAACTTGAAGAAAATAGTTGTGTAAAAATCCACTCAAATCTGTATATCTCAACTTTCTTTTCTGCATCTTTATGTGGGAAAAAGAAATCCAAGGACCTGAAGACACTCAGCATCTATGTGTTCTTACTTGCTTCCCACTTCTACTAACTACTATCCTGATCACCTCAAGGAAATGGTTCTTAGGAATTTCACCCATGACTTTCACATTGCCGAATAGCAGGCACCATTCTGTTAACAGCAGCCATTAGTACAAAGACATGTGGCAACCTACCCTGTGTTGTATACCATAGCACACTTTATTTTTAGTCCCATCACTATTCCTCAATTGCTCTGAATAGACTTCTCTGCCCATCCCAACTTCTTAGGTGAGCAGATATTAGCCTTGGTTTTACATATTATATGCAAGCTAATTTTCTCAATCCCAAGATTGCTCTTTTAACTACAGACTTATATGTCCAAATGTTTATATACCCTTTCCATTTGTAAAATATAAAAATCACTGCATCTTGAACCAAATTATTAATGCAAACCCCAATTTAAGCCTCCACAAATTTCTTCAGTGTAACCATATATTAGTGACCACACCTGCCTGACCTGGCTCCTCCCTACCTCCACATCTGTATCCCTTTCCAACTCTTTAACTTTACTCAATGCAAGTGTTTTTTTTAATTATTGCATGAATACTTCATCTGCTTCTCATTTTTAAGGAAAATTTTCTTTCCATTAATGATGCCTTCACATATCCAGGTATCCACTGCCTCGGCAGAGAGGTTTTCTTTAAGCATGCCCTTTTCATCCACCTCTCCATAAGTTTCCATTTATCTTCATCAAATTTTTGTCTAGTATATATGATTATTAAAATGGAAAGTAAGAAGGGTTTGAGATTTTTACCTTGTTTTCAAGCTAACTATAGACTTCCAGGGTGTTATACACACACACATACACATACACACATCCAACAGATTGATATACTTGAATCAAAATAGGCCACAGGGGGCTAGCACTGTGATGCAGTGGGTTATCACCTGTAGTGCCAACATCACAAAGGGACACCAGCTCAAATCCTGACTGCTCCACTTCTAATTGCAACTTCCTGCTAATGCACTTGGGAAATCAGTAGATGACAAAAGTAATTTTCCTCTGCAACCCACCTGGAAGACCATGATGGAGTTCCAAGCTCCTGATTTTGGCCTGGCCCAGCCCTAGGCTTTGCAGAGATTTCTGGAGTGAACTATTGAATGGAAGACTTCTCTGTCTGTCTCTTTCTCTCTGTTCTCTTTCTGTCTGTAACTTTGTTTTTGAAATAAATAATCTTTAAAAATGTTTTAAAAAGTAGGTCACAGGCACAATATCAAAAATAGTTGCTCAATCAGTTTCCTGTATTCATTCATCACACCTTGATTATCAGAAATAAACCTATGAGGACTGGAGATTTACATGCATGTGCAGTGAGTTGCATGCAGAAGTATTGAAGTAGGCAGGCATACAGGTTAAAATTGATCAGATTTGTGAACTAGAAGACCACGCCTTCACCACGCCCCTGTGTGACCTCATGCCCCTACCTGATGCCTTTGCCATGCCCCTGTGTGGCCTCATTCCCCTACCTGGCCACACCTGGGTGCCCACCAGCCAGTCAGGTTAATTAACCACTCCCCATTGGAAGCCAGTTAAAAGCCGGGACACGTGGCCCGGCCTGCTCTTTTTCCCTGGCCTCTTGCTAGGAAGGTGCTTGCTGTAGCTCCGTGCCTCCAGGGTGCATGGCCTTCAGGCCATATGCTCTAGGCTTCCTGGCCTAGATGCTCATCCACGTGCCTGGTTCCTGCTGCTTGGTATGAACCCCCATTCACTTCTTTCTCTTGAATAAAACTCTCACTCTCCTATGCATCTTACTCACTAAATAAAAGCTTAAAATGTACCATGATGCCTCGTTTATCTGTGCCAGTATTTAGAATTCTTCTCTAAATATTAGGCAAGAACCCTCTTGGGCTTATTAATATCAAGGATTTAGTAATAAGCCCGTAGTGAAGTCATATGTCACCCCAAATTCCGGTAGTACATGTGGCACCCCGGATAGCATTTCTAGGGAACTTTAAGGGGCCACATTTCAGTGTGAATTTTAGGGGGTCTTTTCCGATTTCAGTATGAAAGTAAGAGGGCCCTAAGATTTTACCTGGCTGCCTGTGAAACTACCCACCCTCAATCTTGAGAGAAAGATGAGTCATTTCTTTGAAACTTGAGTAAGTTTCCTCCTGAAGGAAACGAGAGACATCTCTAGGTTTATTACCCTGAAATATAAGCAAATGTCTCTGGAAAAAAGACAGGTAGAACTTTACTACCATGGACATTTCCAGGAGGAAAATATTTCTCTAAATCTATTCTGCAGGAAATGCCATCTCCAGCTTCTAATGTCATTTGCTCTTCAAAACATATATTTTGATTGCAAGAGCCAACCTGGGCAGATACTGGAGAAATGCCAATAAAATTTCTCCCAACAATGATACTTTCTGAATATCCAGTTTATTTGTTTGCTTTTTCTCCCTAGAAATGTTGTCTGTGTGAATACACATATGGCTCCCAAGTGCTTGAAATATGAAATAGTATATAGTAAGCAATCAAAATATGCATAAGTATGGGGTGTGTGTGTGTGTGTGTGTGTGTGTGTGTGTATGAGGGTATTTCAAAATATTCAAGGAGAAATGGAATAAAAAATAACATTTTTGGTTCAAAGACACATATCTCATGGGCCTTGTGAGACCCTTCTCTGCACAGATTTTAAAAATTTTGGCAACAAAATAAACTTAACATTGTATTGATTTTTGAAGCACTTTCATATAAATTGAATGGTTAAGCAAATGAAGGAAGACATTAATGAGTTTATGGGAAAGTATTTTTAAATTCTTGATCATCTTGTTTATATTTGTTTATTTTACTAGGTTTTATTTACTGGTTTTTTGAATCATGACTTTCCTTTCTCAAACTCCCTGAAGTTTCAGTAACATCACCATTGATAAAGTAAGTCTCACATCTCAGGAATGTGTAATTCTGTGTAAAGAACACAGTATATTGCTTGAATTATTTTTAAATAGTGCTACTCATGGAAGTATTTAAGGAAAAAAACACATGAGAAAACTCTGAACACAAATTTCTCTTTTTGAGACATTTTAAGAAATGTCAAAGGGGCAAGACAGTCTTATGTTTGTGAAAGGTAGTGGTCAGAGCCAACCAGAGAAGAAAGCAATTGCTGTTCGAAAAGGGAAGACAAAATAAATTTTTGATCGTTTGCAAGGTGAGAGAATTAGCAAATAGAATTATTAGCAAATTATTCATTTTGTAGTACTGAGATGCTGATAACAACAGTATTTTTGCATAAAAGAAAAAAATAAAAATCTGCCACCGACTGCTTCTTAAAGTCTGAGAAGAAATAGAGTAAAATCATTTTATTTAGATAATTTTAAACATGTACTTTGGAAGAAAGCAAAAAAATTTCAGATCAACATTCTATCCATTAAAAGCACAGAATCTAAATGAAAGAAAGAAGGATATGAGAAGAAAACGGAGGGGGTCTTAATGGGTTGAAATCTATCATCAGTATATGTGAGTCTGAATTCCAGATTCTGATTCTTATAGACTGTGTCATATAGGGTAAGCTGCCAAAGCCCTCTTGCCTGGTGTTCATTGTTGAGCAAAATAGGAAGATTCTGAAACTGAAATAATACTGGAAGACTTCTGTAACTATTAATTCATCAAAAGATAAAATATGCTTACTATAACATCTAGAAATATCCATGTTCTAAAATGATAGGTAAATTAAACAGCAGAAATGCAAAATTAATGCTGTGTTGAGAGTCTCTATCAATCTAAAGATACAGAAATACTGATGATCGATATATATATGCATACATATATAGTTAAATACATAAGCATGTGCTTATATATTATAAAAGAGAGATGTAGATAATTAATAGCAGTAGGATTATCTAAATGTTAATATTCTGAATTTATGGCTTACTAAAGTTATTAATAGAAAGTTACAGTGAGTTATTTTGGGATAAATGGTATAATTTCAGTAACATTCAAAAGAGTTTCAAAGTATGGGTTTTATAGAAAATGAGAGAATGATATAGCAAATATCACTTCATAAAATGTTTAAATTTAGGTAATGTAGATGAAGGGTTTATAGGAACTATATTTCTTATTTTTTCAATTTTTCTGTAAGTGAAATCTACAGCAACTTTAAAAAGATTCTTTTCCACACAACGCCATATTTTCTCCTTTCCAGGCAACAGTTATTTTCACTTCTTCTGTATCTAGTCGTGTATATGAGATATACACAGAAATGAGCACTTAAATCAGCAAGTATCTCAGAAATATTATGGACATTGCATGTTTGCTATGTTTATCAGAAAGTGCCTGCAGGAATTGTGAGTATACAATTTTTGGACTGCCAAAGACCTTATTCAAGCAGAATCATCAGAAAAACCTAGAGGCAAGATATAAAGAGAAAAAAATACATATGTAAGTTACCACATCTTTAAATTTAGCATTAGAAGTATTTTGTTTCATTTAGTTTGGAAAGTAAAATGAACAAGGAATATGAACTAACAAAAATAAAAGACTTTAGGAGTCAGGAAAGTGATTGGAACCCTTCCATGAAGATTAGAAGTTAAAACGATCAATTGAGATAATGAAATACAGTGTGTGTTCTTTGATGTGTGCAGAGAAAGAATTGTGTTCAGGCAAGTTTAAAGAACCCATGAATTGTAAAAATCAATCAAAATGCCTATAGGACATGGAAAACAGCTATCAGTTGAAGCCAGCTTAGTACAACTATTATTCAAAATAGAGCTATATCTAGCAAATGCGAATACATTCATTCAATTCAGTCCCCAAAAAATCAGCTCAATTTTTTTTTAAAAAAAGACTTGTTCTTACTATCTTCTCATCTAGACAAAATAGGAAACTGAATGATGAGCAATGTAAAGTTATGCAGTCAGAAGTCTCTTACAGAATAATTACTAATGCATGCTACCTGGTATTGAATAAAAACCAAAAGAAGCATGCTACTTCTTATGCACAACTGACAAGCTAGGTAAATTAGCACTTATTTACTATACAGGGTAAACACTGAAAACTAGGACTATCCCAGAGCGTAGTGGTAGCCCATCAGAGTAAATGACCAGTAGTGCTCAGAAAGTGATAGGAAAGTTCTCAAGAGACAGAATAACCAGGTCTGAGCTGGTTCTTGGAACTATTTCGAGATGAAGAGCACCTCCTGCATTCTTTTCTCTGGAGTCCTGTGCTTGGCTTTGAAGGCTATTCATCATTCTGGCTGCTGCAGCTACAGAATCTCCCAGAAACTGCCACACAGGGCACAAGGAGTAAAAAGTCCAAAGACTTGAATTTCCTAACTGGATGGATGCCCAGAGCTGTATTTAACAGAGATAGGAAATGCAGAATATCTTGTTTTGGGGAGGAGGTACAGATTTTTGCACTGCATCTTAAAAGACAAGCAAGATCAAGCAATTTATATGCTTATGACAAACATATTATTCTTCACTTTAAAACATGGCAAAAATGAAACTTAAAATCTGGTATCACTAACGTCTCAGTGCAAACCTGACAATTTGACTATAGCAACAATGCTCCTAACCTTTGCATTTCTCCACAGATGCTTCATTCATAAAGCACAAATTAAATATAAAAGAGTTATGTGTGTAATCTTGTCCACACTTTTTTTTAAGAATTGTTTATTTGAGAGGCAGAATTATAGAAAGAAGGAGAAATCCTCCATCCACTGGTTCACACCCTAAATGGCCACAATGGCAGGAGTGTGCCAGGCCAAAGTCAGGAGCCTGGGACTCCATCTGGGCCTCCAATATGGGTGCAGGGGCACAAATCAAGCACTTGGGTCATCTTCCCCTGTTTTCCCATGTGCATTAGCAGAGAGCTGGATTGGAAGTGGAACACCCAGACCACCTTCTACACATTTCTACATAGTATTTTCAAAATATTTGTGAATAACTGAGAATTTTAAAAAAATTCTACTTAGAAAACTTTTGAAGACTACTTAATGTAGTATAACACTAAGAGCCCACTTTCACTTTATCAAACACATACTTGTGCTTTCCACCTCAAAAATAATGCCTGCATGAATCAGTCTTAATTGTCCTGAACTTGCCATAATGGTTGGCACATAGTGAACATTCAGAAAACATTTCTTTTGTTTAAAAAACAGGAAATGAGGGGCATAGCAGGTAAAGCCACCATCTGAGGTGCTGGTATCCCATATGGGTGCCTATTTGAGTCCTGGCTGCTCCACTTTCGATCCAACTCTGCTTTGGCCTGGGAAAGCAGTAGAAGATGGCCAATGTCCTTGGGATCGGCCTAGCTCCAGCCGTTGTGATCATCTGGGGAGTGAACCAGTGGATGGAAGACGAAGACTTCCCTTCTCTCTCTGCCTCCACCTTTCTGTAACTCTGACTTTCAAATAAATAAATAAATCTTAAACACACACACACACACACACACACACACAAAGCAAGGAATGAGATCATGAGTGACAAAGTGATGGAGGGAATAGAAGGGATTACTCTTTATCTTGTACTTCAAATTTCTTCATAAAATTTGAAATAATAACACAACAGATATATATTACAATATTTAAATAATTTGCTTATACATGATTAATTATGATCTACTACAATATAATCCACCTATGTATAGTTTAGAATTCCTGGCATTACAATAATGGAAGGTAAAGCTAGTGAGATTTTTTATATCAGACCACAAGCTAGAGGATTTAAAAACACCTTGGATCAAGCATGATTGATTTCCCCATGAATTTTTTTCCTCTTTTGATTTTATCATTAACTACAGGAAGGTTTCGAATCCTAAGACATGATACAATTATTATATGCTAATTTTAACCAGGGCACTTGTAAATGTATGAGTGTATATTTGCATAAACACAAGATTTTACAATAAATTGCCTTTGCATACTATACAATCC
The DNA here is from genome assembly GCF_964237555.1 of Oryctolagus cuniculus. NCBI lineage: Eukaryota > Metazoa > Chordata > Mammalia > Lagomorpha > Leporidae > Oryctolagus > Oryctolagus cuniculus. The sequence continues at coordinate 28,142,928 of NC_091445.1, forward strand.
CCAAAGAAAATTTGCAATATCATTTAACACAGTAAAAATAAGATTTTGTATTTCAATTTTCAGAGAACATATACAAAAGCTTAAATTAATTTCTTACCAAATAGTGTGTGTCCTAGTATGTCTCATCAAATAGTAGAGATTTGTTTTGATCCCTATAGACTAAAACATGAACCAATGCCCAGGCAAATAATCAAAAAATAAATTAATGAAATTTAGAGTGACACTGAATTTAGAAACACACAGGGGAATTTAGTGTCCTGTGAATAAAGAGAGGCATTACAGAGACCATGTTTTCAACCTGCTGCCTTAACTGACTGGTATTTTTTCCGAAAACTGAAGTGTCAACAAAGGTCACTTAATGATGATGATGAAGAGGAGTACTGGAAGCATAACACAGGCTCACCTTTAACAGGCATATTCTCTTAGTCTGTACCAGGTTAGGAGATTATCTAACATGAGAAGATAAATGTGCTTAACTTAAAAGCAGAAGTATTTAAATTACCTACAGAATTGCTACTTATTGTTTTTAGCTATTGTCTATACTCCTGTAGAACTGTGAACTTTCTGCTTTTTACTTGTTGAACATTATGGTTAGTGGTGCATTCAGCCTATGATTACAAAGTACATTGAAATTATGTTATTGTAAAAATTAAAGGAAAAAAAGGAAAGGGAAGGGAAGAAGAGAAGGTTGAGGGGGAAGAGAAGGTAGTATGGTTATTTTAGAATTGTACCTATGAAAGGCATGAAGTCTATTCTCTTTATATAAATAAAAATTATTAAAAATGTATCCCAAGATAAAGTTAAACTAGAGATAAACAAATAGAATTTTTTAAAGTTTTTATTATTACTATTTGAAAGGCAGAGTTACACAGAGAGGAGGAAAAACAGAGAGAGAGAGAGTGTTTCCATCTGCTGGTTCACTCCCTAAATGGTCGCATAGCCAAAGCTGAGCCAGTCTGACTCCAGGAGCCAGGAGCTTCTTCCAGGTCTCCCACATAGGTACAGGGGCCCAAGGACTTGGGCCATCCTCCGCTGCTTTCTCAGGCACATTAGTAGGGAGCTGAATCAGAAGTGGGGCAAACAGGTTTTGAACTGGTGCCCATATAAGATACTGGCATCGTAAGACAGAGGCTTAACCTGCTATGTCACAACACTGGCCCCATCAGTAGAATTCTTAAAGGACAATAATTTTAGCTTTTCTTTTCTTCAACTGGTAAACATTTTTAAAGGAATATACTAATTTTTAACATTCACATAAATACCCATATTAAGCTTTTTTGTTCTCCTTGAAACTGGATGTGGAAGCTGGAAATTCTACTGTTTTAGCACTCCAAAGAGGCTGTCGTTATGCTCATGAGAGTATAAGGCTAATGAGTCATTTTCTACATTTCTTTTTTAAAAAGATTTATTTTATTTATTTGAAAGACAGAGTTACAGAGAGAGGTAGAGACAGAGAGAAAAGTCTTCCATCCTTGTTCACTCCCCAGATGGCTGCAATGGCCGGAGCTGCGCCAATCCTAAGCCAGGAGCCAGGAACTTCTTCCAGGTCTCCCACGTGAGTGCAGGGTCCCAAGGATTTGGGCCATCTTCTACTGCTCTCCCAGGCCATAGCAGAGAGCTGGATTGGAAGAGGAGCAGCCAGGACTAGAACTAGTGCCCATATGGGATGCCGGCACTTCAGGCCAGGGCTTTAACCCACTGCACCACAGTGCTGGCCCCACATTTTCTACATTTCTTAAGTTAAAACCTCTTTTATTACATGGTGGATGGTAACATCTGATCTCTGACCTCTGACCTACGAGAAATGCATGTGCGTCACTTACAGCAGATGAAGATGAGAAGTCATGTCTGTTACACTTGGCCCTTTCTTCCAATTTATGGTCAATGCCAGACTTTCAGGAGAAGAACCCACAATGGAGAGTTTGAAAAAAGAAATTTTTGCTGGTTTTGCAAACTACAATACAAAATGCATTCTCAAATTAGAATAAGTTGGGTCAAAGTTCACTTACTTTTTTTTTTTTTTTTTTTTTTCTGACAGGCAGAGTGGACAGTGAGAGAGACAGAGAGAAAGGTCTTCCTTTGCCGTTGGTTCACCCTCCAATGGCTGCTGTGGCCTGCACAGCGTGCTGATCCGAAGCCAGGAGCCAGGTGATTCTCCTGGTCTCCCATACGGGTGCAGGGCCCAAGCCCTTGGGCCATCCTCCACTGCAATCCCGGGCCACAGCAGAGAGTGGCCTGGAAGAGGAGCAACCGCACTGCCCCGACCGGGACTAGAACCTGGTGTGCCGGCGCCACAGGTAGAGGATTAGCTTACTGAGCCACGGCGCTGGCCTCACTTACCTTTTTTTTTTTTTTTTTACAGGCAGAGTGGACAGTGAGAGAGAGAGACAGAGAGACAGAGAGAAAGGTCTTCCTTTTTCCATTGGTTCACCCTCCAACTGATTTGATGGCAGGAGCCAGGTACTTATCCTGGTCTTTCATGGGGTGCAGGGCCCAAGCACCTGGGCCATCCTCCACTGCACTCCCTGGCCACAGCAGAGAGCTGGCCTGGAAGAGGGGCAACAGGGACAGAATCCGGCGCCCCGACCAGGACTAGAACCTGGTGTGCCGGCGCTGCAAGGCGGAGGATTAGCCTATTGAGCCGCGGCGCCGGCCCTCTCACTTACCTTTTAAATAAACTTATTTTTGCTCACCATACTACCTTGATAGTTTTCAAAAATATTTTGTGTTTAGGCATTAAAATCTATAATAAGATAAAATCATTGCCGTAAGATTGATATGTGGATTTCATCTGGCTTCAAATGTGTGGGAAATTGTGCTATGCAAATCATTGAGATATAAAGTTTTGAAAATTAGCTTTTATCATAAGATTCAAATTATAGTAGTTTCCTCTCATTAAATATTTCTCCCTTATGTGATTAAAATCTATACTTCTATTTTTGGTGTCTCCAGATACATCACTACATATTTTCTTTTCTTCTTGCCTTTAATCTACCAATAGTTCTCACCAGTTCTTCATCAAATATAGATGCTAAATTATCCATCCTCTATCTATGTCACTAATTTAAGCTACAATCCCTTCATAGTCACATTTAGGATGACATCCTCCATTCAAATTCAATGGGTGTAATATTTTATGTAACAGAGATTGATTGCATTATTTTTCATCTTATCAGTGTTCCGGAATGACCAAATATTTTTGACATTAATTGTGAAATGTAAAAGGTTTGTACGCTTAAGCCACTCTATACAAATGTCATAAAGTTCTCTATTGATATTTAACTGCCTGCAAAGAGTCAAAATTTCCTAATGCCTGATAATAAGAATTATTTACACACTTTTTCCTAAACTATACCCTTAGGCCTCCTGTAGAACTGTACCTATGATTTTACTCCTAAAATTTCTAAGTATGCCTTTCATATTACTAAGCAGAGTGTAGTCACTAACAATTTACTGTCTTCCTCTTCACATGGATTTCTCCCTGTGTGCATACACTCTCAGCATCTCAATCCCCTCTCCATCACCTTCTTTTTAAGATTTATTTACTTATTTTGAAAGTCAGGGTTACACAGTGAAAGACACAGAGAGACAGAGAGAAACCTTCAATGTTAGTTTACTCCCTAGATGGCACAACAGCTGGGGCTGAGCCCAGGAGAAGTCATAAGCCAGGAGTCAGGTGCTTCCCAGGTCTCCTATGTGGTTGGTAGCACTCGGGCCATTCTCCACTGCTTTTCCCAGGGCATTAGAAGGGACTTGGATGGAAACTGGAGCAGTCAGGATACTGACAGGTGCCCATATAGGGTGCTGGCCTTGCAGTCAGCAGCTTTACCTCCTAGGCTACAGCTTGCCCTGTCCCCACACTGGGCTAATTTTAAGTCTAATAATCATATAGGATCAGAGACCACAGATAATGACCTCATTACAGCAGAATAGCATCTAGAAAGACCTTACTCCCAAATAAAACCACATCTGAGGTACTGGGCATTGGTACTTGGATAATGTCCTTTCTGGGAGATGTAATTGAATAAACAGCTTTTTGGTAGGATTCATTGAAGAGTTTGCTGGTTAATTTCATACACAAATGGATTGGTAAACATTGTCAGTGGTGCACAACAAACACTTATGAATGGACTGGAGATCAGCATTGCTTGCAGGGGCAGGTGTTTGGCAGAACAGTTAAGACGCCACTGGGATGCCTCGTTCCACATCAGAGTGCCCGGGTTTGTATATTGGCTCCAGTTCTGATTCCAGTTTCCTGTAATGCACATCAGGTGAAACAGCAGTGATGGCTCAAGGACTTGGGTCCCTGCACCCTCATGGGAGACCTGGATTGAATTCCAGGCTCTGGCTTCAGCGTGGCCCGCCTCTAGCTGTTGCAAGCACTTTAGAGTGAACCAGGCTGGCGCTGCAGCTCACTTGACTAATCCTCTGCCTTGGTTCTAGTCCAAGTCAGGGCACCGGATTCTGTCCCAGTTGCCCCTCTTCCAGGCCAGCTCTCTGCTGTGGCCAGGGAGTGCAGTGGAGGATGGCCCAAGTGCTTGGGCCCTGCACCCCATGGGAGACCAGGATAAGTACCTGGCTCCTGCCATCAAATCAGTGTGGTGAGCCGGCCGCGGCAGCCATTGGAGGGTGAACCAATGGAAAAAGGAAGACCTTTCTCTCTGTCTCTCTCTCTCACTGTCCACTCTGCCTGTCAAAAAAATAAATAAATAAAAAAGAGTGAACCAACAGATGGAAGATTTCTGTCTCTGCCTTTCTCTGTCTTGTTGCTTCTGGCTCAGTCTCTGTCTCCTCTCTGTCTTTTTACCTTCTGAATAAACAAAAATAAATTAGCAAATAATTTAAAACTCGTAGATTACAGATGCTAGTTTAGCATTAGCTTAACAATCTAAACTTATTATATAATCAAACATTTGTTGACATAATTCCAGGGGTTATTAATAAGGATACCACTAAAAATAAGTTTCAGAATTCACAATATCTGTATTTATTAATTTAGAACATTTACTATGCTAAGATGCATTATGGTATTCCACAGCAATTTTCTATGTAGCATTTCAGTTCTGTTTGTTTCTGGATCACTTTATTTTGCTTATTGTGTTTAATTTTTCATTGCAGAAGTTAACTTAAATTCTTTTTTTTTCTTTTTTTTTTTTTTTTTTTTTGACAGGCAGTGTGGGGAGCAACCGAGACTAGACTAAATTACTGGAACTGCTAGGACTAATTCTGTGCATCTGATCTCCCACCATATGGCACTGAGAGGGAATAAACAATTTCCACACAGCTGCCTCACCAATTCGACTAACAAGCTGCAGGAGTTGATCCTACCCCTGATTGGAGGAGAGCAGCATGCTCAGCGCGTGGGGAGAGAACGCCAGGAGAGTTGGGATTGGTGGAAGAGGACTATAAAGGAGGAGAGAGGCAACATGCAGCAGGAACATCTGAGGAACCCCTGAGAGCCGGCCTGTGGTGTGCCGCTCCTCCGCGGAAGTGGGGGAAGCAGTGGGGGTGCCGCCCCTACGTGGAGGCGGGGGGGAGGGGGGGAATGGCAGCAAACCCGGGAAGGGCTGGGCAAAGAGAACAGCGCAGGGTCCGGTGTCGTTCCTCTGTGAGTGGGGGAGCGACAGGCAGAGTTATACAGTGAGAGAGAGAGACAGAGAGAAAAGACTTCCTTCCATTGTTTCACCCCCACAACGCAGCAGAATATGAAACTGAGATGCTTGTACAAATGAGATGCACTAAATGTAATTACCAATATGAAATGGGTAAATTTGATCAAAATATATAACTTGCTGTGGTCCTAGATCAATTAGCAATATTTAGATAAATAGGTATGAAAAGTTTAAGTATCATCTCTCCTTTCCTAAGTGCATTTTAGTCACCCCAATCTAGTTTGGTAACAATTTTGCAAAGTATTCTACAAACTACTATGAAAACTACTGTTTATTATTATTATTATAAATTTTTAACCATTAGGTAGCATTAGCTCCTTTCTCTTTATATTAGTTTTCACAAAGTTTCACATGTATCTGTTGACCGTAACTGGCCAAATGAATGATGTAAATGCAATATATTTATTTGGTGGACAGCAGATCATGATCAAAAACAAAAACAGGGATAAATAAAAGACAGCAAAATCTAGTTTTTACTCCATGATAGATAGATAGATAGATAGATAGATAGATAGATAGATAGATTTGAAAGATAGAGTTACAGAGAGGCAGAGGCAAAGAGAGAGAGAGAAAGAGGCCTTCCATCTACTGGTTCACTCCCCAGATGGCTGCAACAGCTGGAGCTGAGATAACCTGAAGCCAAGAGCCAGAAGCTTCTTCAGGGTTTCACACAAAGAGCAAGGACCAAAAGACTTGGGCTATCTTCTACTGCTTTCCCATGCCACAGCACAGCAGAGAGCTCAATTAGAAATGGAGCAGCTGGGACTCAAATTGGCACCCATACAGGATGTCAGCATTGCAGGTGGTGGCTTTACCCATTATGCCACAGTGCTGGCTCTAGGTCTTATATATTTTTAAATGAATTTAATCTAGAGAACATATCAGAATCTATACTCCTAACAATGCTTCAAAATACATTTATGCTTATTTGGTAAGTTAGAATGTGAGAAATGTATTTTATAATCAAAATCACAATTAAATTTTAATAAAAATGTTTAGAGCCAGGTATCACTGAATTTATTATTGCATATCAAAAATTCTGCATTATTGATAAGTTGATCAACCAATCATGAGCAGATAAAACAACATAAAGGAGAGCACACAATTTATTTCTTACTAGTTATTCAAAATGAATATTTTTGTTGTAAATGTTTATATGTATTTATGAAAATAATTTCTTCCTTGGACAAAGTTTGGATAACAGGGAATATTACAAAATAGAAAGTCATTACAGGGGCCAGTGCTGTGACATAGCAGGTAAAGCTACCACCTGCAGTGCTGGCATCCCACATGGGCGCCTATTTGAGTCCCAGCTGTCCCACTTATAATCCAGCTCTCTGTCTGGGAAAGCTACTACCTGGGAAAGCAGTAGAAGATGAGCCAAGTCCTTGGGACCCTGCACCCGCGAGGGAGACCTGGAAGAAGCTTCTGCCTCCTGGCTTCGGATTGGCGCAGCTCCGGCCATTGCGGCCAACTGGGGAGTGAACCAGTGGAGGGAAGACCTCTATCCCTTTCTCTCTCTGCCTTTCCTTCTTTGTGTAACTCTGACTTTCAAAATAATAAATCTAGAAAAAAAGGGGGACAAGCTATTGGTAGATGAATGAGATGGATAAATCTCAAAAAAAAAAAAAAAATGGAAAGGGAAAAGAAGAATGTCATTACAGGGGCCAGCACTGTGCATAGTAAGTAAAGCTGCCTCTTTCAGTGCTTGCTTCTCATATGGGTGCTGGTACGAGTCCCAGCTGCTCCTCTTCCAATCCAGCTCTCTGCTATGGCCTGGGAAAGCAGTGGAAGATGGCTCAAGTGCTTGAGTCCCCGCACCTACATGGGAGATCGGAAAGAAGCTCCAGCAGTTGTAGCTCTTTGGGGAGTGAACCAGTGGATGGAAGACCTCTCTCTCTCTCTCTCTCTCTGCTTCTACCTCTCTGCCTTTGAAGGAAGGAAGGAAGGAAGGAAGGAAGGAAGGAAGGAAGGAAGGAAGGAAGGAAGGAAGGAAGGAAGGAAGGAAGGAAGGAAGGAAGGAAGAAAGAAAGAAAGAAAGAAAGAAAGAAAGAAAGAAAGAAAGAAAGAAAGAGCAGAAAAGAAGAACTGTAATGTAATTTGCCTTGTAATTGTTCCCTTTCCACATAATTTTCCCAAAAATGACATTGTAATAAACATGAGTGGAATTGTGCCGTATTGAAAGTTCATAATATACAATGTGCTTCTACTATCTGGATTTAAAATAATGTATGTTGAGATGTGATCATGTGAGTATAATAATAATTTCCCTTCAGTTTTTATCAAACCATCAGTAAAATTCGAATTATAGGAAACTACATGGCAAATAAGAAATGTAATGTGCTATGTAGGGAATCAGAAGGATCAGTTTCTGGGCAAGCACAGTCAACGACTTTGAGTATATCATAAATGTTTTTAAGATCAAAATATGTAAATCAAACTTATGTACGTTAAACTTGATGATCTAAAAGCACGATGTACATCTAAATTTTGTGTCAGACTAGCTTAGGAACTCAATCAGTGCTAGAAAAATGGCGCTTGTCAAAAATGGCATTGTGTTTTGTTAACACTTTTGTTGATAGTATTTAATAATTTCCTAACCATTTAATAGCAGTAAAATACAATAACATCCCCTATTTCCTGTAAAAGAGTGAAGGCAATCCCATTTTTACTCCTCTGTAGGGGAGGACTGTACTGGCTGGTTGATTTTAAAGGAATTTAAGTAACATCAGATGGTCTCATGAACAATTTATTGGTGGGAAATGGATATGCAAGAGAACAAATAAACTGAGAAAATGTGTCCTGTTCAGTGCATTCTCCTTCAGCCCTGAGAGAATAGAAATAGAATTCCATTCATTAAATTACAATGCCATGCCTCTAAAAGAGAAATTGAAAAAGTAAATTTTGTGATGTAAGAGCCAACGATTGTTTAGCTATCTTCCAAAGAAGATGAAATGAAATGTTTTCTCACACATTGTAAGTTAAAATAACTTTACATAATATAATTTTACTACTTTATAAACACTGACTTTCCAAATAAAATTATGATATACTCCTTTAAATACATGTTGTAAAATTTATTTAACAGTGATTTGGCACTTATAAATACATACACACATATGTATTTGTGGAAAGTGGATATTATAAAAAATAATGCATAAATTTCAAAATTTTTTGCACCAAATAAATATATTTTATCTCCTTTTCCATAGTTTTTTAAGGTATGCATACATTTATCTATCATCTCTTTATCCATGTATCTATCATATATCCATGGATAGTTCTATATCCACAGATAGCTATCACCTTCATGTAAAGTAAGTAAAATGATTTTATAAATTTCACTGTGACTTGAACAAGTGTCAAACATGCCTTTTTAGGGGCAGACACTACGGATTTTGCCTTATCAGAGTTCCCAGTTCGAGTCCAGGCTCTTACACTCTTCTGACCCAGTTTCTCGCTAATGCAGGGCATCAGATGATGTCCCAGGGTCATGGTTCCATGCACCCATTTGAGGGACTTAGATGTAATTCCTGGCTCCTGGTTTAGTCTTGGCCCAGCCCTGGTTGTTGGCATTTGAGAAACAAGCTAGTGGATAGAAGATCTCTCTCTCTCTCTCTCTCTCTCTCACTCCTTCAAATAAATAACTTTTTAAAATTCCAAATTAATCATATTTATTGGCATTGAAATATGACAATGGAGATAAGCACATAATACACTTTATGTGATGATTATTTATGATAAAGAAAAATGTCATAACATGAAAGTGAATTTTTTCAATCCATATATGTATTCATGGCTAGACATTACTTATTTTTAGAATGGGAAGGGATGTGTTAGTTGGGATTCAACTTGATAAACAGATAAAACAGGGGCTGGCATTGTGGTGCAGCAGGTTAAACCTCTACCTGTGTTACTGTCATCCCACGTGGGCATTGGTTTGAGTCCTGGCTACTCCACTTCCCATCCAGCTCTCTGTAAATGCACCTGGGTCAGCAACAGAGGATGGTCCAAGTACTTGGGCCCTGACATCCACATGGGATACCCGGAAGAAACTCTTTTTTTTTTTTAACTTTTATTTAACGAATATAAATTTCCAAAGTACAGCTTATGGATTACAATGGCTCCCCCCCCATAACTTCCCTCCCACCCACAACCCTCCCCTTTCCCTCTCCCTCCTCCCTTCCATTCATGTCAAGATTCATTTTCAATTCTCTTTATATACAGAAGATCAGTTTAGCATATATTAAGTAAAGATTTCAATAGTTTGCACCCACATAGAAACACAAAGTGAAATATACTGTTTGAGTACTAGTTATAGCATTAAATCTCAATGTACAGCACATTAAGGACAGAGATCCTACATGAGGAGTAAGTGCACAGTGACTCCTGTTAATGACTTAACAAATTGACACTCTTGTTTATGGCATCAGTAATCACCCTAGGCTCATGTCATGAGTTTCCAAGGCTATGGAAGCCTTTTGAGTTTACCAACTCTGATTATATTTAGACAAGGTCGTAGTCAAAGTGGAAGTTCTCTCCTTCCTTCAGAGAAAGGTACCTCCTTCTTTGATGACCTGTTCTTTTCACTGGGATCTCACTCGTGGAGATCTTTCATTTAGGTTTTTTTTTTTTTTTTTTTTTTTTTTTTTGTCAAAGTGTTTTGGCTTTCCATGCCTGTAATACTCTAATGGGCTTGCAGCCAGATCTGCGTGCCTTAAGGGCTGATTCTGAGGCCAGAGTGCTGTTTAGGACATCTGCCATTCTATGGGTCTGCTGTGTATCTCACTTCCCATGTTGGATTGTTCTCTCCCTTTTTGATTCTATCAGCTAGTATTTGCAGACACTATTCTTGTTTATGTGATCCCTTTGGTTCTTAGTCCTATCATTATGATCATTTGTGAACAGAAATTAATCACCGGGACTAGTGAGATGGCATTGGTACATGCCACCTTGATGGGATTGAATTGGAATCCCCTGGTATGTTTCTAACTCTACCGTTTGAGGTAAGTCAGCTTGAGCATGTCCTGGATGGTACATCTCTTCCCTCTCTTATTCCCACTCTTATATTTAACAGGGATCACTTTTCAGTTAAGTTTCAACACTTGAAAATAACTGTGTATTAATTACGGTATTCAACCAAAAGTATTAAGTAGAACAAACAAAAAAATACTAAGAGGGATAATGCATTAAGTTGTTCATCAACAGTCAGGGCAAGGGCTGATCAAGTCACCGTTTCTCATAGTGTTCATTTCACTTTAACAGGTTTCCTTTTTGGTGCTCAGCTAGTTGTCACTGATCAGGGAGAACATATGATATTTGTCCCTTTGGGTGGCTTAATTTACTCAGCATGATGTTTTCCAAATTTCTCCATGTTGTTGCAAATGACCGGGTTTCATTGTTTCTTACTGCTGTATAGTATTCTATAGAGTACATGCCCCATAATTTCTTTATCCAGTCTACTGTTGATGGGCATTTGGGTTGGTTCCAGGTCTTAGCTATTGTGAATTGAGCTGCAATAAACATTAATGTGCAGACAGCTTGTTTGTTTGTCAATTTAATTTCCTTTGGGTAAATTCCAAGGAGTGGGATGGCTGGGTTGAATGGTAGGGTTATATTCAGGTTTCTGAGGAATCTCCAGACTGACTTCCATAGTGGCTTGACCAGTTTGCATTCCCACCAACAGTGGGCTAGTATCCCTTTTTACCCACATCCTCGCCAGCATCTATTGTTGGTAGATTTCTGAATGTGAGCCATTCTAACTGGGGTGAGGTGAAACCTCATTGTGGTTTTGATTTGCATTTCCCTGATTGCTAGTGATCTTTTCTTTGGTTTGATTGTATATTTTCCTGTGCTCTGTCTTCTAAGTCTGATATTCTCTCTTCTGCTTCACGCATTCTGTTTTTAAGGCTCTCTAATGTGTTTGTCATTTGATCTATTGAATTCTTCATTTCATTATGATTTCTCGTCACTATCACAGTTTCATGTTCTACTGGTTGTTTCATTTCATTTTGATTCCTCCTTAATATTTCATTTTCACGAGAGAGATTTTCTATCTTGTCCATTAAGGAATTCTGTAGTTCGAGAATTTGTTTTTGAGAACTTCTTAATGTTCTTATCAATTATTTGAGATCTGCTTCTTGCATTTCTTCTATTTCATCATCTTCATAATCTTGAATTGGGGTGTCTATTTCATTTGGGGGCATCATAATGTCTTCCTTGTTCTTGTTATCTTGCGTTTGTTTGGATTATTGGAGATATTCTTTGTTTTTTTCTCGTTATACTGTGACTCTAGATTAAGAGGACTGTCTGCTTTTGGTGGATCCTTAGAGGCTGTGATGGGTGTGGCCAGAGAGCTCTGGTTCTACAGGGTTAAGGGTGTGCCAAAGGTGATTCACCGTGATTGTTCTCTTGCTCGCTCTCTCTCTCTCTTTTTTTTTTTTTTTTTTTTTTTTGACTCAGTTGGGAAGTAATTCCACACAGCTGAGTGGAATTGAGAGTAGTTGATGTATGAAATCTGGCCCCTGTGGGTATTCATTTGCTTACCAGAGTCAGGTTTTTCTGCTTGGCTAATGAGGGGCACCTGCTTTACATATGCAAAATGGCGCACACCATTTTACTTACTTAAAATGGTGCCTGTCCTTTGTCTTGCTTGGCTTTGTAAGGTGAGTGGAGAGAGAGGCTAAATGTCCGTGCTGGTTCCCCTTATTTATTCGATTTTTTTCTCTCCTCCAGCCAGCCTGGTGAACTTTCCCCAATGGGGTTTCAGGCCTCAATCTCTGCAGGCTCAGAAGAAACTCTTGGCTCCTGGCTTCAACACGGCCCAGCTCTGGCCATTGTAGCCATTAGGAAGTAAATCAGTGGATAGAACTTTCTCTCTCTCTCTCTCTCTCTCTCTGTAACTCTGCATTTCAAATTAAAAAAAAAAAAGTAACAGATAAATATGTTAGAAGATTAACTGCAAAGAATTTATTAATTTATTACGTGATTGTGGGAGCTGGCTGGGCAAATATGGATTCCTCAGAGAAGGTTCTCAGGAAGGCAGCCTGGAGGCGGAGGGTTGATCAGGAAGCTATCATCCAGGGACAAACGTTCTTCAAGAAGCCTCAGCTCTTTCTATAGGCCTCGTAACTAATCACATCAAATTCACTAGGTTACCAGGAGTAAGAATCCCTACTTAAAGTCAACTGCGTGGGGACTTCCGTCACATCTACATAGTATCTTCCCCGCAACCTTGAAGGTAATGTTTGAAGAAATGAGAACTCTACCTAAGTTGACACATAAAGCTGACGGGCAATCAGGGTTTGTTGTCAGCCTTTAGAAATGCAGTTTTTGGGCCGGCGCCGCGGCTCACTAGGCTAATCCTCCGCCTAGCGGCGCCGGCACACCGGGTTCTAGTCCCGGTCGGGGCGCCGGATTCTGTCCCGGTTGCCCCTCTTCCAGGCCAGCTCTCTGCTGTGGCCAGGGAGTGCAGTGGAGGATGGCCCAGGTGCTTGGGCCCTGCACCCCATGGGAGACCAGGAAAAGCACCTGGCTCCTGGCTCCTGCCATCGGATCAGCGCGGTGCGCCGGCCGCAGCACGCCAGCCGCGGCGGCCATTGGAGGGTGAACCAACGGCAAAGGAAGACCTTTCTCTCTGTCTCTCTCTCTCACTGTCCACTCCGCCTGTCAAAAAAAAAAAAAAAAAAAAAAAGAAATGCAGTTTTTGATCCTCAGCTTTGCGTGTGATACATTTGAATATTGAGCATTGTTGATCACGGGATTAACAGATGAGAATTGAAGCTCTGTGTGCATGTGTGTGTACTTGTTTAAAGCTTGACATTAAATTTTTTAAATCACTCTATGATACAGGTTAAAATACACAAAGGGACTTATGTGACCGAAAAATAGATTCAAATCAGCTGAAAACTCAGTTAGATAATCCTTCAATTCTGTTAAAATTCAACAACTGCAATTCAGCAGTCTTCAGAATAATTTATTGTTTAATCATTGGACTCATTCATTTTTTGTTTATAGGAAGTGAACAAAAGAGCTTTTAAAAATGTGTGAACTTTCCTACTACTCCTCCACTTAGAGGTAAATATAAATATAAAATTTCTAAGTATACATTGATATATTTAATGTATGTGTTCACATATATACATATATATAATTAGACAAGTGTTGTATGTGTATATATATATATATTTAAAAAAAGCAAAATAAATTTGTATATATCATTTACTTGAAAACCTTCTCTGAACTTTTCTTGTAAAACACTTCCGTGAGAATGAAATATTTAAATTAAATCAATTAAAAGGCTGGATAATGGCTCAAGTACTAGAGTTCCTGCCACAGAACTGGGAGGCTCTTGGTGTCAGCCTGGCCCAGGTGTTGCCCATCTGGGTGTGAACCAGGAGATGGAAGATCTCTCTCCCTGCCTCTCCTCACCAGTCTTTCAAATAGATAAACCTTTTTTTTTTTTTTCTTAAATAAAAGGCTATGGTTTATCTGCCTTTTTGAGCTATCTTTAAAATTTCTTTCATAACAAAATAGAATAATACAATAACAATTTTTTTTCACTCCCTCAGTACATTAATACACTTTTATCTTCTGAATTGTATTCTACCTAACAGAAAAGATGTAGTCAAGGGGCTGGCCCTGTGGTGTAGCACATAAAGCTGCTGCCTGCAGTGCCGGCATCCCATATGGGAACTGGTTTGAGTCTTGGCTGCTCCAATTCCAATCCAGCTCTCTGCTATGGCCTGGGAAAGTAGAGTAGAAGATGGCCCAAGTACTTGGGCCCCTGTACCCATGTGGGAGACCCTGAGGAAGCTCCTGGCTCCTAGCTCCTGGCTTCAGATGGGCACAGCTCCAGCAGTGTGGCCAATTGGGGTCAGCAGATGAAAGACCTCTCTCTATATATATCTGCCTCTCCTTCTCTCTCTTTGTAACTCTGACATTCAAAAGTTTTTGATTTTCAGTAATTTGATTTTTTGTGTATTTGTGTAGTTTGTCTTTGTTTATTCTACTTGGGCTTTGTTTATAATCCTGAAATTGTGGTATTACTTTTTTATTAAATTCAGAAAATATTATGGTATTATTTTCCCAGATAATGTATTCAACCACTTTCTTCTCTGCATCACCATGTGATTGGGTTGTTACCCACCTATTGGAGACTTTTTTTCATTGTTAACATTGTTTTGCTCTTTTCTCTCTGATTTTTCAATATACTCTACACAGCCATGTCTTTGGTGCTCTCATTTTTCTTAGTTTCAAAATCTAATCGCATGTTAATTTCATTCTAACACTTTCCCTTTTATGTATTTCTCATTTCTAGAAAATTCTATGATTCTGTGAATTTTTTTTCTTTTTTTAATTTTTATTTTGATAGGTAGAGTTATAAACAGTGAGAGAGACAGAGAGAAAGGTCTTCCTTCTGTTGGTTCACTCCCCAAATGGCCGCTACAGCCGGTGCTGTGCCGATCCAAAGCCAGGAGCCACTTTCTTCTGGTCTCCCACGCAGGTGCAGGGGCCCAGGCACTTGGGCCATCCTCCCCTGCCCTCCCAGGCCACAGCAGAGAGCTGGACTGGAAGAACTGGAAGAGGAGAAGCCAGGATTAGAATCCAGTGCCCATATGGGATGCCGGTGCCCCAGGCGGAGGATTAACCAAGTGAGCCACGGCACCGGCCCCCAAATTTTTTCTTTTTATATTTTTCATTTCCCAATATATTTTAATTTTATCATGAAATATAGTGAGTCACTTTATTTTGTACCTTCATATAATTCTTTAACATAGGAATTTTGCCTTTTAATTGCACATTTGATCTCTGATTCTAACTTTCCAACTGTTATTGTATAGATTTCGAAGATATTTATAATTCTTTGTTTAGATGCTTGCTGTTGACTTATTTGCAAATCAGTTTTCCTCTCTGTTTAACTTCTTATACTTTCTTCCCTGTGACTCATGAGAATGTCTCAGGTTTATTCTCTAAATTATGATTATAGTATCCTGAGTGTCAGTATTATTCTTTTTATCCTTTCATTTAGCTTTGTTACTGAAACTTTTCCTGATTTTTAAAAAAAGTTTATCAGACCTTTTCTGTTGTGATTGTCTTAGTTTAGCAGACACTAAACTTTGCCAGTAGCAATTTCAAGTTTCAGCCCTTTTAGGCTTTACATGCTATTACTATAGGATCTGGATCCATTGAAACAGGTTTCATCTGTTTTCCTTGCAGCTAGGCATGAACATATGGTTCATTGTCAACCAATGATGTGACAGAAGACGTCTACTATTGCTTTTAAATGTGCAAAGAAAAATCACCCTATTTCAGGAGGATTTACACAATGTATTTTAATAGATATATCAAAGAACTTAATTAACTAGTTATAGTTGTTAAACTGGTCGCCAAAAACAAGCAAAACAACAACAATGGAAAAGTTAAGCATTCTCATGGAGATATCAACCTACAGTGAATAACTATCCTTTCTGTTTGAAATAATGAACATTTAAAACTTAGAAGAGCACTCTTGAAGTAATATTCTGAATTCCAGGTTTTCATTAGACAATGCTGCTTGGTTCATTCTGAACTGTTCAGTGCCTCCTTCCACTGCTATGGGTTAAATACAATGAAAACAAAAATAAAGGCTGAGAATGAGCAAAAATGAGTCTTTAATGCCCTGTCTGATAGAATATACTAGGGAGCCAGTCAACAAATTAGAAATATGGTGTGCAGTGTTGTGTCCCAGCATCACACAGCTGACTGAGAAGTATGAAGCTATGAGAAAATAGGTTAACTTGCATATTGTTACTAAAAATATTGAAAACGGAAATATGAGATTGTGAAATACAATATGTAAATGTGCACCTGTATGTACA
Organism: Oryctolagus cuniculus; assembly: GCF_964237555.1. Taxonomy (NCBI): domain Eukaryota; kingdom Metazoa; phylum Chordata; class Mammalia; order Lagomorpha; family Leporidae; genus Oryctolagus; species Oryctolagus cuniculus. The sequence continues at coordinate 28,159,459 of NC_091445.1, forward strand.
CATCTATGTATCTACTAAAAACTAAATTTGTAAGGAAAAAATATATACCCTTATACATTTATTTAAAGGGAAAATAAAACATTTTCTCCTAAAGCTTCAGAATGAGTCGATTGATCAATATGCAAATATTTATTGACTCAATTAAATTATATAGCAAATGTTTTTTAAAAATAATGAGGCCCTCACAGAACCTGAGCCCATTGTGGGAACCTGTTGCTGTGGATTCATTCTGAGAGGAGGAGTGCGGTGGGGGCAAGAGACACAGAGTCACCACACAGACACCAGGAAAGCAGGCCAGAGGTGAGCAGCCAGCAGACTTGTTTATTTCAGTTGGTACAGCAGCTTATATAGCCAAGGCAGCCAATCCGGTCAAGGGGTAATTTATGCCCTAACCAATCACTGCCTGTTGCCAGGCAGGCTCTGTTGCCAGGTGGTTTTCAAAGTCATTCCTGAGTAACTGACGCTTGTTTGCCAGCAGCCATCTTGCTATGACATTCTCATTCCACCACAGGGACCTGCAGGAATATCACACTGCTACAAGGCCTTAGAGAAAGATCCTAGCTTACATTTTGCCCTCTTCACCCCAGGCTCTTGGTGCACAAGAACTTGTTGGGAGCCTTTCACCTGGCGTCCTCCCAAGAGTCCAGCTGACCCAGCCCTGTAAACCAGTCTGGTAGCCCCACTCACCCTCACATTGCCCTGAAAAAAACCTAAGATGCATATCCTGAGTAGCTTGGCTTATAGAGGCCTTCAGAAAGTAGTCAGGTGACTCTGCCCATCTGCCTGCCAACCTAAAAGCAGCCAGGTGACACTGCTCTTCAATTTTGTCCCCAATAATCAATCGAGCCACCAGCTTCAGTGACCCAGCCTAAGACAGAAAATTGGTAGCCCAGCCTTACCACTCATGAGTGTGGGAAGTAGCCAAGCAGCCTTTCCTGAGTGGCTCAGCTCACCCCAGGCTGTCCAGTAGTCTATTCTCAAGTTTGACCCACTGAGACCCCACAAAGGAAGGGGAGGCTTAGCTCCACCTACCTTCCTGTGCCCCACGAAGTAGCTAGACACACCTTTCTGAGCAGTTCAGTGCCTGGAAACCCTGAGCAGTTCCCATGCAGTACTTGGACACTGACAGATGACTTAGCTGGGCACTATGGTGCAGCTCAGTCACTATGTGGCCCTTAGGCACAAACAAGATACAGGGAGACCCACAGTAGTCCACAGGGGTGGCTCCTTCCTCACGTGATTCATGGGAGCTGAGAGGCACCTCACATCTGCAGTAAGGTCTACCATTCCCAGAGCTACCAGAGAATGTCTTTTAATGAAATATCAGAAAACACCAAAAAGTTCATGCAAAATGCCTATAATTTAAAAAATGCATGGATTTAAAAAATTACACCAACATAAACTTGTGATTTAATTTAATTTTCCATGAACTTTTTAAAATTCCCTCATGCATGACAATACAGATAATTAAGCAAAATTAGAAAGACAATTCATGATCTTAATAACAAAGTCAACAGTGATAGAGAGATCATGCAAAAGAATTAATAAAACGTTTTGAAGCTAGTGTACTAGTAAATTAAGAATTCAACTTGGAGTTTCAACTGCAGAATTGGTCAGGCAGAAGAAAGAATTTCTGAGCTTGAATAAAGTTCTTTTCAAAACATCCATTCAGACCAAAAATAAAGAAATATTTAAAAGAATGAGGAAAAGTCCCTAAGACTTATGGGATACCATTGAGCAAAGATTTGCATTATAAATGCTCCAGAAGGAGAAGAGAAAGGGAACAATTAGAAAATCTATTCAATGAGATAACTGCTGAAAAGTTTCCAAATCCTCTCAAAGATAGAGTTCTAAAAACCAAAGGAACACTAATCAATTTGAGCAACAAACATCCTCTTTGATGCGTATTATAATCAAACTGTCAAACATACTAGACAAAAAGATGATTGTAAACACCCCCAAAAAAGTGTTAAGGCATTTGTATAGGCGTCTCCTTGAAATTAATGGCACTCTTAGCAAAATCCTTATAGGCCAGCAGAAAATGGAAGAACATAGTCAGAACCCAGAGAAAAATTGTCAGCCAAATATTCTGTACCCATTAAATCTATCCTTCATAAATGAAGGATAAATTAAGAGTTCCCATTAATATGAGAGACAAGGAACTCCCTTACGCTGTTCATGGAAATGTAGTACAGCCATTGTAGAAAATAGTACAAGATTTCTAAACTACTGTAGTTCATCCAGGAATCCCAGGAAGTTGAAGAGACATCTATACTCTTATGCTTATTGTAGCACTATCCACAAGAACCAAGATATGCAGTTAGCTTAAGTGTTCACTGTTGAATGAACAGATACAGAAAACGTAATACACACACACACAGTAGAACATTGTTCAGCCATAAGAAAAGAAAAACTCTGCTATTTGTAGCAACACAAACAGGAACTGTAACATATTGTTAAGAGAAATATGTCAGAAAGATAAATACTACGCTTTCTCATTTATAATTGGAGGCTGAAATTGATCTCAAGGAAGTAGAGAATACAATTGTGGTTACAGGAGCCTGGAAAGGGTGTGAGAGGGAGGGAGGGTTGCCCTAAGCACGGCTAATGACATAGAGGGGCAGTGGCATAGGAGGATAGATTAGAATGGTCTATAGAACAGTGGGATAGCTGCGGGTGACAACAATTAAGTGAATATTTTCAAATGGCTGTTGGGATTTTCAATGTTCCCAACACAAGGAAATGATCCATGTCTGAGGTGATAGATTATCAATTACTCTGATATAATTTTTACCAACTGTACACATACTGAAATGCCACATTGTACTCAGCAAATGCGTACAATTATTGTATATATATTATATACATAGACACATATAAAATAAAAAAAAATATAAACCACACAAGAAAAAAACAACTTTTAATAAGAAATGTGCAAACCCAAGTTTGGGGAAATGTTAAAACTTTAAAGCACTTATAAATACAAAATAAAAAAAAAACACTTGGATAAATGAAAAGACATTTGCTGTTCTTAGAATGATTCAAAAAGATATGAGTTCTCCCTAAGTTAATTTATAAATTCAATGTTATCTTAATAAAAGCTGTTATACAGAATCAGAAAGTTGACTCCAAAGTTCATGTGGCAGACAAACATGTGAGAATGTCCAGGGAATCACTGGAAGAGGAAGAGGGAAAAAAATTATAGAGACTAGGCCTGCCAGAGTTTAAAACATATTTAGCTTCTAAATTAAAACGATGTAGTATTGGCACATGAATAGATCAGAGGCCAGTGGGAATAAAACAGATAACCAAAATATTCTCAAGTATATCACATCAAGAAATATAGAAATAAAAAGGTGATTAAGAGATACCTTTAAATTTACTTTGAAATATTTGTCTTGGGCCGGCTTTGTGGCATAGTGAATAAAGCCATTGCCAGCGATGCTGCCATCTTACATGGGTGCCTGTAAAAGTCTCATCTACTCCACCTCCAATCTAGCTCCCTGCAAATGCTCCTGGGAAAGGAAGACGGCCCATGTGCTTGGGCCCCTGCACCAATATGGGAGACCCAGAAGAAGCTCCTGGATTCTGGCTTCAAATCAGCCTGGCTCCAGTCATTGCAGCTATTTGAGGAGTGAACGAGCGAATAGAAAATCTCTCTCTCTCTCTCTCTCTCTCTCTCTCTTACTCTGCCTTTCAAATAAATTTAAAAAAGTAAATAAAATATCTGTTCCTAGAGAAGTAGTTGAAAAGTAAAAGAATAGAATAAAAAATGCTATGCAGTTACTAACAAAGAATGCTAGAGTGATTTTTTAACTCAAGACTACATACATGCCAATTAAGCAAACATTATCAAATGTGAACAAGGAATTTTATAGAAACAATTATTTCAATTCATCAAGATGACATAATAATTTTAAATATTTGGTGAAAGTTGATAGTTTCAAAATGCATAAAGCAAATGTGACAGAGATAAAGGGGAAACATATATATGGAGTTACAATTGAGCTTCGCTACACTCCAAACTCAGTCATTATAAAAAGAGAAAAATCAGTCAGACAGAGCATTGTCAAATAACTTTAACATATTAATAGAACACTCATGAAAATTCAGAAAATAGATTGATTTCAAGGAGACATTATTGAGACAGATACTATTTTATGTCATTAAAATCACAGTAAATATAAAAGAACTGTGGGAATAAAACCTTTTATTCTCTGACCACCAAAGAAGTAAACTGAAAATCAGTATCAGGAATATACTTGAGGGAGTGCCAGTGCTGTGGCATAGTAGGCTAAGCATCTCATACGGGCACTGTTCCTGTCCCAGGTGCTCCATTTCCAATTCTGCTCTCTACTATGGCCTGGGACAGTAGTAGAAGATAGTCCAAGTGCTTGGACCCCTGCACTTGTGTGGGACACTGGAAAAAGGTCATGGCTCCTGGCTTCGTATTGGCCCAGCTCCAGCCACTACAGGCATTTGGGGAGTGAAACAGTGGATGGAAGACTTCCTTCCCTGTCTCTCCTTCTCTCTGTCTGTAACTGTGCCTCTCGAATATAAATAAATACTTTTTTTTTTTTTTTTTAAGAAAGATACCTGAAGGAGTAGGAGCTGTGGTTCAACGGGTTAAGCCACTGCTTGCAATGGGGATTCTACATATCCATGCCAGTTAAGAGTTCCAGCTGTTCCACTTCTGATCCAGCTCCCTGCTAAGGTGTCTGGGAGGGTAGCCCAGGATGACTCAAGTGCTTGGGCCCCTGCCATCCCTATGGGAGACCAGGATGGAGTTTCAAGCTGCTGACTTAGAGCTGGTTCACCCCTGGCTGTTGTGGCCATTTATAGAGCGAACCAGCTGATGGGAGATCTCCCTTTGTCTCTTCCTCTCTCTCTCTCACTCTGCCTTTCAAATAAGTAACTATGTTATTTTTAAATAATAAAAGAAGGATATCTGAAAATTATCTATGCATTTATAAATAAGCTAACCATTTTTATAGTCCATGAGTCAAAAGAAATCACAAGAGTAAATCTGAAAGAATTGAACTAAAAATGAAAATGTGTCTCAGATTTTGAAAAATGCCATTAAAGCCATACTTGGAGAAAAATTAGAACAAAAATGCTCATGTTGGGAAAAAAATATCTCCAATCAATGCTGTACTTTGAATGTAAAGAAGGATAAAGAAAAATATTCAACTCAAATGAGGGGGAAAAACAATAAAATACAAAGTAATTTATTTCAACATACAAGTATAATTTGTAAATTTATCTTGAGAACTGGTCATGAGAAGACCAAATTTATCAAATAGCAAACAGCAGTGAGAGGAAATCCAAAGTCTATAGACAACAGAATAAAAAGGCAATATGATGGACAATTATTTCTAATACATTTGGCATCTTAGAGGAAAAACATGAACTGCCAAATTTCATTAAAGAAGTAATAGACAATCTGAATAGGCTTGCATCTATTAACCATATTGTTGAAAGCTTTCCCATAAAAGAAAATCTGTCTCTGTGTCAAATTACCTTCAAAGTAGAAATAGATCAAGCATTTAAGAAAGAAGCCATGCCAATTCTATGAACTCTATGAACAACAGAATAAAAGAAAATAACAGTTTCCCAAAACATTACAAAGAGCTGTAACTATAGACCAATATGCTCCAGGAACTTACATCCAATTGTCCTTATCAAAATTTTACAAAATAGAGTTCAATAATGCATTAAGAAGCTAATACCCCCTTATAAAATGATGTTTTTCTTGGTAATGGAAAGTCAGTTTAACATTGGAAAACAATAGAATCAACATTTAAATGGATTAAATGAGAAATCCGTAGGATAATTTTTAATGTCATAAAAAAAACATTGAGCAAAATTCAGTTACCATTTGTGATTTTTTGTAATTCAGAAATCTTTAACTAGACAAAGGCATCTTTATGAAACCAACATAAGGCTTTGTAGTTTACAGGGAAAGACCACATGGCTTCCCGTAAGAGTGGAAACAATGCCAGAAACCTTGTCTCTCCACTTCTTTTTGCCTTGAAATAAAGGTACTAACTAGTGCAGTGGATGAAAAATGAAAAGCATACAAACTGTGTAGAAGAAATGGAAATTGTTGATAAGTAGAAAGTTCTAAAGAACCTTATAAAGTATGATTAAATAAATTAACACAATTTTGCAGATTTTGTGGTCAAGATGCAAACAGTAATTGCATTTCTATTTCTGGAAACAACTGCTTGAATATGGAAAGAGAAGATCATAGCAGGTGTCTTTTCTTAGTTCCTTCATAGTCTTAACAGTTTTCCTAATTGGCCAGTTTTTTGTTTTTCCTCTAAAATTTCACAGTAATAAAACATTTACTTTAAAAAAAAAAGTACCTTTTGAAAAGTTGTCTACAGGGTAAATTATAATTCTTGCTATCCCCCAGTAAAAAAAGAAAAAAAGAAAAGAAAAAAAAGGTTTTCTCTATACTAGCTTCAAAAACACAAAGTACATAGAGTTGAATTTAATTAAAAAAAATGACTTCTACACTAAGGACTAAGTACTATTGGAATTTAAGAGTTACAATAGAGTTACAGTGATTTAGAGTATCTTACTGTGTTAGGATAGACACATAAGTCATTAAACTATATTAAAGAATGCAGAAATACCCTTACATATATATGGTTAATTGATTTTTCAAAAACAATCAAAGTAATTCAATAGGTAGGGATGGCCATCAAAAAAATGCACTAGAAAAATTAGATATCCTTATACGAACAAGCACCCAATGTGGGCCTACACCCTTCTTATTGAAATGAAAAGCTAACTTGAACTCATATAGTAGCACAATAAGTGGATCTGAAAATAAATTATGAGAAATTCTTTCAGATTTTGAATTATTCATTGATTTCTGAAAGTAGTGACAATAAACCTACACCCTAAAGTGATAAATTTTGTTCCATTAAGACTAAAACTATATTTTCAATAAGAAAAAAAATATCTGCAGCATGTATCTGATAAAGGACATGCAGCCGGCATTAACTCACAGTCTGGAGGAAAGGTCAGAGTTGAAGTTCACTCACTCAGCAAGTCAAACTGAGGTTTCAACTTGGAAACAACTGGTCAGTTACCTCAGCTGGCTGCTCCACCAGTCTGAGATTGGTCACAGGTTTTAGGCTTTTCATACAAGTTAAGTACATGCATTGAATTGTGTCTGACCAATACAGACTTGTATGATTCTCAAACATCTCTTTGAACAGAGAATTACCTCATTGAAAATCGAAGATCACCTGGTCATAGCTAAGAGACTTGGTTATTGATTGAGGAGGTGCATTACATTATCGCACTCATTGCCATTCGGGATGTGATCTATATATAGGGAAAGGCAAACGATGGGCTCATTAATTACTCTTCCTGCAAGGTCCCTCAGAAGTCAAGGTCACTCCCGGTGGGACAGAATATTTGCCATTAGCTGATGTTTCCCTGTCCACGTTGAGGTTTCTTAAAAGGTCCTGACGACTGGGAGCCAGCTCCATGCCATCTACACAGCACAGACAGCATCCCAGCTGACACAGGCTTGGCCAGTCACCATTTATGTCCAAACCAGGGCGTATAAAACATAACAGTAAGAGCAAACGGTAAGACATGAGAAAAGTGTGAAGAAAGGTGTCATCAAATAAAACATAGGTACAGGGATGACAAATAAGCCCACTAAAGTCCTAGGGAAAGGTAGAGGTGGTAGAGACACAGCTGCCAGCATTTCCCATGGAATGTCACCAGCCTCCAAAGCACGAAAGCCATGCTATAGGAGAGGGATAAGTTGGGACTTCACTTACTTTAATAAAAAACTGAGACCTAACAATGGTGGAAGAGAAGATAAATGAAATTTCTAAAGCTCCATTTTTTATAATACATTGTATTCAGATAATCTCATTTCTATGCTTTAACCAATAAATTACAATAACTAAATTTAAAAGTGTACAGTTCTCTTTATATTTTTCTGGTTTCTGGTTTGCTCAGTCTGAAGAAAATATTGGGACAGGAGCTATCACATCTTAGATCAACATTGTAAGCTTTGGCTTCATTAATACCTTCGTTGCACACCGCGATGGATCTTCAAAGAATTCCTGTAGATGTATGATGATAAGTGTTCATTCTTGTTTTATAGTGTTATGCATTATTATTGAATGCTCTTTAGGAAACAGAATAAATATACATTTGTATTTTAAACCTGCCTTGTGCTTGGGAAACTTTCCCAAAAGAATAAAAAATTCAGTGGGCTCTCTTTCCAGTGCTTACTGTTCAGATGTGGTGCTCCTTTCTCTCTGTCTCTCTCTCTCACTGTCCACTCTGCCTGTCAAAAACAAAAACAAAAACAAAACAAAACAACAACAACAACAAAACAAAAAAGCTCTCTGCTGTGGCCCGGGAGTGCAGTGGAAGATGGCCCAAGTCCTAGGGCCCTGCACTCACATGGGAGACCAGGAGAAGCACCTGGCTCCTGCCTTTGGATCAGCACGGTGCACCAGCCGCAGCGCGCCGGCTGCGGCGGCCGTTGGAGGGTGAACCAACGGCAAAGGAAGACCTTTCTCTCTGTCTCTCTCTTTCTCACTGTCCACTCTGCCTGTCAAAAAACAAAAAACAACAACAACAACAAAACAAAACAGATGTGGTGCTATGTCGTTTCTCCTGAGTTTCATGATTAAAAATGCAGTTATGGAGATTCAACATATAAGCTCCATATTTCATAGTTCTTTCAATATTCAAGGTCTTCATAATATAAACTATGTAATGTAAAAAACTTTCTATTTTAAGGAACAATAATTTAGTTAAAACTGCACTATTTGTTAAATATTTTTGAAATAAAAATAGTTTATTTTCTGGTAAATTTTTACTGATATGCACTAATTATACATATTTATGGGATACAATGTGATAATTTGATAATTTGATAACTGGAATGATCAAATTAGGGTAATTCACATTCCCATCTTCTTAAAAATGTATCATCTCTTTGCATTGGGATTCTTCAGAAACCTCTCTTCTAGTTGTTTTTAAAACACAGCAAATTGATGGGAATTGTACTCACCGTACTGTGCAATAAAACCTTGGCACTTATTCCTTCTGTGTCACTTATGTCACTGTGTCTGTTCAGTACCAGTCTACAGCACCCCGCCCTTCATAATCTTTAGTGACCATTACTCTACATTAATGAAATCAAATTTTTTAGCTCCCACATAATAACAAGACCAATTGGCATTTGTCTTTCTGTGCCTACAGCTTACTTCACTTAACATAATTCCTGAAAGTTCCATCCTTTTTGCCTCAAATATGATAGGATTTCCTTGCATAAATGATTTCTACTATGTAGAATTTTCGTTATCTACTCATACATCGATCGACACATTAAAAGATTTCAGACTTTTAGGAATAGTGCTGCAATAAATGTGAGAACGCAGATGTTTCTCTGACAGATTTTTTTCATTTCCTTCGGGTATATCCAATAGTAGGATTGCTAGATCATATGGCAGTTCTATTTCCAGTTTTTTCCATAATGACTGTACTAATGTACATTCGCAACACAGGGTCCCCTTTCCTTACACCCTCAGCATTTTTTTTTCTTTTTATGATAGCGATTCTGACTGGAGTGAGATGGTATCTCCTTGTGAGTGAAATGGTATCTTATTGTGGTTTTTATTTGTGTTTCCTTGATTGCTAGTGATATTGAGCTTCTCTTCATGTATTTGCTGGTGTTTTGTAATTTTTAAATGAAATGTCTATTCACATTAATTTTGCTAGTTTTAAAAATCCAATTGCTGTTGTTATTGAGTTTTTTGAGATCCTTATATATGAATCCCTTATCAGATATATAGTTTACGAACTTTTTTTTTTTTATTCTGTAGGTTGTCATTTTGCTCTGTAATATATTCTTTGCTGTACACAGGCTTTTTAGTTTTAAATGATCCTGTTTATCAATCTGCTTTTGTTGTCTGCTTTGGTGGGGTCTTATTAAAAATTCATTGTTTGTACCAATGTCTTGAAGTGTTCTTAAAACTTCATGGTTTCTGGCCTTATATTAAAACCTTCTATCCCAGTTTGAGTTGATTTTTAATATGGTAAGAAATCAGATCCAGCGCTGTGGCATAGTAGGTTAAGCCTCCACCTGTGGTGCCGGCATCCCATATGGGCACCCATTCATGTTTGGGCTGTTCATTTTCTGAACCATCTCTCTGCTTATCGCCTTGGAAAACAATGGAAGTTGGCTAAAGTGCTTGGGTCCCTGTACCCACCTGGGAGACCCAGAAGAAGCTCCTGGCTACTCGCCCCTGGCTTCCAATTGGCCCAGCTCTGGCCACTGCGGCCAACAGGGGAGTGAACCAGTGGATGGAAGACCTCTCCCTGTCTCTCTCTCTCTCTCTTTTTCTCTCCCTCCCTTTCTCTGTCTGTAACTCTGCCTCTCAAATAAATAAATCTTTAAAAAACAGTGAGAAATAGAAGTCTAGTTTCATTCTTTAGCATATATGTAAATACCTATTTTCTCAGAACCATTTATTTTGAAGAAATTGTCCTTTCTTCAATGTACAGTTTTGACACCTTAGTTGAAAACCAGTTGGATAAAGATGTGTGGATTTATTTCTGAGTTTTCTTTTCTTTCCCATTGATGTTTGCATTAGTTTTATACGATAGTTATTTCATGATTTCTAAGGTGACTTGAAAAAATTAAGATATTTTTTTACTGTTTTTCTGGAAAAACAGACCACAAAGATGGACTGATGCTTACATATGTCTGTGAGGTTTTATGCATTGTACCAAATCTCTTCTATTTCTTACAAAGGATGACCTGTGTTTATTTGTGTAACTCTCAGTAATTTAATATGAATTACCAAAAATATGTAATATTTAAAAGGAGCGAATTGTATCAGTAAAGCACATTCATAAGCCCTAACAGACATATAACATTATTATCCTAATATTATAATAATTTCTAAAATTTTGAACGTAAAATGCTTTAATTGGTTCATAAATCTAGTGCACACATATGTATGTAACAATATTCTTTTTTAGGCATCCATTTTAAAAATGGTAAAAAGAGTATATAAAGATAAACATTTCCTTAAATGTTTTGTATAGTACAGTAGTTACAGAATACTTCTTTGCACTTTTTTAACACAGGAATAACAAGGTAATGAGAAGGTCTTTATTGGAGCCAGTTTCAATTAGGTGCCTTAACTGCTTAGAATCTGGTGTTAATGAGGTCACAGCCAAGGGTCTATTCCCCAAATAGACCAATTAGCATTTTTCTGCTTCCTGATCTCAGACTATGTATCTTATAAAGTGACCCACTTACAAAAGAGGAAGCCAAGTGATAAGACATTGACTGATCAGTGAAATCCAGAAAATCTCGGTGGGCCAACATCAGACAAGATCACTGTCCCACGGCAGCATATCTGTGTTCCAGCTAAGCAGTCTCTCTTGATCCCAAACTCAGACTCATTGATTTTCTACCTTTGTGCACTTTGTTTTGGATATTTGGTCTTCTCTTTGTTTCTTAGTTTTAGGAGCTAAAATTCTTATCTCTCAAATTCTATAATATTTTCCCCTCACACAAATAATCACCACTTTTTCTCCCATATTAGAAGAATCTTTTTATACCAGTCATGTGATATTGGTCTTACATTTTGTATATGTTTATGGCACATATTCACTGGGGAAATAAGTCCCTGAGTTATATGTACTGTGCTTCTAATTATCATTGCAGTTATGCCGGAGCTGTGGCTCACTAGGCTAATCCTCCGCCTTGCGGCGCTGGCACACCGGGTTCTAGTCCTGGTTAGGGCGCCGGATTCTGTCCTGGTTGCCCCTCTTCCAGGCCAGCTCTCTGCTGTGGCCAGGGAGTGCAGTGGAGGATGGCCCAAGTACTTGGGCCCTGCACCCCATGGAAGACCAGGATAAGTACCTGGCTCCTGCCATCGGATCAGCGCGGTGCGCCGGCCGCAGCGCGCCCGCCACGGCGGCCATTGGAGGGTGAACCAACGGCAAAGGAAGACCTTTCTCTCTGTCTCTCTCTCTCTCATTGTCCATTCTGCCTGTCAAAAAAATAAAATAAGGCCAGCGCCGTGGCTCAATAGGCTAATCCTCCACCTTGCGGCGCCGGCACACCGGGTTCTAGTCCCGGTCGGGGCGCCGGATTCTATCCCGGTTGCCCCTCTTCCAGGCCAGCTCTCTGCTATGGCCAGGGAGTGCAGTGGAGGATGGCCCAGGTGCTTAGGCCCTGCACCCCATGGGAGACCAGGAAAAGCACCTGGCTCCTGGCTCCTGCCATAGGATCAGCGCGGTGCGCCGGCTGCAGTGGCAGCCATTGGAGGGTGAACCAACGGCAAAGGAAGACCTTTCTCTCTCTATCTCGCTCTCTCACTGTCCACTCTGCCTGTCAAAATAAATAAATAAATAAATAAAATAAAATAAAATAAAAATAAAAAAATAAAAAAAAATTATCATTGTAGTTCAACATCCTCGAACACCATCTATTTTCATAAATATTTGGTGAAAGGATGAGTCAATGCAAAAAATAATGTGAGAGTGAAATAATGAGTTGCAGTAATTACAAGGATGCTAATCCAGAGCAGGTACTGCTCTTTATCTTTTTCTGACTAAAAAAAGTTTCTATTCTCATTTGCTTTTCTTTGTATCTCGAATATTTTAAATAACATTTAAGTTTTGATCATGGTTATTTTTTCGCCTTTATCCAAAATGTTTATTGCATATTGATTGGGAATGGTTCATCTTAGAAATAGTTTCTGACTTTGTTTTTCTCCAAAAGAACAATTAGAAAATTATTTGGAAAAATTAGGCTCAGAGAAGCAATAGGAAGGGTGAATCCAATTTTAGAAAACAGTTAAAGAGTTCACACAAGCAAATAATTGAAAGCCACAGATCATCTTTTATTTTGAACAGTCTAGCCGGAAAGCCAGCATATAGCAAGAATCACTACAGCTTGGGTTAACACAACCTAGAAGAAACTCTCCTCTGTGTGACCCACTCCAGAGTCAATGCCCTGAGTAGGAGGGTTCTGTTGAAGAGACCTTAGCAGGCAGGAGTTGGAAGATGAAAAAAAAAAAAAAAAATCACAGGTTTGTAGTTTCAATATGGTAACCACTAACAAAAAATATCTATTCAGCCCTTGAAATGAAGCTGGTCCTAACTGAAATGGATTGTTAGCATAAAATACAGTGAGTTTTGAAGAATTGGTAAAAATTAAAAGTGAAACATTGCAGTATTTTACATTGTTTTGTTATATTTTTTAAAGATTTATTTATATTTGAAAGTCAGAGTTACAGAGAGGCAGAGACAGAGAGAAATAGAGAGGTCTTCCATCAGCTGGTTCACTCCCCAAACGGCCACAGTGGCTGGAACTGAGCTGATCTGAAGCCAGGAGCCTGGAGCTTCCACTCAGTCTCCCATGCAGGTGCAGGGGCTCAAGACTTGGCCATCTTCCACTGCTTTCCCAGGCCATAGAAGAGGGCTGGAGCAGAAGTGGAACATCTGGGACATGAACCAGCGCACATATGGGATACCAGCAATGCACATGGTGACTTTTACCATCTATACCACAGCGCCAGTCCCCGTTTATACATTGCTTGCAGGTTGAAATTAGTTACATGAATGCATTATTTAAATAATGTCAACTGGGGACTTTCAAAAAATTCATTGTGGCTGCTAGAACACTTACAAATATGCTTATGGCTCATTTTAGATTTCTCATTTTTATCAACCAGCACTGCTGATCCAGATCTTTTTGTTGTTGTTATTGTTAAAAGACTTATTTATTTGAAAGGTGAGTCACAAAGAAGGCAAAACAAAGAGAGGGAGGAAGGGAGAAAGAGAGAGAGAGAGAGAAAGAGAGAGAGAGAGAGAGAGAGAGTCTTCCATCTGCAATTTTACTCCCCAGGTGGCCACAACAGCAAGCATTGGGCTAGGCAAAGTTGAGGTCACAAGCCAGGAGTTTCATCCATGTCTCCCACATTGGTGCAGGGGCCCAAACACTTGGATTCTCTTCCACTGCTTTTCTCAACATATTAGCAGGGATCTGAATTGAAATTGGAGCAGCTGGGACTTGAACCAATGCCCATATGGGATGCTGGCATCACAGGCAGCAGCTTAACCTGCTACACCACAGAGCCAGCCCTAACCTAGATCTTTTAAACATGCTTCCTGAGACGTGGAGTAATGCTGATAACTCCCCCATCACCTGCCTATGCCCACCCCTCCCCCAGTCCTATACTGATTGGTAGATGGGGCAGATTTGGGTCACTCCTAGTTTGTGAAATACCATGACACTGTAGGTCACTGGCCATCAAATAGAGAAGCTTTGATATCACAGAATCCATCATGGAAGAGGCACCACACTTCACACAGAGCTTTACATGCTGCCATTTCCATTTTTCAAGTGAAGCAATACATTGCAGTAACAGACACGTTGCTAAGAAGAAATATGAGGATGTTCACTATCCTTTTTGTTTTTCTCATCATATTTTGGGGCCTATTTTTAAAATTCTGGTGAATATGAAATATATACTATATCATATTTGTGTACCTAAAGTGTTAACTTCCTCAGGATATTTAATTTTCTCAAGATATGTATTTACAGTAAAATAAAACCTAAAATTGTTAGAGTTTCATGTGAAAAAGCCATCTATACTGTGAAAGCTCCATTTCTCAGATGAACATCAGATGAATTCAAGTCATTTCTTTAGTTTTTGTTTTGAGAGTAAGGGTAAGATCAGGTTGTGGAACTCAAATGCACACACATGCACAAGGGAAGGAATTATTTACATAAACTGTGTGAGACCCAAGGTTTAAGGGAAGGGCAGAATTTTGGAGGTCACCTGGAATTCTTACTCTCACCATCTGAATTCAAACAACTATTTCCTTTTTGTGGATTAAACAAAGGTGGGGGAAAATGAGTGGTTCTGATGTCTACTCTCAGCTCCATAACAAATTTGTAACGTGTTATGCTTATTTTTCTAAAAGGATTTTATTATACATTTTTTAAAATATTGATTGACTTATTTGAAAGGCAGAGTTTTAGAGAGAGAGGGAGAGACAGTGGAGGGAGGGAGAGGTGGAGGGAGGGGGATAAGTAGAGAGAGGGATGGAGGGAGAGAGAGAGAAAGAGAAAGAGAGAGAGAGAGACATCCTATCTCTGGTTCATTTCTGAAGTGACTGGCCAGTACTGACAAGACAGAAGCCAGGAGCCAGAAGCTTCATCTGAGCCTTTCACCTGGGTGGGCAGACACCCAAGCACTTGGGCCATCTTCTGCTGCTTTCCCAGGTACCCTTATGGGATGTCGGCATTTCAGGCAGCAGCTTAACCTGCTACACCACAATGCCAGCCCATAATATGGTGTTGAAGCGGGTCACTATGTATAATTTTTCTGTGCCATACCAATTAAACTCTTTACTAGACACTGCTGTGGAAGAATGTACTAGTTTAAAATACAACATTTGTATTCAACACTTCAAAATTTCTCCTTAGAAATAGGAAAATGCTAGATCTGTTTGAAAATCTCCAGGGATGATAATGAAGGGCTGAAGAAAATGTAAAATGCGGAAGTGAAAAGAAATTCCTTCTAAGATTAAATGAAGCTAATCAGAAGACATTTACATCTGAGTTTGGCCCTGATCAAATGTCAACGAAAGAATGTGATACTGTGTGCAGGCAAGGTAAGTGTTTTCAGCAAATGGAGATAAAACAAAGCCCATTAGGGAAATGAATCTGCATTATTTTAGTGCAATCCAATAGGAAAAAAGGAATTGTAACCATACGTTACTATTCAGAAAAGCAAAACAGCTCAATTGATCGGCTTGCAGACAAAGATGCTTCCTATCCAGAAGTCACTGCATGATGTGGAGCCATCTACATATTCTTGCCTAACTGTGGAGCTGCTAGCTTCAGCACTTGTGTGGGCTTCCATGGTTTCATGGACAAAGAAAAGAACCAAGTTTAGCCATGACTGAAGATTTGGTAATGCAGCAAAAATTATTTGGTTAACCCTGAAGAATTACTATTTCTCTCTCTTTATGTGTATAACCATAATTAATTAAAGAACTTGAAGCTTGTAAAGAAATTGCAATCACAAAATAAATTGCATAATAGTAACATTTTAGAAAGAGAGATAGAATAAAAACAGGACAACCATGTAAAGTTGAAATATCAAAACACACATGTACAGGTGATAAACACTTCAGTTACAAGTTCAAAACACGGTTCTTAGTGTCTGAAATCCAGAGGAAAATGGATTTTACTGCCTCAGATTGGATATGATAATGATGATGGGAATTTTCAGTAGAAAGAGAAACTTTCCCAAAGAAATGTAGTGAAGTTTTTGAGGCTATTATCAGTGCCCTTAAAAATCCTCATAGGCTTATGTTAAAACCAGGTGAAACTTAAGAGATGTTATTATGGTGATGGAACAGAAAATAATCTAGATTATTGTGGACACTACTTTTATGTCTTGAATGCACAAACTCAAGTCAACCAAAGAAAGCAAATTCTACAACCCTATCCAGAGAGGAATATGACTTGGCTGAGAAATTTTCATGTCTAAACAGGTGACATCAGCTAGGAGGCTCTCACAATTCAAAACAGATGTGAGTAAGTGGAAAACATTGACAGTGTATTAGACTTGGCAACAAAGCATGCTGTCGAAAGCCTGAGTAAAGGTAAAGCATTAGTGTTGAGCCACTTCCTCTCTCATGCGCCCTGAACCCTTCTTCTAGTCCACCCTGACCTCCCAGGTTTTAGGGAGAGTAACATAAACTGAAGTGCTGCTGAGATCAACTCATTACAATGACCTACTACAGAATCCAGGGAAGGGGAGGGACTGCTGACCTAGTATATGTGTGGAAGTTATCCCATATCTGATCTCCTTGGGCAAGGAGGACTTAATGATAGACTTGGGGCAAATTTCCTAGTATGGGAAGTAAACTAATTAGTGGATGGGGTCTTCCAGGATGACTCAAGGTACTGTTGTGAATTATACTGCTCTATGGTTAATTGTGATTGATGTTGCCATGTGCTTGCAATATGAATTTTCATAATGCCCCTAGAGAATTCACCTGATTGGAAAGTGTCTCATGTACAGAAATGCAACTGGGATGAGTGCGTCACTTCCAGACTATCTCCCTGTCCCACTCCAATGGTCTGGCAGAAGCAATACAGAATCCTAGGAAGAGTAAGGGAAATATAGCCTTAAGGACTTAAGGCAGAAGGAATTATAAAGGATGAAATATATCAGTACAACAGACAAGTATGCCAGTAAAATTAAAAAAAAAAAAAAAACTCACAGGATCTGGATTCTGACAGTGGACTGTTACCAACCACATTTATTTGTTCCCATAGCTCTGACCGTTCCAGACAGACATTATGACTGAAACTGAATTTATTGCTCAAACGGATGGCACTGGGCATGCTGTCTCAGACATTGCTAGCAACTTCTTTTATATCCTTTTGGCACCTGAGCACCAAGACTCATCTGGATTCATGGGGCAAAGTCCTCCGATATATGTTTGCAGTCATTTTTGAGGAATACATAAACCCCTTTGCTTTTTCCAGCAGCAGTTAGATTACGGTTTAATGTGTGCACCCTACTCCCTGAGGTGCAAAGCTTTCATTGTATAGATGACATCCTATTGGCTTGGTAGGTCAGATTCAACACACTGAGTGCAGTGCTCTCATGTCTGTGACAATGGCTACAACTTTATTCAGGGGCCTGCTTGCCAAGAAAAGTTTTTTTGGACTTTGTGTGGAGATTCACAGCACTCAATCCTTTCAATAGTCAAGGAAAAAACTTGACTCTTTTCTCTTTGAACCTTGACTGTTATCTGTTATCTCTTTCAACCTTTGAATCTTGACTCTCATCTCTTTGGGTATTGGAGATCAAATGTGGCTCACTTGGTCCTGAAAGTTGATCCTTTCTATTAGATAGTTCACAGATCAGCATACTTTGGGGTCCAAAGTAGCAGACTGTGCTGGAAGACGTTTAGCAATCTGTGGAATGCTCTGTACTTTAAAACAAATAATCCCATGATCCTTTGAGCTACCCACATCTATAACTGATGATTTTGCAAAGGGAGGCACACCTTGATATTTGCAATTCATCATTTCCCTATAATGGAGATATGTCAACTTTGAAAAACAGTTATTAGTTTACAGTTGGGCTGTTGACGACACTGAATATCTACATGATGGAAGCTTCTTCACTTATCAGTCATATTTTACCATTTGGAATTGAGTCAGTTTGACTACAGTGACTAAAGGGCAGGAAAGACCTAATAAGAACTGCCTTTCAAAAAGCCATGATGTATTTACAAATCAGGACCTCAGGAGAATCTGAGCTTTACCAGACACAGACGCCGATACCCTTCTGGGGAAACATCCTCACTTTGTCATCTGAATCAAAGCTTTGGCTTAAAGGCAACCATAGCTTATGGATTTAGGGAAACTTCATTGAGACATCACCTGTCCTCAGATTAAATTGAAAGAACCCTCAATTCCCTGGGGGAGCTTCTGGTAAGAATAAGAAAGTCTATTTATGTGTTATCAGTGGACAGTTATTCCTATAACTGGAATCATCCAATTTAAAAAGTTGGTGTAAAATTTGGTCTGGAATTTTGACAAAATGATCAATGGCACCACTTAATCCCTGAAAGGCATTTAGATGAGTTACAATTCACCTACTAGAGTAGTTATGATTGACAGATCTGTCCTAGATCTCCTTGCAATTCGAGATATACTCTCTGCAATCAGTAATAATCTCCCCCTGCCTTGATTAAGGCTTTGATCCAAGTAATATAAAACACACACTCTCTCTCTCTCTCTCTCTCTCTCTTTACAGAAACTTGAGAAGACAGTCATTTGGCTTACTAAAGTCTAAAGTTTGTGGAATCATTCACCTGGCTGAATCCAAATCCCCAGTGACATGGTTGATTCCAATACTGAAGGCTGGCTTCGAATGCTGCTGGGAGTTTTGTTTACAGCAGCTTTAATTAAGTTTTGAAGGAGCCAAATTTAATGGATTTGGTTCTAGCCTTCATCTAAGACACCATAAATAATATTAAGAAAACAACCCCCATTCTGGGTGAAGTAGCTGAAACATATACACCTAACCAGGACTTAGTAATTTAAAAAAGAACATGCAAGAATCATAAACACAAAAAAAATTGAACATAAGGAATTGCTAAGATTCAGATGGACATGTGAAAATGCAAGTAACACAACAGGAAATAAAAATGGGCAATAAATATATTAAAGATATTTAATTCACTAATATTTAGGAAAGTACAGAGTAAAGGCATAGTAGCTATTTTACGCTTGTCAATAATATATGACCATAAAATATCAATAAAATTCATTTTATTCTGTTGGATTACAAAATCAAACACTTCACTTTGGAAATAAAACATAATCTGCAAATAAATAAATAAATAAATAAAACATAATATGCAAACAAAACATTCTCAGTAATTACTCTCCTATTTTCACAACTTCAAGGAAACTAAGGTACCTATATATGATCCGACATGAATATATTTGCGACTTTGGTGCTGAATCAGGGAGAAGCATAGGATGCCCATATCCCATAGAGAGAGGCTGCATTTGAGTTCCAGTTTTCTTCCCCATTTCAGTTTTGTGTGATAATACACACTTTTGGAGGCAGTAAGTGATGGCTCAAATAGGTGGGTTCCTGCTGTCCACAACAGAGACCCAGATTGAGTTCCTGCATCCTAGCTTGAGACCCCAAATATTGCAAGCAAAGTAAGTACATTAGCAAATTCAAACTTGCTTTGCTTATGATATCCACAAATGTGGGACAGGAGACAGTAAAGTGAATATTAACAAAAAAGGAGAAATGGAATAATGTGTAGCAATGAAAATGACTGACTGAGAGACATAGACTTCAACAAGGATAAATCCCAGAATGGTGATAATTGAACTGAAAATGCAATGTCAAAAGAATATAATGTTGTGTCATTTAAATATAGTTTAAATGAAAAGTCGTATCTTATCATTTAAGGACAGATCTACACAGAATTGAATTTGGGATGCATTCAAATAAAAATCACCAAGTTGTAATTATAAATGCCTATCAAGCAGCAGGAAGATAAAATCAGTGAAATCTCAACTATTCTTCAACTGTAGTAATTTGTTTTTGGCAGGCAATGGGAAGGCATGAGTGTTTGTTGAGTCATTTTTATGTTTTTTTTTTTTTTTTTTGATACAGAATAGCAAGAATCGGAGAATGTTTAAATGAGATGAAAATGGAAGTGATTAAACTAAGGGTTTTTCATTGAAGGGCTGTTAAGTGATTGAAATGAGAATGACCTTTCCAGTGTGTGATTTTTCTGCCATCTAATGATGCTACCATGGAACAGCTAAATCCACCTGGAGAATCCTAGTTACTCAACATTCCATATTTTGGGGAACAATAGTGTGGAAAGACTCAGCATAGGTCCTCTGCTCAGTTCTGCCACTTACTTTGTGCTCTGAATCATAGTTTCTGTTATAAAATGAACTCTTAGGGGCCATCACTGTGGCATAGCGGGTTGGGTCTCTGCCTGCGGGCAGCACCCATATGGGAGATGCTGCTCCACTTCCAATACAGCTCTCTGCTGGTGGCCTGGGAAAAAGGTGGAGGATTGCCCAAGTGCTTGGACCACCGGGCCCATTGTGCGAGACCTGGAAGAAGCCCCTGACTTTGGATCAGCACAGCTTTAGCCATTGTTGTCATTTGGGGAGTGAACCAACGGATGGAGGACCTCTCTCTCTGTCTCCCTCCCTCTGTCTATAAATCTGCTTCTCAAATAAAGTAAATAAATCTTAAAAAAATGGATTCTTAAAGGCATTGAATAAGCTACAAAATACAATTTTCTAATTAAATTGAAGTCATTTTTCACTTTTAGGAAGTTACACTTTCACAAAGTTCCTTTTCATGAGAAAAACATAGACATTTGGAGAGGGAATCACAGATCCAGAGTGTGGGTTCTTGGCATTTTGTCCCCTTCTCTGAAAATCACTCTGGTCCTCTTGTACAGAACACGAGTGTGGCAGAAGTCCTGGAATCAGCAAAGCTGGGTGTGGTCCCTGGATCACTAATAATTGGATGGTCTCATGCAAGCTACTCAATCCTCAAAGCATCTGATTGCTACTCAATCACTAGGTATCCCAATACTTACAGTTCAAGAGTTTTATGGAGATTAAGTGAAATTTCTTGAAGTAAGCATGATTGAAGAAGGCATGTTCGGTTCTCGGGAGCAGGGATAGGGATATATATTGGGACGCTCAAAATGTAAGCTTTTGATCTCTTTTGTACTCTAAAGTCCAGAAATTTGATTCTCTCACCTTTTTCCATCAGCACTAGGCTTAGAGCAAATATTGAAGAAGCCATTGCTTCATTGTTTTTATTAACAGAGAAATAGAAAAATGATACCAATGAATAAAATTGAGTAAGGTAAATCCAAGAGCATGGCTATTTGTATGTGGAAGAAAATGTTAAGCAAAATGAGGCTCTTAAGTTTATACCAAAAGATGACAATGACAAACAAGGGGAATAGTCTAGTCTGAGATTTAACATTAATGTTATAATATTGAGAGATATAACTGAGAGTGAGTCTATTAACCTCATGTGTTATTTTTGAAAGTGATAGTAGCTGATTCACTACTATTGTGAAGCTAGCATTGGAAAAAGGCTTGACATCCAAGACAGCTGAGATGTTAAGAGAGAATGCATACTCTGTATAAGCAGGTTATACATGTATATATGTGTGTATATATATGTATGTGTGTGTATATATATATATATAATGTATTACTTTAAGAAATTAAGAATAATGAGCTCTAAAACATGATAAAGAATACTGTGCAATTCTTTACATAAACCAGATAGTATTCATGGGGTTTTTAATACAGTCTTAGCATTTATGTTAGCTTTAATAACAAGAGAAAATCTGGACTATCTCCACCAGTTTCAGAAATCACAAATGACCTATCTTTAAAATTAGGGTAACTGCAAAACCCATTTATGAACTATTAGTTCAAATGAATGATAGATATTGGGGTTCAGGATAGCACTGACATAGTAACAACTCAGTATTATTTATTGATACTTTAAGCATGACTTGCAAATCATCATCTCCAATTTCTTAGGAGTCTGCAGAGTATGTATGCTATTTTATATCTGACCATTAGCTAACATTGTTCATTTTGAGGGAAAATGATACATTTCTTAAATGTATGCCAATAAAACTGATGCTAATATTGATTACTAATAATAGAAATGTTTAAGTGAATGATGGCTTGTGAATTGTTTATATAATTGGTGCTCTAAAGTTGTGCAGCTATCAATTTCTTCATATATTTGGTGGTCATTAAGCTACAGATGGTACAACACAGTCACTTTTGGGAGCAGAGAGTAGTAGTTACAGGGACACCTCTGCAGTCAGACTCTGTGAGTTCAAGCCCTTGTTCCCCTGTTTCCTCAACACATCCACTTTGTTGAAAAGTAAACTGGTAAACCCTCAGTTTCATTGCTTGTACTATGAAAATAAGTAAATAACTGCTGATTTTTTAGTGAGATTTAGAATAAGATAGGTACTAGTTGTATTTTTTTTCAGAACTGCTACAAAATATTTTAATAAAGTCCCTCTAGATTTCTGTGAAAGAGTGATGAAGTTCTCATTTTTTAAATTTTAGTATCCCTAAATCTAGCCTTTTGCTTCCACTTAAATGCACAATACCCTGAGGTAAGTGGCTAATTTTCCTTCTCATATCTTTATATCCCTTTTTGGGATATATTTATATATATATATATATATATATAAATATAAATACACACATATATAGATAAATATATATGTTTATATATAAAACAGATCTTTATATATACAAATATACATATATATACATATATATATATAAAAAACAGGTCTTTCAAAACTTAGTTTAAACAAGAATGGTAAGAAAATGTGATAGGACAACTATGGTGTTGAAGATGAATTTCATTGCTTTCATTTCAATTCTCTCTTAAAATTAAAATTAGATCAAAACTTAAGTTATTTTATGAGATCACAGAACTTCAAGGTTCTAAATATCATTCAGTAACTTGACTTTATGAAATCCAAATATGATTCTATATGACTTAAATCTGATAATGTTTCACCCAGCACAATGCTGGAAAATCTTAGCTTTGAATAAAGGGGCAATAGCTGAGTCTCATGTTGCTGAGGCCATGACTGGGCTCCAGCTAAAAACAGTTTCTAAGAGGGAAGATGATAATATCCACTATCATCTAACCTAGATGATTGAAAGACTGGGAAAGTCGCATAAGGACCAGCAGGGCTCTCTTAGGAAAACTATGGTGTGTGTTAATCCTCCTTCTGTGCCCTCAACAAACAATACCAACAACAGAGATGAGAAGTTTATGATATAATTGTATAAGAAGTTCAGACGAAGATTCTGCTTTCAGTTTTATCCATACAACTGTGATAACCTTTCAAAAAGAAAACTTTTCTATTTTCCTTACTACTATATTTACCTATTGGCAACCTGCTGAGTATCTAAATCAAGAACTTTCTCTCAAAAGCAAATCAAAATTGCTACATGTGAATTTTTAATTTTCCAGTTCCAAAGCTTAGAAGGAGCAATAAGCATGCAATCAATTTTAATTTAAATTGAAACCCACAGCTGTATTTACTGTAGATGGTCTTTCAGGGAACTGCGTCTAATAGAATTCTTCACTTCTCTAATCACATTGAAGGAATATTTTCAGCCAACCTGTTACACAAAGAATCTATAATGGAATAGGAAGAGATGATGTTATGCTTTATGATGTTTTTTATTGTCCTGTTACCTTTGGGTGCAAGAAGTGGTGAGTCATTCAGATTAGACATGTCAGAGTGTGTAATAGCTCCTAATAACAGTACAAGTAGCAACCTGAAATTGTGGCTTTGAATGGAGACACAAGAATCAGAGAAGGACCATTACATAGACTTCTGTGTGCAGTGCATTGCTTAATTCGTGATTGCATCCTCATAAATCATATGGTAAAGTGTCCCTTGGAGTTAGGATACTCACTCTCTCTATATCCAGGATTTAATAAAGTGTTCTAATGGGACACCAGAAAAAGATGGTATTCTTTTATACATTTAGATTTATTGTTGTCCTGGAGTCTTTGAGAAATAAACTTTTATACTTAGAGAACATAGGGAATTGATCTCTAAACATCTGAAGCTCTGAAACCTTTCTAATGGAATGAATAAGCAAACTGTTATTTAGACAAAAATATAGAGATGCCAGAAAGATGATAGTTAGTCAGATTGGTAGGTAGATTAATAGAGATAGAGAGAAAGAGAGAGGGATAGGCAAAAGGACCAGATAAACCAGCATACAGATAATGGTTTTAAGCGACCACCATCAGTGATCACTAGACCTGTGGTAGGATTGAGAGAGTGTTCTCAGAAAGCTAAGTATAAAATTGCAAAGTTATAATTCTATTCCTTCCTTGACTTGATGTGTAACTGGCCACAAATAACTGGCAAAATTGGTTGTTTTCTCTCTGAAGCTAACTGATCGTGTGTGTGTGTGTGTGTATATATATATATATATATATATATATAATGACTTTCTAAAAATAAAATCATATTTATAAATTATTTCAAACATTCATTTGAACATTTGTACTATTTGTGCACAACCCATTTTTTCATTTCTGCTTTATAAAGGCAAAATTATCTGTAAACATTTAACTGTGTTGAAAAATTAACCTTTCTTTAATTAAAAAAAAAAAGGATATTAGGGAGCAGGTGTAGTG
Organism: Oryctolagus cuniculus; assembly: GCF_964237555.1. Classification (NCBI taxonomy): domain Eukaryota; kingdom Metazoa; phylum Chordata; class Mammalia; order Lagomorpha; family Leporidae; genus Oryctolagus; species Oryctolagus cuniculus. Next base: position 28,184,298 of record NC_091445.1, read on the forward strand.
GTTAAGATTCTGTATTTCAGTGGTTGGGCTCAAGTGCCAGCTCTGTTCCCTATCCAGCTTCCTGCTACTGCACACCTAGGGAGGCAGCAGGTAATGGCTCCTGTCTTGGATCTGCCAACCACTTGGGAGACCAGGGTTGAGTTTAAGGCTCTGCCCTGGCTGTTGCAGGCATTTGGGGACTGAACTAGTGATGAGTATGCTTATCAAATTGATTATTTTGCCATTTGTACAGGTCTAAACACACTTCATCAATTAGTGAACTTCAAATATAGGTACTTTTTTGTACTTTAATTTTATCTCAATTAAATTATCAAAAATAATGAATACGTAAGAAAAGACTGAAAGCAATTAAAATATATCTAGAAAGAGTTGTAATAAATAGTTTGTATGCCTGACTTCTGAGATGTATATAGCTTCTTAAAAACCAAAAATCTGTATTAGTTAAACATTGTTTCAAGGTATTTCATTCCATTTTATTAACAACTGCAAGATATGAAAGATTATTTAAGTGTAAAATGATATATAAAATAATATTATGAATATATTATAACCATGTTTTTAAAAAGTCTATGTTCTATGCTAACATTTTAAAAATATCTGTTTATTTATTTATGCTCTCTAGTTGACAGGCAGAGACAGAGAGAGAGGGAGATTATCTCTGTTGTTTCACTTCCCAAATACTTGAACTGGCAGGCTGGGTCAGGCTGAAGCCAGCAGCCTGGAACTCAATCAAAATTTCCCTCATGAGTGGCAGGGACCCAGGTATCTGAGTGAACAGGTGTTTCCTTCCAAGATACGCATTAGCAAGAAAGTGGAATAGGAAGCAAATCAGCAATCTTATATGGAATGTGGGCATTCTAAGCAGTGTCTTAAGCACTAACACAAATTAATTCCTGTCCCTCCTATTAACATTTTAATGATTGGTTTACATCAGTTTGAATTTCTTACCTATAATGTACAGTTGTGTATTATTTAGTAAGTTGCCTTTACTTCCGTAACTTATTAGCTTCTGAAAATGTGCTCACCTTGAAACCTTACATTTTCTTACCCTTTTAGGTGAGAATTTGCTCTGTATGACTTTCCCTAACCAAACCTGAAAAATATTTATTCCTATGCTATCAGTCAATTTTTGATAACATGAAAAGCAAAAGTGACTTTGACTAGCAAGTCAAACCTCCTTCTGTGTCACTTCAAATCAGGTTTTGTGTTTCCTGTCATTACTGTGCATTTGCTTTCTTTTGAATGACTTTTGAAATAGCATTTTAGAATATTGAAAGTAGATTTCCTTCATCTCAATGTGTCTATGTCATAGTTAAAATTAGCAACTCATTAAATAAATAATCAACAATAAAATACAAAAAATTATTATAGAAGTGTGTATGTGCATATGTGATTTAAATTTGAAGATTTGGGTATTTTGGATTCACGCGTAATAATGACTTGTGCGATTCATGGTTGCCATCATGCCTAAAGGAACATTCAAATAATATCTTATATAAACTATGAGAAATATTGATTTAAAAGGATATGCCCCATTAATTTAAGACACCTCTTTGCTTAGAGGAGTACAGCATGCTGACAAAATTCAGAATTACTTAAAGACTTAGAAAAGCAGTTTCTTGGACCCCATCTGAAATCTAGTGATTCAAAATTTCCGTGTTTCGACCAGCTACCCTGCTGATTCTTTTTCATAATATTTGAGAAACATTCTACCAAGAGCACCTACATCAGCATTAGAACATTTTTAAAGGAAATGTAAGAAAATTGTACCACTTGTGACAAGAGTTAAAGACGTTAATCTCAACAGAGAATGCAAGAGCCAGATGCATAACCCTTCACAGACCTTCACAATTACTAAGAAGAAAATAAGAGTATTTTTAAAGTTAGTTGACACTAGCAGGGCCAATTAGTTTCTCATCCAGGATTTGAACTTAATTGTTTTTGCCTTTGACATTTTAATGGATTAGACTTGAATCAGAATCCCTATCCAGTAATTCACAGGGCTTAACCTAAAACTAGCTTCCATCTAACAGACATGTAGCTGAGCAATACAAAGTTTGTCTCAGGTAAAATACACAAAAAAGAAATTTCTCCCTTCTCAAGTTTCGACAATTCTTTCTCAACAAAGCATGGTAAAAATGCAGAACACGGAAGTGAAGCCATTGGAGCTCATATCAGAATAGATCAGTGTGTTGCAGAGACTGAGAAAATGCTACAAGCTCCCAGCTGGGAAAACTTGTAATTGCAACCAGCCAGAACATTGATATAGAGATAGCAAAATTACTAACAAGGGAAACAGAAAATTTAGGAGACAAATGGAGGAAGCGTTTTCCTATGTATGACAAGAACTCTAGTAAATATGACAAAGTGCTCGTCAAGAGCAGAATGTTGAACTGGCGTGAAGAAAATATAAAATTGATTACTACAATGACAAGGCACATAAAATGCCATAATAACAGCACAGGAACTCATTTCAGATAAAAGTGAAATAAAAACACTCTTCCAAATTAAGAGGGAAAATGTGAACAAAACTAAACTTCTTGCTTTGGGCAATTCTATAACCAGAAACTATCCTCAAAAGCAATCAAGACTAATGGTAGCATTATCATAACAGAAGAATACATATGGCTCAAGGGATTCCTTCAAAATATGCAACTATAGCCTCAGCTCCTGTAACATCAGAGAAGCAGCAATCTAGGAGCTAATACCCCATTACAGTAGAATTCAAACAAAGCTGTGCCATAAATTCATTGCTAAGCCAAGATGTATCTCTTCCTTGATTTGGGCATAACAAAAATACAAGGAGGCGCAAATACACTTCAGTTACCTATTCAGGATTGCAACTCTATACATGTCAATGTCAACTCAAAAATGTACCATTATAGATGCTTATTATTAATGAAATCTTGTTCCAAAATCAGAAAACCAAAAAGATGAGGAAGACTTTAAATCTCATTCACAATAGTTATCCCCCAAAAGTTGTTCAACTACCACTGAATAGCAACTACTATTTAACTGATTGCTAAATAACTAAATAAATGACTGGTATGTTGCCTCTCTGTGGAATACTTGTCTAACATAATCTTATCCCTTACCAGTGAGATTCTGTTGGACAAGACTTCCCATGTTACATGGTAACATGGTATAGAGATACACAAATCTTTTCCAAAGATGCTAATACAAGATGCATTGAACAATATTCAGTTTTCTCAGGTAAGATAGTTCCAGTCCGTGTAGACACAACTATGTTTCAACGTTCCCCAGAATCATAAGGCCAACAAATTTGGCAGCGTTCTGGGAATCAGGAATTGGAACCCTCAGGAGCTCTGTGGGAGAGGCCTCTGTGAGTCACAATGCTCCCTTCTTATTTATAGTTTCTCAGGCTAACACTTACCCATCTTATCATCTGTTCAGTGATTTTTAAAGCTTGTTTTGTTGTAGTGACACTAGTTTGTCTACCTGCTGTAAGTGTCATGAAGTGTTCCGCCACAAGAATAATTTGTTGATATTTAAAGAGAAAATTCCAGGTGCTGGCGCGTGGCTCACTTGGTTAATCCTCCCTCTGCGGTGCTAGCATGCCATATGGGCGCAGGGTTCTAGTCCCGGTTGCTCCTCTTCCAGTCCAGCTCCCTGCTGTGGCCCGGGAGGGCAGTGGAGGATGGCCCAAGTGCTTGGGTCCCTGCACCTGCATGGGAGACCAGGAGGAAGCACCTGGCTCCTGGCTTCAGATCGGCACAGCACCGGCCATAAGCGGCCATTTGGGGAGTGAACCAACGGAAGGAAGAACTTTCTCTTTGTCTCTCTCTCTCTCACTGTCTATAACTCTACCTGTCAAAAAAAAAAAAAAAATTTAAAAAGAGAAAATTTCAACTACTTATTTCTCTAGAGGAAGTTGTTTATTATGAGGATTAAAAATGTCTTAATATTACCGTCTGTGTATCATTTTCTAAAATTTAATTTTGTTTTATCATGTTCATGCGTTCACTGTTCAAATAAATTATTTTTAAAAACAATTATTTGAGAGAGAAACAGAAAGAGAGAAAGAGAGAGTGTGTTCTCATTTACTGGTCCATTCCCAAATATCTGCAATGTTCTGGGCGGAAGCTGGAAGCTGGCAACTCAGTGTAGGTCTCCCACATGTGTGTCAGGGACCCAACCATGTAAGTCACCACCACTGCCTCCCAGGATCCACATTAGCAGGAAGAGGAAGCTGGAATAAGAAGCTGGAGGCGGGAACTGAACTTCGGCAATCTGATGAGGGTTGCAAGCATCTTAACCAGCACCTTAACCATTAGGGCAAACAGCTACTCCTAAATAAATGATTATGAGGTCACACGCAAGCATTCAAAATTTCTTCACTGCATGAATCCATGTGATTTGTAAATTTCCGAGGTAGATAAACTTGAACTCTTAAACCTCAAACTCTTGATAAAGAGTTCTGTATCATTAAATGAATTTCCATTTCTTTCTGCTATTTAATTTTGATTATTTATCAGATCTCTAAAATGACAATATTTAGGTATTTGTGGAAGATAATGTTGGGTCTCAGAGAATGATACCCAAAATATATGGAACTCTTTGGTATGCTGAGCAATTTGATCAAAGGGAATTATGGATGCTAATGACATATTTTTTATCATTGTTCAGCGTCTTCCTGGTTTTTTTTTTTTTCTGTGTTGTCATCTAGCACTTTGCTTCTTCTACAGTTTGAATGTGTCCCTCAAACTTCTTGTATTAGACAGTTTACAGCGCAGTGCAGAGGGGGAAGTGGGACCTTGAAGAGGTGATTTAGCCATGTAAGGAATTTAAATATTTATCATGACACTGGGTTCATTATAGTAAAATCAGGTTTGACACAAAAGCAAGTCCCATCCCCTCATGAGCTGTTGCTTTTCCAACATCGCCATGCATTACAGTGGTCCTCACAAGTCCTCACAAGCTCTCAGTGTTGGACTTTCTAGCCTATTAGAAATAAGCATTTAATTTTTTCTGCATTTATCCAATCTCAGTTTTTCTGTTACAGCAGCAGAAGATACATTCAGACAACATCCCTATGCTCACATTTTCCCTAGCACACAGCAAGTTAGGCCATGAATGGAACACCAGGGATCTGCACTGTCCTGTTGGTTGCCACTTCACGCCTTCATAAGACCTCACTTCTTTTCTGCTTGGCACTCACATGGATGTGGTGTCAGTGCTCTGTAGTTTCATGTGTCTGAAGGTTTTCCTGGCAAAAGAATATCTTCCTCCTTCCCCTATATTGCTCAACTCCTATAAAAGGAAGATGCTCCAACATAGTAGTGTTAGCAGACCTTTGGAGTGATCTAGTCCTAACCATATAAAACATGCACAGTGTTCACTTTAGAAAGTCTGTGTTCCCCAGCCATAGACTAGAGCTGATAAAAGGATTTTTGAGAATTAGTAATGCTTCATTTTATGTAGAGAAAAGAAGCAGATCATTTTAAAGTGCTTGAAGAATGCTACCAAAATTTACTGTGGACTAAGTGTCATGGTACTTCAATACATTAAAAATGAACACTACTCACAGATATTATCTGATCACATTGTATTTGTTTTAACACTAATGTAAAAGCATAAATACACCATGAAAAACCTTTGAAACCATCCTGAATAACTGGCTGGTTCATGGAAGAAATTAAAATGATTGTGAAAAACTTCATACAATGATGAAAATAAGAATATGATGTATAAAAATTAATGAAGTAAGGTAAATGTATAACTTCAGCAGCAGAAGTCCATGACTAAGGCACTTCTGTGAACAAGTCAAATTTAAAAATAATGTAATCTCCTGCCTAAATTGAAGTAAATAGTCAGAGTTTAATATTTGCTATATCGGGAAACAATAGCTAAGTGTATTTACAATTTGCAGTAGACAAATGGTTTGTAAGAGAGTTCATCTGTCACTTACAGACACTAACAGAGTATATACTTTTAAACATTACCATCTGGGGTACAACATTCTCTCTTAAGGCCTAGATATATAAAAAAGGACAATATATTTGGGTCAAGTACACCTCATTGGGTTGAGAGTAGGTACCATGAGAGAAGACTTTAAGTAATAGTGCATCCATTAGTGAACAACACTCTGATCCACTGCCTTCGTGCTCTTGGGGTAAGTGGCCTGATCCAGGAACATCACTGAGGTCACCTATGAGAAACCAGAACAAAAATTACCCCTGAAGTATCTCTAAGAGGATGCCAGCAAGCCCCACCAGTAAGACAGAGAGTTTATCCTACAAAATGCACAGCTTATGCATTAAAAATTGTACTTAAAGGTTTTTTTGGCATGCTTACATAAAAAGATACATATCCACAAAAATAAGGAATTGGAAAGCATAGGTCCAAAAACACAAGGAAAATGTATTTTTCCCAACTATTTTTAAAAAAGTATAGAAATTTGATTGTATTGAAATCATACATTTGAGCCAGAAGACAGCATGCAGAACAGAAAATAATGCATACAGTTCAGTTAACACATGCTTATTCACATCCCTACTCCAAATTTAGGAATGTTGTCCATGAAATAATTGTGAGAATGAGCAAAGATATATCAGAACCATAATGTCGCATACAATAGAAAGAACGTACATTACAGTTTTAAAGCACACACACACAAACACACATGTTGTATGAAATCAGTGTACAAAGCAGGAAACTCAATCTTATTGTCCTGTCCAAGGACAGAAGAAACGCCCTGTTCTTCAGGGTGTCCTGTTGCAGCCAGCACCTTCTTTCAGATTCTTTCAAGATGCATGGGCACAGTGCTGGGTTCTTGAGGATAATAAAAAGTGGTTCATCTACGTTGAAATATTCTCCAGTCTGGGATGTTTCTGTCAGCCCATGGCCTCCAGTGAGCGGTAAAGAAGCCAATACATCCTGAGTGTTCATGCAAGGGCAGTACTTCCTGGTGCTCTCGCCGTTAAGAACCAGAGGTTTCAGGCCTACATAAGGTACATATGCATACACACTCAAAGGATAATTTCTAGAGATTTTTATAAGTGATGAAGAATTTGTACAACAAAATCACTCGTAGATATAAATTTTGCCTTACAAAGCATTCTATTGATTAAAATATGCAGTGAAAATCAAGACACATTATATCAACTCGCATACGTCTAAAGACAGAGCATTCTTGTTCATACTTTTGCAAGTTGCAGCAGTGAGCTCTGAGCACACTCACCTTCCAAACAGCGCCTCTCCATTATGTGAAGAATTTGTCGATGAGTCCCTAATTTTATTGTAGTCAGATTTTTGACTAGTGGTAATTTTTACTAGTATCATTTTACTTTTCACCTTATTCCCAGGAAGCATGATAAAGATTAAATGTTAAACTTTGTGATTCTATTCTTATAAAATAATACATTTTCTTTCATTAATGAAGGATGAGTATTTTGGCAAGAAGAAATTGTACCACTGACACTTCACACGTCACATGTACAGCTTTCACTCACCTGACCAGACAGGTTGTTTCTTAGGAAAAACTTCTGCAGTTCTTATCATTTACTACATTTTCTTTGGCCACTAATAAATACTTCTCTAAATTTTAAAAGTTTTCTAAAAGAAGTTTTCTTCATGGAATAAATGGAAGTTAAAGAGAACTTTTTGATAGAGCTCACAAAGCACTATTAATCCAGAATTATATCAGATACCAACTAGGTTAAGATACGTGGGTTTCATATTATGATTGATACAGCTTGACCTATAGCCATGAAGAGCTTAGAGCCTAAAAAATTGTGGAGAGGTGCAAATACGTCTAAAAGACAAAGCAGAGTAAACCAAGCATTTTGAGAGCTTTACATCATACACTGCGCCCTTTGTGAATTACTTTACCCAGGAGGATTAGGGATTACTAGAAGGAAAAAGGAGTACTAAGGCTTGCAATTTGAGCATGCTTTCACCAAGTGACAATAAAAGTATTTTACCCTTGGGCGGAGGAAAACCACTAAGTCAAAGTTTATAGAGCAAAAATTATTTCTATATGTTTAAAAAGAAAGGAATACAAGAATATCTGGCAGTGTTGAAAATGTAAACTGAGACATGGTATAAAGGAAATGATCACATTTAGTTGTGCAAAATTGTTTCTTTCTTTTATTTCTTTATTGAAGATTCATTTTTTTATTTGAAAGGCAAAGTTACAGAGCAGGACAGACAGATACAGAGATTTCTTTGCTTTCTTTTTCTTTTAAAGTATTTTTTTTCCATTTGAAAAGCAGGGTTATACACACACAGAGAGAGAGAGAGAGAGAGAGAGGTATTCTATATGCTGGCTCACTCCCCAGATGGCCTCAATAGCTAGGGCTGGGCCAGGTGTAAGCCGCGAACCAGGAGATTCTTCTGGGTCCCCCACATGGGTGGCAGAAACCCAAGCAATTGGGCCATCTTCATCTGCTTTCCCAGGTGCATTAGCAGGGAGGTGGATCAAAAGTGGAATAGCCAGGACACAAATCATACGGGATGGGGTCAGTGCTGTGGTGTCATAAGATAAACCTCCACCAGAGGCTCCAGCATCACATGTGGGTGATGGTTCCTGTCCTGGCTGCTCCTCTTCTGCTCCAGCTCTCTGCTTATGGCCTAGGAAGGCAGTGGAAAATGATCCAAGTGCTGGAGCCCCTGCACCCATATGACAGACTTGGAAGAATCTTCTGGCTCCCAGCTTTGGATCAGCTCAGCTCTTACTGTTGCAATCATTTGGGGAGCAGACCAGTGGATGGAAGACCTTTCTCTCTGTCTCTTCCTCTCCCTGTCTGTAACTCTGCCTCTCAATAAATAAAATATTAAAAAAAGAAAACCTATGGGAGGCCAGCATCCCAGGTGGCAGCTTAGCCTACTTTGCCACAGCGCCGGCCCCTCTTTCTCTTCTACTACTTGTGGTGATTTACATTTTGGGAAAAATTTCCAGGAATAAGGTTCACTGATATCTTTAAGGGCTACTTTGTCTTAATTACCTATTGAGTAATATATCCTAATTAAGAATATTAAAACAAGATTCTTAAATACAGTAATACCCAATGCTGTAGCTAATTTGAAAAAATTATTTCTTCCTTGCAAACTTTAGATTGTCTCCAGTGAACGTTTTCTTTGTATTTTTTTTTTTTTTTGTATGAACTTTGGGACTTGATGTCAAATGGTATTTCGTTTACAAATTCCTTTTCTGAAAAGAAACTTGATGAACCAAAACACTGGTTGTTGCAGCACTATCATTACTTGAGGTGTTTTGTATTATTTCTTAAATACATGGCCTGCTTCTAGGTTTTCCAAATCACAAAGACTGAGATTTGCAACTTAGTAACTCTGCAGTAATTCTTCTCATCCAACTGAAGTTTATTCTATTTTCTTTTAAAAGTATTGGAAATGCTTCAGGTCTCATTATCTCCTCAGCTGTCCTCCTAACCCCATAAAATCCTGAAAAGCAAAACGGCCTTCCATAGGCCTTGCTTGTAATTGATTCTCCAGGGTATCTTGGCGCTGCCCCATTAAAATGGTGTTGTTGCTATGATGATATTTCTCAGCAGGAGTGTTCTAAACAACTGATTAATATGCAAAGCAGTAAAAATGTAACTTTTGCTGGTAAATTGGCCAATGCCTAAATCTCCAGGTTGCTAAAAGAAAACAAAGCAAAATAAAATCCTTAAGCTCTTCCTCTGACAAAGTTAACTTAAATGCTTACAAGCCAGGTAGCTGAAATTCATTCATCATATGTGTGGTATAATCTATCAATGCACTTAACACTTTTTCATTCTTAGTGTCACTTTAATTTTTGTTGATAGTACAACATCATGCTTTAGAATTTGAGGCAAACTCCTGATTATCTTATTACTTCTTCTATAAAGTCAGGGTTGAAACATTTCTATAATACATCTTATTTCATGGTTTTATTCATAGAACCTTTTTATTATCTTCCTGGACATATTGCACAATATTATTTTCTTTTCAAATTTCTTCTTAAGGTCCTATTTACAGTGCAAAAAAAAGTAAAGAAAAATAGAGACCAGATGGTTTTGTTATTGTTCTGATTTGCAAAACACAATCCAAGAAAACTATTGAGACACACAGAATTAAAGAAGAAGCACAAACTATCAGCCTTCCCAACCCATATGCTCCACACACCCTGGTTTTGCCAGAGGTTTTGAGCGCCATGGCAAATCCTGGAACACTGCTTTCAGGAGGGAAGCCAGCAGATGCCCCATTGGCTGCAGCCCACAGACACGAGCCCTTTGGTGAATTCTTCACATATGCTTCCCGGCTTGCTCAGTGAACAAGCACCAAGCCACGAGAGATTTTATGCCCAGTGACTTCTCACCAGGCTGAGTCTTATTTGGCAAAGATTCCAGGGTCCTCCTGGTGAGAAAGCTGCTTCTGGCAGCAGCTCCCGTGTGATGGAGGGAGGCGTTTCCGCCCAGGGCTCTGTTCTCCGCAAACCAGGCCCGAGATCACATCTGTTCCTGGGGCGACAAGCCCAAGAGACCTGTGAGGGAAGAGTCACTGCAGAGAGCGCCACATGCTTTGGTTAAATGCCATCCCTTCCCCTGTGTCAGAATGAATGCTTCCTATTGCCAAACGACCCTGACAACTTTTTTTTTTCTAACATGAAACTTTACCTGAAATCTATCAAGCCACACTGTGTAAAAGAATATGGTGTCATTTAACTTAGCCACTTCATGCCATGCAGAAGGACTGTAGTTTATGGAAGCAGGCTTACAGTAACATGACTACAAATCAGCAACTGAATGCACTATCTACAAAATAAAAGACAATCTGGACAAAAAAAAAATTAAGAATAAAGTAAAAAGTGGCTACCTTGTTTGTGGGTTAAAAAAAGGTAGCAAAACATATTTGTTTCCATCATACTGTTGTATTGTAACAATAAAAATATTATTGAGTAAACCCTGAGACTCAGAACACACGCCATTATTTCTCGTTTTTTTTTTTTTTAAGTTTATTTTATTTATGTGAAAGGCAAAGTGAAAGAGAGAGAGAGGGGGGAAGACAGATAGAAAGAGATCTTCTATTCACTGTCTCACTCCCCAAATGGCCACAATGGCTAGGGTTGGGTCGGCCACAGGCAGGAGCCTGGAACTCCATCCAGACCTCCCATAGGGACAGCAGAGGCTCAAGTACTTAAGTCATCTTCCACTGCCTTCCCCTGTGCATTAACAGGGAGCTGCATCTTAAGCAGAGTAACTAGGAACCTATCCTTCCTTGCCATATGGAATGCCAGTGGTAATATAAGCAGCTTCTAAAGCCACTGTGGCACAACAAAAACCCCTAAGTGTTGTTAATTCTCACAAGTGCTGTATATTTCTCTGTGTATGTTGAACACACAATACAAATGTCCAGTATATTTGAATGAAATGATTTAGAATGTAACATCTAATAGTGCCTTTGGTGCAGATGCTAGCTGCTCTCAGGCTTCAGGCCCCCGCATTCTCCCAATCTCCCTCACTTAGCTCTAAGTTTTTTGCTTGCACATCAGTCTCTTCCTAAGTTAACTCATTAAACCCAGGGACTGTGCATCCCCCACCCCCAAAGTTCCAGATCACAAGACTCATGGGGTTATTTTTCTCCGTTATAGGCAGCATCTGGGTTTTCAGTTTTGAAGGTATTTCTTGGAACCCCAGGCCCTGAGAAAGAAAGAGCTGACACCTAACTGATTGAAGCCTATTTTGCTGTCATTAAAATTGCCAAAAAAGGGGGTAGTGCTGTGGCATAGTAGGTTAAGCCTCTGTCCACAAGTGCCGGCATCCCATATGGGCACCGCTTTGATTCCTGGTTGCTCCTTTTCCCATCAAGCTCTCTGTTATGGCCTGGGAAGCTAGAGGAAGATGGCCTAAGTGCTTGGGCACTTGTACACACGTGGGATACCCTGAAGAAGCTCTAGGATCCTGGCTTCAGATCAGCCCAACTCCAGCCTTTGTGGTCATTTGCGGAGTGAATCAGTGGATGGAAGACCTTTCTCTCTGCCTCTGACTCTGTCTGTAACTCTGCCTCTCAAATAAATAAATATTTGAAAAAATAAACTCCTGCAAGATCACTATGTCACTGGCCAACAAAAGAAGGACCACATGCACCACAAACCAACCAGAGATCTGATGAGAGCTCAACATGTACCTCTCACCCCAATTTCAGTCTGTAAGAACTTTCATCCTGAGCCCTCTGTGAGAATCTGGGAATTAGTGATAACTCTGAGCTATACAACACGGAGCACCTGGCTCTGCTCTTTGCAAATAAACGCCTAATTTCTTCCACCATTCCTAAGGAGTGACTGGCCTGCTGCATGTTGGGTGAGGGGCCCTAGGTTTTGGGGGTTCAGTGAAATAGACAAAATATGACAATGAACATTCCAATTTCTTTGCAAACCATTAAGATAAACAGAGACCACCAGCAGCTGGAAGCAAACAGTAATCATAATCAAGTCAAGGCAAATATTTCCAATTTTCCATCTGTAGCTGTTTGTAAGATGAGTCAATAGCCCTTCCATTTCACTCCATTAAAAACCACTTTGAATTTCCACAATACCAGGTACTGAAGCTCACCCCAGCACTGAGCCTTCGCCATGAATTAGTAACCACTTGAAACATACTCTTTTCAAAGGAGACAATCATTTATGTCATATCTTCATGTGCTTCGTTTAAATAGTTTTGTATGTGTGTGAAAGAGAGATAGAAACATTTCTAAGAGAAATGGCAGACAAAGAAGTGGCCGCGTGGAGCGTGTGTGTGCTGCCTGTGGCTATTTTACAAGGAAATCTACCAGCTCTCAATAATGTGAAAATCTTCTTGAGAGGCACCGCCGCACAGCAAGTCACTGAACCAGAGAAATTCAATTTGCCTACTGTAAAGTATGTTTTGTCTCTCTCAGAAAGCTCTAATTCAATCCAAAATTACTTTCTAGAAGCAGTCATTCTGGCCAAGGAAGGGTGTCCAAGGTCTGGAATGGGACAGAGTCCGCTGGGCTGCAGCTGTCAGAAACCATTCAGTGCTGCTTCTCGCTCCCGGGACGGAGTCCTGACCAGCCTGGAGGTCACTGATCTCACTGCGGCTTAGATCTGTGTATATTTGTGATTGAATAACCTTTCGGTAACCGTTATCTTTGATCTGCATTTACTCTAATAACACCAAGAGAGAAATGGGAAATGGAAGATGGTTGGGTTAGTAACACCTGGATGGAAAAGGAATATATTTCTGTTTGAATTCCATGAATCATAAATTGTTTTCAGGTATTTTTGAACATACCTAGAAAGTTTTGAACTATCATTCTAATATATATTAGTCTTTGTAAAAGCAATTAATCATTTAGATAACTTAATTGTTCATAATAAGTGCCTTAATGTTAACTTTTCCTTTAAATTAAAGCAGTTAAATTTATATTATCTAAAGTTGGCAGATTTTGTTAAACATCATTTCTTACCTATATTTTATCTAGAAATCATAGCGCTGAGAGCACTATCACACTATTATTAATTCAGTCACACTGTTTCTTTTTTTAAAGATTTAATTATTTATATGAGAGGTAGAGTTACAGACAGAGGCAGAGACATAGAGAGAGGTCTTTCACCTGCTGTTCCACTCCCAAAATGGCTGCAACCACCAGAGCTGGACTGATCCAAAGCCAGGATCCAGGACCCAGGAGCTTCTTCTAGGTCTCCCACATGGGTGTAGACACCCAAGCACTTGGGCCATCCTCCACTATTTACCCAGGCCATTAGAAGATAGCTGGATAGGAAGAGGAGCTGCCAGGACACGAACTGGTGCCCATAAGGAGGAAGAGCCTTAGCTAAGGTAGCCACAATGTCTGTCCCATAGCCACAGTGCCAGTCCAATCACACTGCTTTTTAAAGATTTATTTTATTTATTTGAAAGGTAGAGTGAGAGAGAGAGAGAGCAAGAGAGCAAGAGTAAGAGAGTGCTTCCATCCATTGGTTCACTCCCAAAATGACCATAATGGCTAGGGATGGACCAAGTCAAAGCCAGGAGTCTGGAATTCTATCAGGGTCTCATAATATAAAGACACGCCCACATGATTAATTTCTCCACTGTCAAAATCTCAAAGTAACCAATAATTTCGATCAACATGCCGTATTTTGTATTTCAGCTTGTAGATGAAAATTTATGATCTTACTTCCAAATATGAGATACATGAAACTATTAGGTATACCAAATTTTTTTAAACATAGTGGACATCTGGGCTGGGATTTGTGGCACAGGGGGTTAAGCTGCTGTTTTCTACTTCCACATCCCATGAAGAAGTCCAGTTTGAGTCCTGGCTTCCTACTCAGCTTCTTCCTAATGTATTCTGGGAAGCAGCAGATGAAGACTTTAATGCTTGAACCCCTGCCACCCATATGGAGGCCTGAACCAGCCCTGCCTATAGCATACACTTGGGGAGTGAACCAGCAGATGGAACATCCCTCTGTCTCTGTCTCTGTGACATTTTGCCTTTCAAGTACGTGAAAATAATTTTTAAAATATTTTTTTTAAATTTTTGACAGAGTGGACAGTGAGAGAGAGAGAGACAGAGAGAAAGGTCTTCCTTTTGCCATTGGTTCACCCTCCAATGGCGTGCTGCGGCTGGCGCATCGCACTGATCCGAAACCGGGAGCCAGGTACTTCTCCTGGTCTCCCACGGGGTGCAGGGCCCAAGAACTTGGGCCATCCTCCACTGCACTCCCGGGCCATAGCAGAGAGCTGGCCTGGAAGAGGGGCAACCGGGACAGAATCCAGCACCCCGACCGGGACTAGAACCTGGTGTGCCAGCGCCACAAGGCGGAGGATTATCCTATTGAGCTGTGGCGCCGGCTAAAATATTTTTTTAAAAATATGGCATGTTTTGTTTTATTCAGCTAATAACTGAGTTGAGACTGCCTATCTGAGAAAAGCAGCTTTTAAATTATATGCATTCTAAAAAAGAAAAGGAAGTATATGTGTTGACAAACTATTAGCTCTGTTGTATGTAAGTTGTTGAAAAAGCCTGATAAAGTTAATTCACTAGTGTTTTCTCATTTTTTTGCTTGAATTAATTACTACATGAAGTATTTTATACAATGGAAGACATGTGAAAATTAATAAAGCTATTTAGACTCTCTGGTATCCCGTAGGGCATTCTAAAATGAATATGTGTGAAGACACTAATATCTTTTAGTATTAAAAAATAAGAGTACTTTGGTTGCATAAGGGGTTCAGATTTATGAAGCAATAACATAAAGTATAACAACGTTTGTGACTTTTTGCAAAGGAACAAAATAATCAGTCAAATAGAGATGGGTTTACTTTGAAACTCAAACAAATTAAACTTTTTGGCCTCCCTCTCTCAGTAGCCCATTCTAAGACCCGTTTTCCTACATTTTAAAGAAATAAACAGTTTTCCATACCATCCCTTAATCTTATTTTTGTCATCATTTTTTCATAGCAGGTCGCCAAGCTGTATGGATTTGGTGCCTGCAAAACTTGGATCTGTCCTTGTATATAAAGATAAATCATTGTAGCTGAACATGAAGAAGGACCTGAGTGCCCACCTCTTCTGTCTCCATTTTGAAAGCTCTTGTTCTATAGAAGCCATTAAAACATTTTCTTGAAATTAAACAGAACCACATATATGCATGCAATCAAACAGGAAGAGATGGATCAGTTCATTTTAATCATGTGCCATCTCTTCGGTATACAACGTTGAGGTTATGGTTGCTGACAGGGATAGTGAAACAAAGCAGGTACAGTCTGGGCTCAGGCCCTGTTGGCCAACATGCCTTGAGATGCTATTCTCAGTGGGAATCCTGCCTCTGTGCTTCTTCTAGTTCCAGTGGAGCCAATCTGAGATGCTGTGGCATATCCTTCTTTTTTTTTTTTTAACTGTAGGAGATCAGAATATGCCAGCTCAAAATATGTCACTATTTTGCATAAAGGATCTTTTGAGTTGATGGCATTTGAGATTCCACAGATGCAGAAAGAAGTCTTTACAGAGCAGCTCTTATCTGACTAAAAGCAGAAACTTCTAAGAATCCAAGACTGCCACAAATACCTACTCCCAGGGAAGTTTTATGGCCGTGAAGAAGGTGGAAAGTGAGTGCTGAGAGGAACTTGCACAAACAAACCTGACTCCATTAATTTCCCTGATATAGGAGGCATCTTTTAACAGTTCCCAAAAAGAAAGATGTGCATTGTGAAAAAACTGCTGTGTGTGGATTTAAAAATTGTAGCAAAATAAGCTCCTTTGTATTCTATTTTTCATGATTTTTTGAAGTACCCTCATATGCTAAAATTTAGCCTGGATGACTAGGTAAGGCTGTCAAAGTTATATGTTTGACAATGCGTCATCTCCATTTGAAATTATTTTACTGCTATATTTATTCAAATTATTAAGAACTATATTGCAAACATTTTAAAGTCAAATTTTGCATATTTAATTCTAATTCATAATTTTAAATATTTTTTAGCCCTACAAAGATGGATAAGAATCTAACAAAATATACCTAAATATAGTGCATCTCTTTCTCACAGTATTGTAATCAACTCTTAAATGGAAAAGTACAGAAAGCTGTCTTTTAAAACTACTTTTTCTATAAGAATAAGAATATAGGTATAATTTACAATATGTGTATAACTTTAGGATTTAATAAAGTCATAGCTCAAAGTATATCAGCAAACAAGAGCCTTTGTTCAGTGTTCATTCACGTTGCTTACATTATGGTATTAATGCATTTTACTACTGTAGAGTGTATTGAATACAGCTCTTTTACATACATGACAGAGTGAGAGATGGAGAGAAAATAGGAAATCCAATGGCTCGATGGAAATCTAATTATTAAGAAGCTTTGCCACATTACATCTTTTCTTTCTTTCAAGAGAATGCATTAAATGATTACAGAAAACAAATGCTCTTCAGTCTCTGATGTAGAATGTAATTTATGGGTTTCTGATCCAACACTGACTTGGAAATCCATATTGTCTCTTATTTTTGAAAAACCGAAAGTTATCTTTCCCCCAGTTAATTAAATTCATGTTATTTTATTAAATTTTTGCTCATTCTTTTATATTCTTGTTCATTTTTGTAAAGATTTCTTTGTTTACAAAGAAATGATAAAGGCAGAATGATAAAGAAAGAGAGAGATATCTTCCATCCTTCTTTTCAGTCCCCTAATATCTGCTACAGATAGGTCAGTGACGAGCTGAAACCAGGAGCCAGGAAATTCATTTAGGTCTCCCAAGTGACTGACAGGAACTCACCTAGTTGAGCCATCATTCTGCTGCCTTGCAGGTGGGTTAGCAGAAAGTTGGATCACAAATGGAGGCAGGACTCAATTCCAGGCATTCTGATATGGAAAGTGGATATCCCAAGTGGCAGGTTAACCTGTTTCACCTCAATGCATGTCCTCGTCCTCATTTTCCTTTTTAATTTCTGTAGGTGAAACAAAGTCTGCTTATTGTTTTCTTTAAATAAAATTAGAAACTTAGATTCTAACTGTGAATCACTCACTAATTTTTATGACTCCTTCAAAAGAATCTGTACTAGATTTGGTAATAAAATTATCTGGCTATTCAAAACTATACTAGACTCCAATATGCTTCTTTTCTTTCTATTTTTAAGGATTATTTATATTTGAAAAAGTGACAGAGAGAGAGGAAGAGATGCAGAGAGAGAGAGAGCGAAATCTTCCCAAACAGTTGCAACTACCATTTTCTTTTTGAGTCATCATTCGTTCTAAGAGACAGAGTAAAATAATAAAAGTAATGTCATTATAGCTTTAATCTTTAATAAGCCTCACTTTGTTACCCTTTTCTACAATTGTATTTCAAAAAGTTTTAAAAATGGAATTGAAAAAAAATGATTTTAGTGCAAAATATTTTAAACCCATGTTTTTTTTTTTTTCATAAGATGCATTTCCTTGGACTTCTTGATGACTCTAAGTATTATTGCAATTTAAAAATCCTTTAAAAACCTCACCTTCCAAGTCAACTTATAAATACAATATTTATGATTTGAAGCTTTTATTAAAATATAATATTGTCAGCTTATGTTGGGTTGAAGAGGTTTGCTGAAATCCCAACCTTTCTGACATTCATCTCAAAGAGCAGATGATGACTAAATTTTTTATTTGGCCTAAAAACAAAAATCCAGCAGTATTTTTAGACCTTTAAATCTCTCTAGCTGTTTTGAAAGTGTAGCAAATATAAGATCATTACCCAGTACCTCAAAGAAGGTTAAGTATTGTACTTCTACATCAGGGTAATCTTCAAATTTATTTATTTTAAACTTTATTGGTTATCTATTTTTATCATACTTGAAAGGCAGACAGACACACACAGAGGAACAGACAGAGAGACATCTTCCATCTGCTGATTTACTCCCTAAATTCTTGCTATAAGGATGGCACTGTGGCTCGGCAGCTTTGAGTCCTGGCTGCTCAATCTTCCTATCCAGCTCCCTGCTGATTTACCTGGGAAAGCAGCGAAAGATAGCCCAAGTTCTTGGGTGCATGCCACCCATGTGGGAGACCAGATGGAGTTCCAGGCTCCTAACTTCAGTCTGGCCCAGCCCCAGTTACTGGGGCCATTTGGTGCGTAAACTTGTGAATAGATCTCTCACTTTCTCAATCTCTCCGTCTCTCTCTGTAGCTCTGAATTTCACATAAATAACAAACTTTTAAAAATATGTACATAGCATTAAATCTACCATTAGAAAAAAAGATGCCTGGGACAGCTAGGAGCTTAGAACTCAGTCTAGGTTTACCAAATGATTGGCAAGGACCAAGTACTTGAGTCATCACCTGCTGCTCTTCAAGGTATGCTTTAACAGGAGGCTGGACTGGAAACAGAGTAGCTGGGACTTGAACTTGTCACTCCAACATAGGATGTGGGCATCCCAAGTGACACCCTAACTACAATGCCAAATGCTCATTCTAACTGAATATTTTTTTCAAAAATTGTCATCACTGTATATTTAAAGTCATATGCAATGTAAAGTCCTCAAAGAATGGATATTTTAAAAATATTCTTTTCACTGTAGTTATAACTGTTTGCTGCTATATATTTCACATCCAGAAAGCACACCCTAAATTTAGAGCTCTCCAAATAAGCGATGTGATTTGAGTGTTTCTTTGTAATGTAATTTGTATTACCTGGTTGGCCCCTCCAATTATTAACTGTGTAAAAAGATCAGCAGGGATGGGGATGGCGCTGTGGCTCACTTGGTTAATCCTCCGCCTGTGGTGCCAGCATCCTATATGGGTGCTGTGTTCTAGTCCCGGTTGCTCCTCTTCCAGTCCAGCTCTCTGTTGTGGCCTGGGAGGGCAGTTGAGGATGGCCCAAGTGCTTGGGTCCCTGCACCTGCATGGGAGACCAGGAGGAAGCACCTGGCTCCTGGCTTCAGATGGGTGTAGCTCCAGCCGTAGTGGCCATTTGGGGGGTGAACCAATGGAAGAAAGACGTTTCTCTCTGTCTCTTTCTCTCACTGTCTAACTCTGTCACATAAATTAAAAAAAAAAAAAAAAGCATTTTTAAAAAAAGATCAGCAGGGAAAAAAAAGGAAGGAAAATCCATTAGTACTCTGTCTATAAAAATTATGGCTATTGTGATGTCAGTCCAGGATGGACTATAAAGATTTCTAGTTTACCAATCAGGTCAGCATAATATGTTTAACTTTATCATTATAAGCAAAGGTAATGCTATATTTTAGTAAGCGTAACACAAATACTTTTTTACTTTGAAAGTACTTTTTCAGTAGAAAAGGAGGCTCTTACAAGATACTTAGCAAAAACTCACTCACGTGAGATTCTGAGGTTGGTTGTTAGTTCTATAGATTAGTGTTCATGATGTCACCCCCCTAGTGGTTTTGTCCATATTACACCATGATTTGAACAAGAATTGTTCCTCTCTGACTAAATCCTTACCTTGACTCAGCCTCTGAGTGAGGTTGATTCTGCTTTTGCCCCCATACAAGGGTCAAAAGGTTTCACACCTCAAAGGATACTCCCTGTCTGGGAACAGGGCTGGGTGCTGCCTTGTCTTCTACAGCCTGAATGCAGAAGTTACTATTTATCTTAATACAGGTATATTCTAGTCGAAGTTCAAGGAAAAAAGCATCCTCCACAGAGCAAGACCTCTAGCCCTTCTGAAAGATAGAGACACGTGACCAAAGAGCCCATTCTCTCTCCTTCAGTGGTCCTCTAGATATATTCTTGTTTAAGTCTCGGATTCTGGGTTTACACGCAATAAGCCCATCCAGACATTTTATCTTTTTTGCTGTTTGTTTTGTGAGGTTCTTCATATACCTTTCCAACCTAAAGATGACGTTTCATTCAAATATGTTCTGCTTACCTATTTATGTTGTTACTTGTTTTGATTCTCTCATCACAAAAATACTCCAGTGAATATTGAATTTTTAGATTAACTCTGTCTTTATACATATCTTCTACTTTCTGAAACTTTCAATCTACTTTATCCCTGACAAGGTAGTTTTTACTGAATTTCTTTATACTATTTTGTAATTTAGTGATCTTCTTAGTTGATCCCGATTTTAAAAAAAGAATCAGACACTATTTTTTCATGGATACAGGATCTTTTCTTAAAATATCTTTAGGATATTAATTAAAGTTTTTAAATTATAATTATTTCATCTAATAGCTTTTGTTCCTTATTGTCTGTCTCTCTTTCATCAAGTCTGTATTGGAAGGACTAGAAACTGTTTGTATTGTTTACAAAATATATTGAACTTTATTTTTCAAAAGCAGTTTTAGGGGCCAGTAGTGGGGCATAGCGGGTAAAGCTGCTGCCTGCAGTGCTGTCATCCCTTATGGGCACTGGTTCGAGTCCTGGCTACTCCACTTCCAATCCAGCTCTCTGCTGTGGCCTGGGAAAGCAGCAGAAGATGGCCCAAGTTCTTAGGACCCTGCACCTGCGTGAGTGACACATTAATTCCAATACATACACCTAAGTTCTAGAATACTTATTTGAAGCTCTGTGGGGGCAGTAAATATTAGCTGGTGGGATTAATGTATAGCAACTGGTTAACAGCTGAGATCTTCATTGGAACACAAGGATTTTGTTTTCTATGTATGTCTTTCCTATAGAACAGTTCAGTTTCTGCAGGAGCCTCTTTCCTTCAGGCACAAGCAGTTGGGTTTTGTGACTCACCTGTAAGGCAAGCCTGAGGATTCTCACCTCGTGTTAGGCAGACGCATGGAGCACATAAAAGGCAGTGGAGTCCAGCGACAGCCCAGTAAGGGGGAATTCGCTGGAACCTGGGCTCTGTTGGTTTTGCCACATTTTTCCTGAAGTAACTAATGAGTGTAACCTTATGTAGTAACTGAAATAATTGTTCCCATAGATACCAAGGTCTAATCCTGAAAACCATCAACTTTAAATAGTAAGAGGTTCATTGCAAGTGTAATTAAATGAAGAAAAAATTTAAAACCTTTATTTACAAAAATTAACATACATATAAATTGTTCATATTCATAGGTTACTATGTGATGTTTTATTTCATATGTACATTGTGTAATGTCCAATCAGGGTTAATATCTTTATCTTTTCTTTTTTTTTTTTTTTTTTTTTTTTTTTTTTTTTTTTTTTTGACAGGCAGAGTGGACAGTGAGAGAGAGAGACAGAGAGAAAGGTCTTCCTTTGCCGTTGGTTCACCCTCCAATGCCCGCCGCGGCCGGCGCGCTGTGGCCGGCGCACCGCGCTGATCCGATGGCAGGAGCCAGAAGCTAGGTGCTTTTCCTGGTCTCCCATGGGGTGCAGGGCCCAAGCACCTGGGCCATCCTCCACTGCACTCCCTGGCCACAGCAGAGGGCTGGCCTGGAAGAGGGGCAACCGGGACAGAATCCGGCGCCCCGACCGGGACTAGAACCCGGTGTGCCGGCGCCGCTAGGCGGAGGATTAGCCTAGTGAGCCGCGGCGCCGGCCAATATCTTTATCTTTTCAATCATTTAACATTTCTCCATAGTAAGAACATCCCAAAAACTCTATTTATAGCTTTTGAAAGTAGGGGAATATACAGCAAATTAACATTGTCTTCTTTATCTCTATCGCACGATAGAAACCAGGAACTTCATAATCCTTTTTGATTATTACCTAGTACCTGTCAATAAACTTTTACCCTTCCTCTCTCTACCACACAATAATCACCATTATACATTTACCTTCTATGAGATGACTTCCTTCTTTTTTGAGACTCTAGATATGAGTGAGATCTTGTGATGCTGTTCCTGGCTTCTGTCACTTAATAGAATGACTTCCAGCTCTATCTCTGTCGTTGACAAGATTTCATCTTTTCAGCAGCTGAGTAGTAACCTATTGTTTATATCAGCAATGGATGGACACTTAAGGTTATTTCCATTTCTTGGTTGTTATGAATAGTGATGTAATAAACATGGGAGTATAGATGTCTCTTTGACAGATGGATTTCATTTCGTCTGGGTATGTGCCTGAAAGTTGCTGAATAATTTGTATTTTTATTTTTAGCTTTTTTAGGAACCTTCATACTATTTTCCACAATTGCTGCACTAATTAACATTCCTCTCAATCATATTCCCTCTCCATATCCTCACTAATATTTGTTATCTTTTGTCTTTTTTTATAACAATCTTAAGGGGTGACCTGATATCTTATTGGTCTTTTGATTTGCATTTCCCTGATTAGTGAAGTTGAGTAGTTTTTCATGTACCTGTTGATCATTTAGGTGTATCTCCTACTTTTAAATTGGATCATTTGTTTTGTTGCTATTGAGTTATTTGAGTTCTATATATTTTTTGAATGTTAACCACTTGCCAAATATATAGTTTGCAAATATTTTCTCCTATTCTGAGAATTATCTTTTTACTCTTTTTGATTGCTTAGTTTTCTTAGTTTCTTTGTTTGTTTGTTTGTTTCTTTCTTTCTTAGGCAGAGTTAGACAGTGAGAGAGAGAGAGAGACAGAGAGAGAATTATAGACAGTGAGAGAGAGCCAGAGAGAAAGGTCTTCTTCCATTGGTTCATTTCCCTAATGGCTGCCATGGCCAGCGCTGCGCCGATCCCAAGCCAGGAGCCGGGTGCCTCCTCCTGGTCTCCCATGCGGGTCTAGGGACCCAAGCACTTAGGCCATCCTCCTTTGCCTTCTGGAGCCACAACAGAGAGCTGGACTGGAAGAGTAGCAACCGGGACTAGTACCTGGCACCTCAACAGGGACTAGAACCTGAGGTGCTGGCACCTCAGGCAAATGATTAGCCAAGTGAGCCACAGTGCTGGCCAACTGCTTAGTTTTCTATGCAGAAGTTCTTTACTTAGCTGATGTACAGTTTCTCTCTCTCTCTCTCTCTCTCTCTCTCTCTCTTTTTAATTTCCTATGCTTGTGGAATCTGATCCAGAAAATCCTTGTCAATTCCAATGTCCTGGTCCTTAGGTGTTTTCCCCATATTTTCTTTCTTTTCTTTTTTTTTTTTTTTTTTTTTTTTTTTGACAGGCAGAGTGGACAGTGAGAGAGAGAGACAGAGAGGAAGGTCTTCCTTTGCCACTGGTTCACCCTCCAATGGCTGCCGTGGCCAGCACACTGCGCTGATCCGATGGCAGGAGCCAGGTGCTTCTCCTGGTCTCCCATGCAGGTGCAGGGCCCAAGCACTTGGACCATCCTCCACTGCACTCCCTGGCCACAGCAGAGAGCTGGCCTGGAAGAGGGGCAACCGGGATAGAATCCGGCGCCCCGACCGGGACTAGAACCCAGTGTGCCGGCGCCGCAAGGCGGAGGATTAGCCTGTTGAGCCATGGCGCCGGCTCCATATTTTCTTTTAATAGCCTCAAATTTCAGGTCTCTTGGTTGGGTCTTTAATCAATTTTTGAGCTAATGTTTTTAAATAGTGAGAGATAGATGTCTTGTTTCAAGCCTCGGAATGTGTCTGTTCAATTTTCCCAGCACTATTTATTAAAAAGACTATCTTTACTATCTTTTCCAATACAGGTTCTTAGCACCTTTGTCAAAGGCAGTTGGCTGTAATGCATGGGTTTATTTCTACTCCATTCCTCCGATTTATAGACAAGTCTTTATGTCAATACCATGCTGTTGCAGTTACTACAGCTCTGTAATATATTAAAAAAAAAAAAAGTCAGGTACTGTGATTCTTTCTGCTTTGTTCTTTTTGCTCAAGAATTCTTTGGCTATCAGGCTGTTTTGTGGTTCCATACAACTATTAGAAATATTAGTGCTTTTGTCATTGTTGCTGTTTTGTGTTTTGTGTATGTGTGTGTTTGTACTTTTTTAGTTCTGAGAAAAAATGACATTGAGATAGGTACCCCATTGAATCTGTACATTGCTTTGTATAGTATATACATATTGATGATATTTATTTTTCCAATCCATGTCTATGGTATTTTTTTTCCATTTCCTTGGGTTCCATTCAGTTTTTTTCATCAATGACTTATTGTTTTCATTGTAGTGATCTTTCACTTCTTTGGTTAAATTTATTACCAGTTATTTTATTTTTCTTGTAGTTATTGGAAATGGGACTGCTTTCTTCTTTTTCTGATTTACTATTGAGTTGCAATGCAATTACAAATATCAGTTTTTTATAAAATGATTTTGTATCCTGGAATTTTTCTGAATTTATTAGTTCTAACAGGTTTTGGGGGAGTTATTGGAGTTTTCAATATATATAATCAAGTTATCTGCAAACATTGAAAGGAATTGCCCTTTTCAATGTTGATGCTCTTTCTTTCTTTCTTTTGACTATATTTCTTTATCTAGGACCTCCAGTACCACGTTGAATAAAAGTGGTAGAAGTGGGCATCCTTGTCTTATTCTAAATCTTACGGAGAAAGCGTTAGATTTTCTACACTCAATCTATTAGCTGCTGTCTTGTTATATATGACATTCTATGTTGAAGGGGGACCCTTCCATACCTAGTTTCATCAGAGGTTTTTTTTTTTTTTTTTTTTTAAATTTATTTATTTATTTTTTTTTTTTGACAGGCAGAGTGGACAGTGAGAGAGAGAGACAGAGAGAAAGGTCTTCCTTTGCCGTTGGTTCACCCTCCAATGGCCGCCGCTGCAGCCGGCGCACCGCGCTGATCCGATGGCAGGAGCCAGGATCCAGGTGCTTTTCCTGGTCTCCCATGGGGTGCAGGGCCCAAGCACCTGGGCCATCCTCCACTGCACTCCCTGGCCATAGCAGAGAGCTGGCCTGGAAGAGGGGCAACCGGGACAGAATCCGGCGCCCCGACCGGGACTAGAACCCGGTGTGCCGGCGCCGCAAGGTGGAGGATTAGCCTATTGAGCCACGGCGCCGGCTCTCATCAGAGGTTTTTTTATAATGAATGTTGATGTTATCAAATGCCTTTTCAGAATATATTGACATAATTATGTGATTTTAACTTTCATTTTGTTGATATGGTGTATCATATTTATTTGTTTACATATGTGGAACCATTTATTCAGCCATGGATGAACACCATTTTTTTAATGTAATGATAGTTTGATTTGCTAGTATTTTTTTGATAATTTTTGTATTTCAGGAATGTTTTATTTATGAAGTATACTGGCCTGTAGCTTTCTTTTTATTTTCCATTTTAAAAGCTTTTTTTCCCAACTTTTATTTAATAAACATAAATTTCCTAAGTACAACTTTTGAATTATAGTGGCTTTTCCCACCATAACCTCCCTCCCACTTGCAACCATCCCATCAACCACTCCCTCTCCCATCCCATTCTTCATCAAGATTCATTTTCAGTTATATTTATATACAGAATATCAACTTAGTATATATTAAGTAATGATTTCAACACACTGCACCCACATGGACACATAAAGTATACAGTACTGTTTGAGTAGTAGTTTTACCATTAATTTGCATAGTACAACACATTAAGGACAGAGGTCTTACACGGGGAGCAGGTGTACAGTGACTCCCGTTGTTGATTTAACAATTGACACTCTTATTTATGACATCAGTAATCACCCGAGGCTCTTGTCATGAGCTGCCAATGCTATGGAAGCCTCTTGAGTTCACAAGTTCCGATCTTATTTAGACAAGGCCATAGTCAAAATGGAAGTTCTCTTCTCCCTTCAGAGAAAGGTACATCCTTATTTGATGGCCCGTTCTTTTGTTCTTTCCACTGGGATCTCACTCACAGAGATCTTTCATTTAGGTTTTTTATTTTTTTTATTTTATTTATTTATTTATTTATTTTTTTTTTGCCACAGTGTCTTGTCTTTCCATTCCTGGTAAACTCTCACACTTGATCTTAGCCAAAAGGCCAAAAAGTGATTCTGGTAAACTCTCATGGGCCTTTTAGCCGAATGCCTTAAGGGCTAATTCTGAGGCCAGAGTGCTGTTTAGGGCATCTGCCATTCTATAAGTCTGCTGTGTATCCCCCTTCCCATGTTGGATCGTTTCTCTCCTTCTCAATTTTATCAATTATTATTTGCAGACACTGGTCTTATTTATGTAATACCTTTGACACTTAATCCTATCTTTTTGATCAATTATGAACTTAAACCGATCACTTTAACAAGTAAGATGGCATTGGTACATGCCACCTTGATGGGATTGAATTGGAATCCCCTGGCACATTTCTACCTCGACCATTGGGGTTAAGTCTGAATGAGCATGTGCAGAACTATACATCTCCTCCCTCTCTTATTCCCACTCTTACATTTAACAGGGTGGCCTGTAGCTTTTTTTCCTTTTTTTTTTTTTTTTTTCTTTCTTGTTTTGCCCTTCTCTGGTTTTGCCATCAAGATAATGCTGGCTTCAAAGAATAAATTTGGAGGCATCTTTTTCTATTCTTTGAAACAATTTAAGAAGGACTGATGTGAATTCTTCATTAAATATTTGGTCGAGTTCAGCAGAGAATCCATATGGTCGTTGGCTTTTATATGATGGAAGATTTTCATTGCTGGTTAAATTTCATTACTCAGTATTGTTCTGTTGAGGTATTCTATTTCCTCGTGATTCAGTCTCAGTAATTTGTATGTGTGTTTGGTTATCAATTTGTTGCCATTCAGTTGTACTTAGTAAGATCTAGCAATCCTTTGATTACCTTTGGTGTCAGTGGCATTGTCACCATTTTCACCTTTTACTCTATGTATTTGAAATTTGGTTTTGGTTAGCACACCAAAGGTTTTATCAATTTTGTGTATCTTTCCAAAGAACCAACTCTTTATTTATTTAATTTTTTCATACTTAAAACTTTTTTTGGCATTTATTTGTGCTCTGAATTTTATTATTTCCTTCCCTCCTTCAATTTTGGATTTGATTTGTTCTTACTATCCTAGTTACTTGAAGGCAATGACAAGTTGTTCAAATGGGACATTTTTCTGTTTTCTTTTTTTTTTTAAACTTTTATTTAATGCATATAAATTTCCAAAGTACGACTTATGGATTACAATGGCTTCCCCCCCATACCGTCCTCCCACCCACAACCCTCCCCTTTCCCACTCCCTCTCCCCTTCCATTCACATCAAGATTCATTTTCGATTATCTTAATATACAGAAGATCAGCTTAGTATACATTAAGTATGGATTTTCTGTTTTCTTGATGCAGGCATTGATTATCATAAATTTCCCTCAATACGCTTTTGCTGTATCTTAAATTGTTTTTGTATTTGGTGTTTCTTTTCATTCAAAAATATTTTAATATCTCTTTTCATTTCTTCCTGGTCCTCTGGTTATTCTTGAGTACATTATATAATCTTTATGCATTTGTGTAGTTTACAATGTTTCTCTTGTTGATTGATAATTTGGTTGCATATGGTCAGAAAATCATTCAATATGATTTCTATTCTTTTAAAGTTATTTATACTTGTTTTGACCTGCCATTTGATTTATCCTGGGAAATTTTCCATGTGCTATTGAATTTTTGAGGTTACGTTTGACCTTTTTCAATATTTCTCATCACTTAACATTTTAGTGTAGCAATTATGATTTTTAAAGTCTTCACAGCAAACATTTAAATGATTCTGAACTTGTTGCTATAGTTATTCATCATAGTGTTCTATCTTCTGATACTTTCTTCTTGTTAGCATTTCGTTCAGTTTCAGGAACTAACTTCACTGTCCAGTGGTGATAATTTCGCTCAACTTTTGTTTCTCTGGGACTATCTTCATCTTCTCCTTAAATCTGAAAGATAGCTTTGTTATGTACAGTATTATTGACTCAGAATTTTTCCCTCTAGTGCTATGATAGTCTCATCCTAAACCCTACTGATCTATAAACTTTCTGCTGAGAATTCTGCAGTCAAGCAAATTTCAGCCTCTTTACATGTTACCTGCTTCATCTCTTTTGTAGCTCCTAGTATTTGCTTCTTATTTTTAATCTTGGAAAGTTTGATTATAATACGTCTCAGAGCTTTACATAGCTTGATCATAATATGCACATAGATTGGAGTTGAATCTGACTAGTGACCCTGGATTTTCTGATACCAGGGTGCTTCGGTCTTTCTCTAGGTTTGGGAAGCTTCCTGTCATCATCTATTGAATATGTTTTCTACTCTTTTTAACATTTTCAAGTCCCTCTTGAGCCACAATAACTGAAATGTTTCCTTTCTTCATGCTACCCTATATTTTCTGTAGGCGTTCTTCACTCCACTTGGTTCCTTTTTTCCCATCCTTTAACTGTGTATTATTTTCAAGTAGCCTATTTTTAAGCACACATTCTTTCTTCTGTTGGATCTGTTTTGCTATTGATGCCTTCTATTACATTTTAAATTTCACCTATTGTATTTTTCAGTTGAAGGATTTCCATCTCTCTGTAGAACGTCTCTGTTAGTATATTGAAATATTTTTTCGTGTTCTCTTGAATATCATTTAGTTTCCTTAAAACAGCTATTTTGACATGTTCATCTGAGCTTTTGAGTACTTTAATTTCTATAGAGCTTGTTTATGGCACCTTCTTTTGTTCATTAAGTGAGGCCATGTGTCCCTGAAACTCCCTGATTCTTCGTGAAATGCATATTGGAGAATTAATTTTGGGATTTGGTTTCATATGTATCTTTGCTTTTATAAATGCCGGGTAGTATATCCTGCTACTGGAGTGGGCTGCACAGTGGGCAGGAGCACATGGGCTCAGCATGACTGTAATTTTCCACAGTGGTCTTAGCACTGGGATTCAGTTCATTCTCTGTCTTTCGAAAGGGAGGCCTCCTTCAAACAGGGAGATAAGTAACACAGGCAAGTATTTTCTTGCTTTTTTCAGTGTAGCTTTCCTAATGATCATGGCACGATGAGGTACTGTGGTCTCACCCTTGACTTCCACAGCTCTTTGGTAGGTGACATGGTGGGAGCCTAGCTGCTCATGTGGATGAAGAGATGGCTGCTGGAACTTCTTACACAGCCTCCATCTTCCTTCCACCACCTAAGTTAAGGCTCTTGAAATACAGACACTATCCTGGATTAAACAAGAGCACCCTACATGCAGTCATAGGCACTCATTATAAGAGGGCAGTAAAGAAATATTATTTAGGAAAGAAAAGGAGGTTACCAGCAGAGAGGTAGAAATTGGGATGATATGGCTACCAGTCAAGGAACGCCAGCAGTCACTGGAAGTTGGAAGAGGCAAGAAATCGCTAAAGCATTTGGAGCAAAACTGATCCTGCCAACACTTTGATTTCTCCCTGTCAACACTGATTCGGATTTATGCCTCCACAAGAGTAATACAATAAATTCATGCTTTTTTTAACCTGTCAATTCAGTGATAATTTGCTGCAGCAACCATGCTTGAATGGAGTTCTATTGCCTTAGATTTCTGCACCGTAGTTTACATTGGAAATGTCCTGATATTTGAATTTTTTTAATTTTATTTTAATTTTTAATTAGTTTTTAACAGATTCAATGTGATTTATAATGCAAGTCTAAGAACATAATGATATTTCATTTCTCCATCCCTCCATTCCTCCTTCCCTTGTCCTCTTCCTCCCTTCCTTTCTATCTTTTTTTAGTTTTTGAGATAACATATTTTACATTTATATTACAGTAAAATGGCTTAATACTTCATAATATAGAAGTTTAATAAATAAAAAAGCAGAACGATCCTAGTTTAATGGAAATATGGACAATTGCTATAAACAATAATTGAATGGAAAAATGGCCACATAACCCACATACATTAAATTTTAAAGTAACCACGGATCATTCAAAATATAGTAGTATAACATTCTTTTTTTTTTTTTTTTTTTTTTTTTTGACAGGCAGAGTGGACAGTGAGAGAGAGAGACAGAGAGGAAGGTCTTCCTTTGCCGTTGGTTCACCCTCCAATGGCTGCCATGGCTGGCGCACCGCGCTGATCCGATGGCAGGAGCCAGGTGCTTCTCCTGGTCTCCCATGCAGGTGCAGGGCCCAAGCACTTGGGCCATCCTCCACTGCACTCCCTGGCCACAGCAGAGAGCTGGCCTGGAAGAGGAGCAACCGGGACAGAATCCGGCGCCCTGACCGGGACTAGAACCCGGTATGCCGGCGCCGCAAGGCGGAGGATTAGCCTAGTGAGCCGCGGCGCTGGCCTAGTAGTATAACATTCTTAAAAAATTGGTTTCACAAAGGAAACAAAGTTTTACAAAATGATATTTATAGCAATACTGATATACACAGACATATATTTATTTCTTTCACTTTTTTTGTTTTTTAAATTTCAGCTCCCACTAAAAAGGAAAACGTGGTATTTGTCTTTTTGGGTCTGGTTTACTTCACTCAGCATCAGGTCTTCCAATTTCATCCATTTGGCTGCAAATTATGGTAGAATTTCTTTTTTAAAGCTGAATACTATTCCACTGTATATATACCACATTTTCTTTATTCTTTCATTTGATGATGGACACCTTGGTTGATCTCAAATTCTGGATATTGTGAGCAGTACTTCTATAAACATGGTGGTGCATGTACCATTTTGATACATTGTGTTCAGGTCCTGTGGGTATATTCCCAGTAGTGGAATTGCTGGATCATATAGAAAGTCTATTTCTAGGTTTTTTTTTTTTATTATTTTAAGAAATCACACTGTTTCCTCAGTGGCTGCACCAAGTTACATTCCTACCAACAGTGTCTAAGTGTTTCCTTTTCTCCACATCCTCACCAGCATTGGTTACTCTCTCCGTTTTGCATTTTAGCCACTCTGACAGAGGTGAGGTGATATTTTATTGTGGTTTTGATTTGCATTTCCCTGATGGCTAGTGTTGTTGAACATTTTTCAAATATTGGTTGATCATTGTGTTTCTTGATTTGAGAACTATCTACTGAAGTCTTTTGATCATTTACTTAACTGAATTGATTGATTTTTTGAGTTTTTTAAGTTGTTGATATTCAGGATATTGATTCTTAGATAATTGGTTCACAAGCTTTTTTTCCCCCCAATCTGTTGGATGTCTCTTCACTCTATGTCTTATTTCCTATGGCTGTGTAAAATCTTATGAGCTTTATATAGTCCCATTTGTTTAGTTTTTCTTGCTTTGGGGGTCTTGTCCAAGAAGTCATACCCTACATCATTGTCTTGGAGTGTTTCCCCTGTGTTTATCCCAAAAATTTCAGAATCTCTGGTCTTAAATTTAGGCCTTCAATCCATCTTGAGTTGATTTTTGTATATAGTGAGAGATATGGACCTAATTTCTACTTATATACATTCAGTTTTATGAGCACCATTTGTTAAAGAGATTATCCTTACTGCACTGTATGATGTCAGCACTTTTGTCAAAACCTAGATGTATGCATGTGGATTAATTTCTGGGCTGTTTGTACTGTTCCATTGAACTACGTGTCAGTTTTTATGACAGTAACATGCTGTTTTAATTACTATAGCTTTGAGTATGCTTTAAACTCATGTATCATGATGCCTTCTGCTTGATTTTTCTTGTTGAGGATTTCTTTGGTTATTCGGGGTCTTTTGTGATTAGTTTTTCTAATGCTGTAAAGAATGTCATTAGTATTTTGATAGGCATTGCTCTGAATGTATAGATTACTTTAGGTAGTATAGACATTTTAATTATACTGGGTCTTCTGATCCACAGACAAGGAATATCTTTCCATTTTTGTGTCTGTTATGATTTCTTTCATCAATGTTTGGTAATTGATTGTCATTGTAGAAATCTGTCACTTCTTTGGTTAAATTTATTCCTACATATTTGATTTTATTTTTGAGGCTATTATAAATGGGATTTCTTTCTTAATTTTTCATTCTGTGAGTTCATCATTAGCATACAAAAATTGCTATTTTTTATATGTTTATCTTGTAACTTGCAACTTTACTGAATTGCTTTATCAATTCTGACAGGTTTTTGGAGGGATATTTATTTTTTTCCTTTTACAAAATCATGTGATCTCCAAACATGGATAATTTGACTTCCTCTTTTCTAATTCTGATGCCCTTTCTTTCTTTCTCCTCTCTAATTGATCTTGCTAAAACTTCTAGTATTATATTGAATAGGTGTGACAAAGTGGAATCCTTATTTTCTTTCAGATCTGAGGGCAAATATTTCTAGCTTTTCCCATTCTGTATAATATTGGTTGTTGGCTTGTGACATATAGCCTTTGTAAGTTTGAGGAATTTCCTTTTCTACCTAACTTGTGGAGATATTTTTTTTTTATTGTGAAGGAGTTGGAATCTTATCAAATGCTACATCTCTATCCAGACTAACAAAGAAAAAAAGAGAGAAAAACTCACATAAATAAAATTAAAGATGAAAAAGGAGACATTACAACTGATACCACTGAAACACAAACGATCACAAGAAACTACTATAAAGAGCTGCATGTTAATAAACTGGAAAACCTTGAAGAAATGGATAAGTTCCTTGATTTATATAACCTGCCAAGATTAAATCAAGAAGACATATGCAACCTAAACAGATCCATTACAAGTAATGAGATTGAAGCAGTAATCAAAAGTCTTCTATCAAGGAAAAATCTGGGACCTGATGGCTTTACTACTGAATTCTACAAAGCATTCAGAGAGGAAGTAACTACAATACTCTTCAAATTATTTCAAAATATTGAACAGGATGGAATTCTGCCAAACTCTTTATGAGGCCAGCATTATTAAGACATGTTGAAAAAAAAAGTACAGATCTGTATCCTTAATGAGCATAGATGCAAAGATTCTCAACAAAATACTAGCAAATCAAATCCAAAATCACAGAAAAAAAAAAACATATATCATGATCGAGTGGTATTAAGCTATTTATCCCAGAAATGCAAGTGTGGTTCAACATTTACAAATAGATAAGCATCATAAACCACTTCAATAGAATGAAGAATGAAAAGCATATGGTCTATGGTCACTTCAATAGATGCAGGAAGTAGGTTTTAAGTTATTTTAATTTTACCTCCTTTTCAAAAGTGAACTCTCTTGTTATATTCTTGCAGTTCCTCTGTTTTTTTGATAGCTAAACTTAGTTTTTATTCTATTTTTAAATTTTTATATATTTAGTTTAAAGGTAGAAAGAGAAATTAGATGAAGCCTTGCAGATAGACAGAAACATCTCATCTGCTGATTCACTCCCTGAATGTCTGCAACATACAGGGCTGTGATACACAGGAGCTGAAAACATAATCATGGTCTCCCACATGGGTAGCAGGAACCCAAATAGTTGAACTATCACTTGCTGCTTCCTTGGGTTGACATCAGCAGGAAACTGGGATAAAGAGCTCAACTGGGGCTTGGAACTAGGCACTCTAATATAAGTTGCAGGCATTCGAAATAGCCTCTTAATTGGTTGGCCCAATTCTTGCCTAGATAGAAAATATTTAGATGAACATATAATTATTTATCATCACAGGTAAGAACTCTGTCTTAAGGTAACCTGTCTTTATTACTGTAGCCTAAAAGTCACCCCAAACATTAATGACATAAAGCTGTTTCGTTGGTTTTATATTGCTCACAGTATCCGTGGGACAGCAGTTTGGAAGAGTTTCTCTGGGAGACAATTCTCCATTGGGTCCCTTACATTCCTGGTTATCTTCTGAGGTGGAGACATTAACAGCTTTGTTCCAGACTGCTGTTTTCAAGGATGACTGTAGAGCAGCAGGCCTTGGAAAGTGGACACGATGCCTCCTTTTGCTTCAAGAATAGTTGCCATGCCTGATGAGAACAAAAGCTAATGTTTCCTTCTGGGAAGATTGAATAGGTGTGCTAGCAGCTTCCTTACAAGTTCAATGTACATTATCTGAAATGCTTTAGATCACAACTATTTTGCATTTCAAAGTCTTTCTAATTTTAGAATGTTTGAATATATATTACAAGAGATCACAGGAATAGAGCAAAATTCTAAACATGAGACTCGAGACTCATTTATATACATCTTACTCATGTATATGGAAGGTAATTGTATACGATGTTTTTAGTGCACCTGTATTTTGTTTGAGACCAGTCACACGGGGTCAGAAGTAATTTTCCACTGTGTTGTTTTATTGGCATTCAAAAAGATTTGAATTTTAGATGTTTGTTTTATGGGGTCTTAATATCTCTATTATTAAGAAAGGAGTAAGATTTTAATTTAAGGTAATTCAGACTGAAACCTACCGTGTGTGCAATATATCCCTGGACCACACTCCTCATTGCCCACTTTTAACTGGGACAGGGAGAGGGGGAGGGATATGAAGCTCATACTATCCTGTGCCATGCTTTAAAAAGTTCTTTGCATTACTCTCCAGAGAAACAAAACAAATGGCACAAACACACACATACCCACACACACGCGCACACACACACAATTTATTATAAGGAATTGACCCAAACTCAGAATCCAGAATAGCTGGCACTGTGCTTCCAGTCTGAATCTGAAAGTCTGAGAATCAGAGGAGTCAGTGGAATAAATTCCTGGCTTCTGGCTTTGGCCCCAGCTGTTGTCATCCTTTATGGAATGAACCAGCAGATAGAAGACCTCTTTCCATTACTTTGGCTTTCAAATGAATAAAAGTAACAATCTTTCAATGGTGCAAATCCCAGTTCAAGGGAAGAAGACCAATGTTACAAGTCAAGAAGACGGGCATAAAAAAAGGGGGGCAAATTTCTCTTTTCTTTGCCTTTAAAAGTTATTTTTATTTATTTGAAGCATTGAGAGAGGAGGGGAGAGATAGATGTTAGATACATATATAGATATCAGTCTTCCATCTGGTGATTCAATTCCCAAATACCTGCAACAAGCAGGGCTGGGCCAGGCCAGAGACAAATTTAATTTAATTTAATTTGATTTAATTTAATTTAATTCAGGTCTCTCACATTGGTGGTAGGAATCCAAGTGTTTGAGTTTTCACCTGCACATTACAGAAAGCTGGAATCAGAGGGGAGCCAGAACTCAAACCCAGGTACTCTGAAATGGGAACGTGAGCATCCCAAGCACCTTCTTATCCTCTGCACCAAATGAGTGATCCCTACTCCCTTGTCTTGTCTGTTGCAGTTCCTCAAGGGGTTATGTGATGGCTGCACATGTTGGTAAGAACAATTCAGTGTACTGAATCTACCAATCAAATGCAAACCTCATCCACAAACATTCTTACAGGTTCCCCAGAATGGGATATTTTTCCAAATATATGGGCATCCCCTGATCTAGCCAAGCTGTCTCATAATTTTAACTATCACAATCCCTGATCCAGGAATCTTGTCTTCTCTCAGTATCTATTAAACTACAGAGGATGAAATTGTTAGTTTAAGACTACAGTAAATTCTCAGGTTTATCATAGTTCTTGATAAGATTTGTCTGGATGGTACCAGCTCAAGATATCTTTGCATTTGGTGACTCACCAAATTTGGTGACTCATCTGGAAATCTCTATCTTTATGTTACCTTAATTTCTCAAAGTAGATCTCAATCAAGCGCTGGTTTGGACTTTCTCACAGCACTGAAGCATCAGGACAGACTATCTCACAGCTGAGTGCACAAGAACCAATATTCCAGTAAGAAGGTAGGATCTTCATTGCTTTTGGTGACTTTATCTATGAAGTCACACACTGATGTTCCAGCATTTCTATTAATTACAAGTGAATAACAAATTTTCTTTGCTACAAGGAAAAAAGTATGTGAGGCTAGAGCTTTTATTGATGCCATCTTTGTAAAATACAGTCTATCACAGTAAGACAAGGAAGTCTAGAACCTAGAAATATCATATGTAAAAATCATTTCTGTATCAGCTACATAAATTTTCTATAATTCCATAAATATTACACAGGCCATAAGAATTTATAAGTCACTTAATAATAATATTAATATTGTTAACTTCATGTGTTTAGAAAAAAAAAGATAATTTTCCAAAACATATATGTTGTTGTTGTATTTAGCAAAGTTATTTTGGAAAAAAAATTCTAGCTAATTTTTCTAACTACTTGTTAGATGTTAGACTCTTTCGAAGAGAAAATGAAAACAGAAGTTTGCACAAACAATACTTAGAATAAGGCCTTGTGCTTTCAAAAGATGCTTAAGTAACACTTTCTAGACCTTTCAGGGTATGCAGAGACAAAGACAGCAAGTGTTTGAAGGACAGAGAACCAAGCTGATGTGAGCTTCCCAGGGTATAAACCAGAAGAACCACAACGATGACCTTGGGCTTCTAGCAGTCTTTATCAGTGCATGTGTGTGAAGAAACTGTAAGGCTGGGGAAAGACCCATCAAAAGGGCTAGAAGGAAATATGCTTAACACTTACCACCATTTCCATCCAGAATGGAATGCTCACATTTCAACGCAGATTACTTGAGGCATCTTAAATCAGTAGGGAGAATCAATGATGTGCTGATTTTATTTAACAAATCTTGAAAGCAAGACCCAAGAGTATCAAACTGTTTCCATGTAACAACTGTTTATCTTGAGAAAATTCAGATTTTTTTTTCTTGTACAAACACAAAGATATCTAGGAGCCAACAAAGTACAGTTGATAATGTCTTAGATTCAACTGAATATTACCAGGCCTGTGAGTAAAAGAAAAAAAATGACACCATATAAGGGAAAAAATCTATCAGTCATAAAGAATCTTGAACTAGCACAGTTAGAATTAGAAAATAAGGACAAAAAGGAATAATAATTAAAACTTTGTTACTTATATTTAAATATTTACATAGAGATAGAAATGTATAAAAATAGCCAAACTGAACTTTCACAAATTAAAAGTAAAATGTCTATGGTGAAATATACTGTTGGAAATAATTAATAGCAGAATAGATGTGGAAGAAGAAAGGAACTTGAACACAGAGCAAGGCAAACTGCACACTATGAAACTCAGATGGAAAGACAGAGAACTAGAGAATGAAGAGAACATCAATGAGTAGTTTAAACACGTATAATTGGAGTCTACAAAGGAAAAATGGAGCCACAAAAGAAAAAAATATTTGAAGAAATAATGGTTAAAATTTGCCACAGATGCTGGAAGAGATAAATGTACCAACTCAACAAGATCAAAGACAAGAAGCCTGGAGGCAGAAAATCAAGGCGTATCACAAATTGCTTAAATAAGTAATAAAGACATAATCTTAAATGTATCCAGAAAAAAGAAAATTTTCATACGAACAAAAAAAATGAAAGCAAATTTTCTTTACCAAAAAGCAACATCAACAAAAGCTTGAAGAATATATATTCAAAGTACTACCTCCAAACCAAAAATAAACAAAAATTCTCAACTAGAATTCTTTTTTAAAGTATTCACTTATTTGAAAGGCACAGTTACAGAGAGAGAGTAGAGAGAAAGATACACAGAGAGGAGGGGGGAGAGAAAAAGAGAGAGAGAGAGAGAGAGAGAGAGAGAGAGAAAGAAAGAGATATCTTTTATCTTCTTGTTCACCTCCCAAATGGCTGCAAAAGCCAGGGCTTGACTAGGTTGAAGCCAAAAACTAGGAGCTTCTCTTGGGTCTCCCACATAGACAGACAGTTCCCAAACATTTTGGCCATCTTCCTCTGCCTTCCCAGGTGCATTCGCAGAGAGATGGCCCAGAATTGTAACAGTGAGGACAGGTGGGGACTTAACCCAGTATGCTACAACACTAGCCCCTGGAATCCTTACAGAGGCTTAAGTGTTTTTAAAAAAACACAAGTATTCCAGACAATGATAGAAGATAATCAAACTCTGGGCTAATCTATCTCATGAATTCATGTGAAAATACTCATGCAAAAATACTCATGCAAAATACTCAACTAAATATTATTAAATCAAATTCAGGAGCATAAAATAATAAAACTCAGACAAGTACAATTTACTCCAGATATACAAGACCAATCCAATCCACTCCAATACTTGACAATCAATCCACAGTAGCAATAGCCTGAAAGAAAAAGTGATCAGGAAAGGTTTCACTGATCTGTACTTATTTCCGTACACATAGAGTTCTGTATATTAGATTGTTCAGCTTTTTATATGCCAGTTATAATTCAATCAGCCAGTGTTAAAGAAAACGATCAATTGTCACATTTGACAAAATTCATCATCATTAATGATAAAAACTCAGCACACTAGAAGTGGAAACTTCCTCAATGTAACAAAAAAGCATCCAAAGAAAAATTTGAGTTAACATCATACTTAGTGGTGAAAAACAAAATATTTTCTCTTAAGATTCAGAACAAAGCAAAAGTGTCTATTCCCAACACTATTCTTTAACAAAGTACTAGAAATTCTAAATAGTGCAATAAGGCAATATGAAGAAAATCAAAACTGACCAGCTTGGGATGGAAGATGACATTGCTAATGTCACAGCAGTCCACATAAATAATATCAAGAACTAATATATAAGTTTAGCAAGGTTGCAAGAGAGATCAATATGGTACACAAATTGCATTGCTACACACACCATGCATGCAGATACTGAAGTTTAAACATAATACCACTTAAATTTACTCCCAGAAAGAAATATTTATGTACAAATCTAATAAAACTATAACATTATCTCTATCTTGAAAATTGTGAAATTCTGATGAACAAAATCAAAGAAGATCTCAAAAAACAGGGAGGTATTCTGTTATTACAGTGTGAAAGACTCAACTTTGGAAAGATACAATTTTTTCTCAAATTAAACTATAGGTTTAAGAAAATTTCAATCAAAATTCCAGCAAGGTTTTTCCAAGGCACAGCATCTTAAAGTTTGTATGGAAAAACCTAGGGAATAGAATAGTTAAAACTAGTTTGAGCCATATGCAGTGAGGAAAATGAATTTTCTGAATGTTACAAAGTATTTTGTAGGTGTAGTAGTCCAGATAGTATGGTGCTAAGAGTAAGGAACACACAGGTCCATAGAGGGGGATGCAATAACCAGTTGTAGATTCTCACAAACATATTGAATTGATTTGTTACAAGTGTGTTAAAAAAGTTGATGGAAGCAGTATAGGGTTTTTTGTTTTTTTTTTTTTGAGATTTATTTATTTACTTGAAAGTCAGAGTTACACAGAGAAGGATAGGCAGAGACAAGAGAGAGAGGTCTTCCATCTGCTGGTTTACTCCCCAGTTGGCTGCAATGCTGGAGCTGGGCCAATCCGAAGCCAGGAGCCAGGAGCTTCTTCTAGGTCTTCCACATGGGTACAGGGGCCCAAGGACTTGGGCCATCTTCTACTGCTTTCCCAGGCCACAGCAGAGAGTTGAACTGGAAGTGGAGCAGCCAGGACACGAATCGGTGCCTGTATGGGAAACCGGAACTGCAGATGGCGGTTTTACCTGCTTCGTCACAGCACAGTATAGATTTTAAATAAATACTCCTGAAGCAATTGGGCATTTTGTAGCAATTGTAGGCCAACAATCAACCTCAACCTCAACTTCAAATTTATACAAAAACTAATTGAAAATAGTTCATGGACTTGGATTTAAGCAATTTACCATGAGTGTTTAGAAAAAATATGATGGATATTTTGGAGCCTAGGTCTAGGTGAAGAGTATTCCTAGGGGCTGACATAATCACTACTCAACAAAGGAAAGGTGAATAACGGTCTTCATCATAATCAAATTTGTTTTTGGAGGGATTCAGTGAATGCAGACTGGGAGGGAATATTTGTGAAACACATATCTCATTAAAGACTTGTAGCATGGCCAGCACCGTGGCTCACTTGGCTAATCGCCAGCACCCCAGGTTCTAGTCCCGGTTGGAGCACTGGGTACTAGTCCCGGTTGCTCCTCTTCCAGTCCAGCGCTCTGCTATAGCCCAGGAGGGCAGTGGAGGATGGCCCAAGTGCTTGGGCCCTGCACCTGCATGGGAGACCAGGAGGAAGCACCCGGCCAATTGGGGGTGAACCAACGGAAGGAAGACCTTTCTCTCTGTCTCTCTCTCACACTGTCTATAACTCTGTCTCTCTCTCTCACTGTCTAACTCTGCCTGGCAAAAACTTTTTAAAAAAATCAAAGACTTGTAGCATGATTATACAAAGAACTGTCAAGACGCAAAACAAAAATGGGGAAAAAAAGACAACAAACCAAAGATTGTATTGGAAAATGGAAAAAGAAGTGAGCAGTCATTTTATCATTAGAGTATGAAGAGATAACTGTCAGGAAACATACCTATACAAAGCATGCTGATTGGCTTGAAAGTCAACAGAATGGCCCAAGTGCTTGGGCTCCTGTCACCCCTAAGGGAGACCTGGGTGGAGTTTCTGGCTTCTGTCTTAGGCCCGGCCTTGCCCTGGCTGTGGTGGGTATCTGGGGTGTATGCCAGAAAATGAAAAATATCAAATACATGAATACATTTTTAAAAAGATAAAGAAAGCGGCAGGCGCCACGGCTCAATAGGCTAATCCTCCACCTAGCGGCGCCGGCACACTGGGTTCTAGTCCCGGTCGGGGCCCCGGATTCTGTCCCGGTTGCCCCTCTTCCAGGCCAGCTCTCTGCTATGGCCAGGGAGTGCAGTGGAGGATGGCCCAAGTGCTTGGGCCCTGCACCCCATGGGAGACCAGGAGAAGCACCTGGCTCCTGCCTTCGTATCAGCGCAGTGTGCTGGCCGCAGCGCGCCAGCTGTGGCGGCCATTGGAGGGTGAACCAACGGCAAAAGGAAAACCTTTCTCTCTGTCTCTCTCTCTCACTATCTACTCTGCCTGTCAAAAAAGAAAAAAGCAAAATATATACATTTTCAGACCTGAAAGACCTGAAAGCAGTTCTGGGACTCAAGTATGGCATGCAGGTCACAAAGAGCACAAAATTTAAGGAAGCATCCATTCTCAAATGCTGACCCTGCACTTACACAGGCTAGAGATTGAATGCTTCCCTAATTTCACACCTTGAGAGTCTTGTTTGCCTCAAATAAGTTCTGGATCTGTCTGACTTGTTCTTCTCAGACTTGCACTAAAAGAAAATGTACAGGAATCCCCCTTTAGGCACAAGGAAGATAAGACAAGAAGTGTAAATAAACATTGTCACAATAGAAACTCCGTAGATAAATGCATGATTGACAAATAATTACCTTTCTGTAAAAGATGACTTATTTAAACAAAAATAACTTTGTATTGTAAGAATTCACAACATGTGTAGGTGAAATATAAGATAACAATTCTTTGAAGATAGTGAGTGGGAATATGGAAGTACACAACTTTAAATTCCAACGCTACATATAAAAAGCTTAAAGGTAAAATGTGATATTAAAGATGGAGAATATGTGTTTTAAAGCAATAGCTGTTATAAAAAGTTGTATTTAATTATCTATAATGAAGGAAATCAGGCTTGTGAGAATTTCTCAACTTACAAGAAGGCAAATTAACAGGTTCCAAATTACAGTTGGATAGAGGAAAGAAATTCCACTGTTCTATTGCACAGTAAGGTGACTATAAATGAAAATAATGTTCTCCTCCTCTCTCTCTATATATATATGTATATATATAAATATGTATAAAATATATAAAAGAGGATTTTAAATGTTGCTACCATGAATAAAGGATATTTGAGATATATATTTGTATATTTATATTTATATCTACATATTCATATATAATCTTTAAAAGAGGATTTTGAATGTTGCTGCTATGGATAAATGATAAATATGTAAGCATATATATATATATATATATATATATTTACCCTGATTTGCTCACTATACAACACATATGTGTTTCAAAAATCATGTTCAGTTCAGTGGTTAAGCCACCACATCCCATACCAGAGTGTGTGGATGCAAATCTGCTTCCCCTTCTATTTTCCTACTAATGTACACCCTGGGAGGCAGTAGGTAATGGCTCAAGTAGTTGGGTCCCCTTCTCAGACTTCAAGATCTGGCTGCTACAGATATTTGGGGTGGGAACAAGTGCAAGGAAGGCCTCTCTGTCTTTCTCAAATATTTTTTTAGGGAAGAGTGTGTCAGATTTTTAAGAGCCAGATTCAGATATATATGATGCTTAGTAAAAATCTAATTTAAATATAAACACAATCAGGTTAAAAATAAAATGATGAAAAATTATATACATTACTAGTCAAGAGACAGTTGCAAAGGGTATCCTCAAAGTAGATTTCATTTAGAGAATATTGCTTTGAATAAAAAGGCCATGTTATAATGATGAAAGGATTAATTTAATAGAAAATACAACATAAAACATTTGTTCATGCAGTAACAGATTTCAAAATA
Organism: Oryctolagus cuniculus; assembly: GCF_964237555.1. Classification (NCBI taxonomy): domain Eukaryota; kingdom Metazoa; phylum Chordata; class Mammalia; order Lagomorpha; family Leporidae; genus Oryctolagus; species Oryctolagus cuniculus. The sequence continues at coordinate 28,226,761 of NC_091445.1, forward strand.
CATGAAACAAAAACTGATAGAACAACAAGAAGAAAGGTAAAAATCTAAAATTATAGCTACATAATTTGAAAGATCTTTTTTACCAATGGATTGAACAAATAGATAAAAATAAGTATATTGAAAACTTGAGCAACACTATCAATATCCTGACTTAATTGACATTTACAAACACTCCTCACAACAAGGGCAGAATATACATGCTCTTGAGTCAAACGGAGTGTTTACAAAAAAAAAGACTGACCCATAAAACAAGTCTTAAGAAGCTTGAAAAGGTAGAAAACCTACAAAATATAGTGCATGACAAAATGGACTTAAATAAGACATCAATAATACATCCCAGGAAAAATTTTAATGTTCCAAAACTAAATTATGCACATGTAAAAAATGAGTGAAAGAAAAATGAGATGTTAGAAAGCATTTATAATAGAATGAAAATAAATTACAGCATATTAAATTTTTCAGTGGTCATTAATGTAGGACATATGGGGAATTTTATATCGATAAAGATCTTTATTAGAAATGTCCCCAAGGCCAGAGCCACGGCTCAATAGGCTAATCCTCTGCCTGCGGTTCCGGCACCCCAGGTTCTAGTCCTGGTCAGGGCGCCGGATTCTGTCCAGGTTGCTCCTCTTCCAGTCCAGCTCTCTGCTGTGGCCCGGGAGGATGGCCCAAGTCCTTGTGCCCTGCACCCGCATGGGAGACCAGGAGAAGCCCCTGGCTCCTGACTTCGGATCAGTGCAGTGCGCCGGCCACAGCGGCCATTGTGGGGTGAACCAACGGAAAAAGGAAGACCTTTCTCTCTGTTTCTGTCTCTCTCACTGTCCACTCTGCCTGTTAAAAAAAAAAAAGAAATGTCCCCAACATCTACATTAACAATCTAGCAAACTGTAGAGAAAATAAGTTACAAAGTAATTGAAGAAAAAACTAATAAAAATTAATGTTACTATAAATAGACTAAAAAGCAGAAAAAATCATAGAAAAAAAGGGTAAACTAAGCAATGCTTCTTTGATAAAATGGACTGAGAAACCTGCAGCCCAAGAATTGAGTAAATTATTTTTCATAGGCAAACTTGTCCATTGCTTTCTGTGTGGTTTGTGTGCTCATATCTCTTACATGTAAAACACATAGCATGTATTTTTAATTCATGCTAGAAAAACAAAACAAACAAAACAAAACAAAACAAAACAGAAAAAAACAAAAAGGTTATAAAGAAAAGTCCTGGGGTGGACATTACCCTAAAATTTTGTTATGTGATTATTTTCAGAAAAATATTTGCCAACTCTTGCTCTACTCAAGAGAGACCAAATACTAAAAACCAGGGGTCAGAATGTTGATATCATTATACAAACACAAATATTAAGAGGATAATAAAAAAGTGGTACTGTGGCTTAGGGGATAAAGCCACTACCTCTAGTACCAGGATCCCTTATGGACCCTGGTTTGGGTCTCGTCTGCTCCACTTCTGATCTAGCTCTCTGCTATGGCCTGGGAAAGCAGTAGAAGATGGCCCAAGTCCTTGGGCACCTGCACCCACATGGGAGACCTGGAAGAAGTTCTTGACTTTGAATCCACACAGCTCTGGCCGTTGTGGCCAACTTGGGAGTGAACCAGCAGATGGAAGACTTTCTCTCTCTCTCTCTCTCTCTCTCTCTCTCTCTCTGCCTCTGTTTCTCAAATATATAAATAGATCTTTTTTTTTTACAAAAGGGTAATAAAGGGATATAGTGAGGAAAGTTATGGTAATAAGGTTAACAATGTAATTGAAATAGATTCCTTGAAATAACTAGCAAAGAACAGTTCATAGGAATCTATGGCAGTTAAGAAGGCTTGAATAACTGAGATAACACTATATATTCTTAAAATATTGAAATTTTAGTTATAAATAATCCCACAGAAACAATCACAGGCATGAATGTATTCACTGATAAATTCAAATAGATCATACCAATGTTATTCAAGTTCATTCAGAATGTTGACGAATTCTCTGAAGCCATTAATCCTAATAGTAAAATCACACAAACACATCACAGGAAAAAATGAAAAAGAAAACAGACAACGTTTAAAAAAAATGATATCCCTCATGAACGTTGAGGCAGAAAGCCTAAGCAAGCATTAGTCTCTCAACTTCAACAATTCAAGGATAATGCATGATGACTGGGTAGGGCATTTGGTTCAGAGCTATAAGACACTGCTTAAAGACATCCACATGCTGTATCAAAGTGCCTGGATTTGAGTCCAGCTCCTATAAATTCCAGCTTCCAGCTAATGTGCACCCGTAGAGGTAACAGGTGATGATGCAAATATTTGGGTCTCTGTCACTCAAATGGAAGATGCAGATTGCTTCTCAGGATCCTGGCTTCAGCCTGGCATAGTCCCAACTGTTATGGATATACAGGAGTAAGCTTAAGTTAGTAGATTTCTCTGTCTCTGTCTTTGTGTGCCTGCCTTTCTAATGGTTAAAAACTCTTTACTTAATGTATGCTAAACTGATCTTCTGCATATAAAGAGAATCGAAAATGAATCTTGATGTGAATGGAAGGGGAGAGGCAGTGGATAAGGGGAGGGTTGTGGGTTGGAGGGATGTTATGGGGGGGAAGCCATTGTAATCAATATTCTGTACTTTGGAAATTTATATTCATTAAATAAAAGTTAAAAAAAACTAATTAATTAAAATTTCAAAATCATTATTACCTAGTAGAGTTTATCCCAGGAATTTAAGGATGGTTTGACATTAGAAAAAAAAAATTATTGTGATTCCCTTTATTAAAAGACAAAAGAATATATATATAAAACGTAAAAAATAAATAAATATATATATATAAAATAAGATCATCTCAGAGACTCAGAGAAAGCAATTGACAAGAAAAAAAAAAAAAACTATTATCTCCCACAAAAAAATCTCAACCAACGAAGAATACAAGAGATTTTGTCCAATTGATAAATGCATTTGTCAAAACACTGGCAATAATATTCCATTTAATTGTGGAACACTGAGTGCTTTTTCCCTAAAAATACTTGATCAGAGATACAATACAGGTAGTCACTTTGACCATTATATTTAATATTGTCATGGAATTCTAGACAGGCAAGAAAAAATAAATACAATGAATACATATTAGAAAGGAAATAGAGACTGATATAATTATCCATATAAAAATCTAATAGTATTTTTCATTTTGTGTTTCTATGTGGGTGTAAACTGTTGAAATCTTTACTTAATATATGCTAAACTGATCTTCTGTATATAAAGAGAATTGAAAATTAATCTTGATGTGAATGGAAGGGGGGAGGGAGAGGGAAAGGGGAGGGTTGCGGATGGGAGGGAGGTTGTCGGGGGGAAGCCATTGTAATCCATAAGCTGTACTTTGGAAATTTATATTCATTAAATAAAAGTTAAAAAAATCTAATAGTATCTACAAAAAATCTACTAGGACAAATAAATGAAGTAAGCAAGATTGTGGGACATAAAATCAATGTAAATGTTTTAATTTTTCCATTTCTAGTAAAGAATAATTAGATACAAGAATTTGCAAATTGAATAGTTTGTAATAGCAACAAAAGTATGAAACACCTCGAGATAGATCTGATGAAGCATATGCAAAACTTATTCATAGGAAAGTACACACTGTTGCTAAAAGTTAGATTCCTAAAGAAAAAGGAGAAACAGTTTTTAGAAAACCATCCTCCCAAAATTGGTTCACAAAATCAATATAATGCCCATCAAAATCCCAGAAATTTCTCAAAAGAAATAATCAACTGAAATTCTATATTGGAATGCAAAAGACCTAGAGTAGTAGACAAAAGAATGCAATTTTCCAAATAGAACATAATGAGCGGATGAATAATATTTGATTTTAGGACTTGTTATAATGCTACATTATAAGATTTTACATATCATAGAACATATTCTAACATATTTTTCATATGGATGGTCAATCAAATCAATATACTTGAATGGAAATTTCAGAAATAAACTCATTCATACAAGGCATGTATGAATACTTGTCCGTATGGTTTCCAACCAAGTTGTAAAAGCAGTTCAGTTCTTTTCTACAAACATTACTGGAAAATTGAATATCCAAACATACATAATCATTATCAATCCATTTGACACCATGTACAAATGTTTACTCAAAGTGAATTGTACCTGAATGTAAAACCAAATCTATACAATTGTAGATGAAACCTGGATTAAGCACAGCCTTCAAAGATGTGATTCTAAAATCAGGATCCATTAAAAAGCTAGAAATAGACTTGCCACATTATCCAGGTATTCCATCACTGTATATATACCCAAAAAACATGAACACATTGTAACAAAGAGATATCTGCACCACTATATTTGCACAACAATGTTCACAGTAGCCAAATATGTAATCATATAGCAGCATTATTCAAAATAGCCAAAATAGGCCTTTGCTGTGGCTCAACAGGCTAATCCTCTGCCTGCGGCGCCAGCACACCAGGTTCTAGTCCCAGTCGGGGCACTGGATTCTGTCCCAGTTGCCCCTCTTCCAGGCCAGCTCTCTGGTATGACCCGGGAGTGCAGTGGAGGATGGCCCAAGTCCTTGGGCCCTGCACCCCATGGGAGACTAGGATAAGCACCTGGCTCCTGCCTTCAGATCAACACAGTGCGCAGGCGGCTGTGCACCAGTGGCAGCGGCCATTGGAGGGTGAACCAATGGCAAAAATAAGACCTTTCTCTCTGTCTCTCTCTCACTGTCCACTCTGCCTGTCAAAAAAATAAAAAAAAAAAATAAAAACAAAATAGCCAAAATATAAAATCTGATGATGGACAGATAAAGAAAATGTGACACACACACACACACACACACACACACACACAAATGGTATATTATTCAGCTGTAAGAAAAATGAAATTCCACCATTTGCATAAAAATGGATTCAACTGCACAATGCCTTGTTGAGGAAAACAAACCTGACACAGAAAGACAAAATGCATGCTCTCCCTTTTATGTTAAATAAATTAAATTAAATTTAATTTAAAAAAATCAAAAAACAAAAACACAAAAAGAAAGAAATGCTATGTGTATCCCTATTGCTGAAAATACATTTTCGTCCAACTTAAATTAAGCTAAAAAATCAAAAAACAAAAGCAAAAACAGAAAAAGAAATGCCTATGTGTCAGTACTGCTGCAAATACATTTTTGTCAAACTTTTTACACGTCTTTGTTAAACCGATGGTTAAGAATGTTTATACTCCTATAGCTTTAATGATATGTGATTATTTTAAAATTTACTGTACATAGGTGAAATGGTCATCTTTTTTTTTGATTATTGTTTACAGGCCTTGTCTATATTGCTGCTGAAATAAGGTGTTTTTACATTTTGTTTGTTGATCTCTATATTTGGTGGAGCATTAAGCTCTTGATTGTAATAATAATTAAAAATAATTTATCTCTGGGATGGTGCTGTGATATAGGAGGTTAAGCATCTGCTTGCAGTGCCGGCATCCCATACAGGTGCTGGTTTGAGTCCTGGCTGCTCCATGTCCGATCCAGCTCCTTGTGGATAGTCTGAGAAAGCAGTAGAAGATAGCCTAAGTGCTTGGGCTCCTACACCTGCATGGGAGACCCAGCAGAAGCTCCTAGATCCTGCCTTTAGATTGGCCCAGATCTGGCCATTGCTGCCATTTGGGGAGTGAACCAGCAGATGGAAGACCTCTCTCTCTGTCTCTCCCTTTCTCTAACTATGCCTCTTGAGTAAATAAATAAATAAATCTTTAAAAAATATGTAATCTCAAAAACTAAAACAGAAAAGATGAAGGGAGGCAGGGTGGTAGGAAAGCAAGAAAGAAAGAGAGAAAGGGAGAAAGAGAGGGAGGGAAGTACACACAAACTATACTCTTAGAATTTTATCTATGAACTATATTGAATCTGTTCTCTTTGTATTAATATTTCATTAACAAGAAGACATGAAGTATCAGAAAACAAAAAAACCAGGATTCATTAAAAACAGATGAATAATAACTTATGAGAATTAAAACTTTGAAAGACATTGTTAAAAGTTAAGCCAAAACTGAGAAAAAAGTATAGCTATCTGTCAATTGAGCTAGAATATATAAAAGAACTTTATGATTTTACCAGTCTATAAAAATGAACAAAAGATTAAAATAGGCAATTCACCAAAAATATTTATGAAATGCAGATACATGAAATGAACTTCAATTTCATTGGATACCAGAGAATTTCACATTTTAATTTGTCAACAAATAACACTATTTATTAAAAAATACAATGAGATACTACTATGTATCTCCAATAGGGTGACTACAATTAAGTAGTTCATAATTTAAGTGTTGCCAAGAATCTGCATGAACTAAAATTCTCATATTTTTATGAAGAGAATGTAAATGTTATAGTAACTTGGCACTTCCGAAAATGTTAAATATATAACTTCCATATGGCCCAACCACTTGAACCCAAGACAGCAACAAATGTTGATCTTTTTGAAGTGTATGTTGCTGAAAAAAATTTGAAAAAGACTGTTCATATAAGCTTCAATAGTAATAATTAAAAACCTAAAACAACCTAAATGCCTTTTAATAGGAAAAAAGATAAATAAGTTGTGGCATACCCACACATTGGAATCTTATTTAGCAATAAACAGGAACCAAAAAAAATACACAAAACCATCGGGAATTCTTGAAATAGCTATGTTGAAAATAAGAAAACAGAGACTGTCTTACATATACATACACATGTGTGTAAGATTCTCATGTATGAGAATCAAAATTTTTGGAACCAAATAGCACACCTAAGATATAAAAAAGCCAGGTCCTATGGTCTGGGCCTTCTGCCAAGTGTTCCGTCTGTGTGCACACTGGCAGTTGGTCAACCTCTGAAAGTTTATATTCTTTGAATAAATGCAGTCTGGCTGTGAATAAAAAAAAAAATCTTAATTTTTTCCATATGTTTATTATTATTATTGTTATCATTTACTTATTCGATAGGCATAGATGCAGAGAAAAAAAAGAGAGAGTTTTCCATCTGCTGATTCACCCTTCAAATGCCTGCCACAGCCAAGTCTTGGCAAGACCAAAGTCAGAAGCCTGCAACTCCATTCATTTGTCCTAGATGGGAGACTAGTGTGGGACCAACTTCTTGAGCCACCATCTGTTGTATCCCAGTGTACACATGAGCAGGAAGCTGGAATCACAATGGAGTTGGGACTTGAACAAAGGCATTGAAATATGGGATGCAGGCAATTTAATTGGCATCTTAATTATTGTACTCAACTCTGGCCCCAAACTTATATTTAAATTGCATTTTCCAGGAGCATTTTGAAGTATCATTGTACTCATATGCATCAATTGTATATCTTTTTTATGCTTGTATAATCCCATCGATTTGAAATGTCATAAACCAAAAAGCACTTCATAACTGAAGTTAGATCAGAGATTTCTTGGGAACATAAGGGTGAAGGGAACAATGGAGAGGCAGGAGGGAGGACTTAGAGAGCAGGATACGGAATTCTGGAAAGTTACAAATACTCTCACTATTTTGCTTCTGTTGATGGATTCATAGGTGTCTACATACAACAAATCCTGAGAGATTTCATACTTTAAATCTATGCAGTTATTCCATGCCAGCTACTCAATAATACCCAAGTGAAAGGAAACCTCAAGTGTCACTTCCACCCCCTGCAAGAGACAAATCAGAGCAGAGGAGAATTTTCACAGTCTTGCATTCCTAAATCCACGTCTTAACCTCTTAACCACTTACCTGTGTCATCACACCCACCAGAGCCACGGGATTAAGCAATAATGCACACTTTTGGGTTCTGTATAGGCCAGAGGTTCCTAGACAATCACTCTGGAAAGGCAGCAACCTCAGATGTAAGTGAGGACTGGCTTCTCACAGCCTTTCCCGATTATCACTGTCCATTCACACATGGCAGTGAAGGGGGTGGGCAGAGCACATGTCGAGGGTTACAAGTACTTTCTTCACAAAACACAACCCCGTGGTTCTGTGCCTGAAACAGAAATGAAAAGGCAGTTGCTGCGACACTTTTCTCTGTCAGGATATCCAGACAAGAAAACAGGTTCCATCTTGGGATTGATTATTGGAGCATGGTTGTATTGCAGTTCATTCTACAGGTTAAAAAAAAAAAAAAAGTAGAAGTTTCATGTCTGTCATTATTTCCACTGCATCCAAGATTTCAGTAAAATCAATCATACAGGCTGCAAGCTTATGAGATTTATTTGAGTAAGGAGTATCTGGCATGGTATCCTTTGAGCCTCTAATGAGGAGATTTTAGCAGATGGGACCTAATTTATGAGAAGGACCTACACCCTGGATAATGAAACATAGCCTATTAAGGACTTAAATAAACAAGGGCTATAATGGGATGCCAAAACAAATCATTTTGACATTTTTTTTTTTTAAATATAAGGGGCTTCTTCAAATATCATCAGGAATAAGTCATTTAGTGTTTCAGGTTCATACATCAATGCAGCTGCTGTCACTATGAAAAATTGGACTTTTTGTTTACTTAAAGCTTGAAATGCCATGATTTGGTACTTGAAAAATGAGGCGGGAAAAATGAATGTCCTTCTGTTTGTGAAAAATGGGGATTTTATTAGAGCGAAGTGGGAAGGAGGAGAGAGTGCTCATCTGCTCAGGTTGAGCAGTGTTTGCACAGGAAGAAATATAACAATGGGCAGGCCCCAGGGGACCTGGGCAGCAGGATCACTTAGAGAGCTGATGACAACAGGAGCTGGGAATGCAGCCTGGGCCCTGAGCTGACCCACCTTTGTCCCTCTATACACATAATGAATAAATGCATCTCGAAGTAAGACTCATATTTCATGGCAGCGTGAGACTCCCCAGTTGGACTGCATCTGTTAATAATAAAAATTTCCCTTCTGGAATGAGAGTTTAATAGTTCTTGTTCATGCTTTAAATAGGAGATCACAGCAATAAATCAGCATTATGATTTTAGTAGGTAGTAGCATATGAAATAGAATATATTATTTCTGGCATTTAATTTGGTCAAAATTAAGTTAAAATACTCACCCAAAGGGACAGATTGGTAAGGCAATAATTATAATAATACAATCCAAAGAAATTTCGTAGTTGGTGCATTCTGGAAGTACCATTAAATTTAACATACATATTATCCTTATTGTCATAATGAGAAAATATTAAATTTCTTACTCAACTTCAGAAACCAAGTGTCTGTTTCAAATACAATTTATTGCTTCAATAAACTTTACTCTCTTAGTGTGTTTTGCAATATGTTTTCATATATTCCCTTAATGAATTTTACTAGTTATGAACTTGAGACTAATTATTCAGTAAATTGTTTTTAAGATAATGCCTACATTTACAGTTTTAGGTGAATCATCTTAATTTTGGAATTTATATCAATTAAATTAATTTATTCCCATTTGCCCTCTGTCATAGATACACACACACATAATGTTTTTAATTGCCATAGACAATTCACCTGCTATAACTTCATATAGATATGATTTCAGATAGTCATATAGATAATATTCAGTAAATAGTTATAAAATACAAATATATAGGTAAAATAATTTCAAAAACTATTAAAATACATTCTACATTTGACTTCTCTTTTATCTGCACCCATATTTAATGATATATGTTGCAATAAGTAGGTTCTCAATAGTTATAATTGAGACAATGAGAATCAAATTAATGAAAATATTTGAGCACTGTTCAAGATAATGTTGGCAGTCTGATATAGCCGGTCTGATAGAACATAATTCTCCTTGACTTTTGGATGTCAACACACACTCTCTTTACAGAGAGAAATGCATGATTTATACTTCTAGAAGAGATCATGTATACCTCATTGTATACCTTCTTACTAATTTTAAGTTTCTGAGAAATATATTTCGTTAGGTTGACACATAGTATTTATATCCTAAATTATTGGATTCTTTTACCTTTTAATGTTAATGGCTGTTAAATTTTACCAAATGCTTTGTTAAATATATTCTGTTGCTTTTATAGCATTTTCTATTAATCACCTAAGCTGGTGAACAATGAGGAACTCTTATACCTTCTGATGAATATTCCTTTTTATAATATATCTCTTGAATGTATATAGTATATCTTTTTAATATACATCTTCTTGAATATATTCTTTGAATGTATATATGAATTCCTGAGAAATTATTTTTAATATTCACTGTGGAGTTCTTACAACTTTTGAATTGGGTACATTAAAAATATTTGATATTTGTCAATATAATTGTATATGATATTGCCTACTATGCAAGCATGAAACAAGGAAGAGTTATAATATCAGAAAAGTGTACTTTAATACAATAACCATTTTTAAAAGGAAGAACAGGGGCTGACGTTTTGGTATAGCAGGTAAAGCCACTGCCTGCGATGCTGGCATCCCACATGAGTGCCAGTTAATGTTCTGGCTGCTCTATTTCTAATCCAATGCCCTGCTAATGGCTTGAGAAAAGAATGGAGGACCTCCCAAGTGTTTGTGCCCATGTCACCCACCTGAGAGACCCAAATGAAGCTCTTGTTCCTGGCACTGGTTTGACCATCTCCCTCTCTGCCTACCCCCTCACTATTTCTCTCTTTCTGTAGCTCTGGCTTTCATATAAATAAATAAATCGTAAACAAAAAAAGGAAGAAAATTTGATGATGGGACAAGGGTAAATCCATGTGATAACAAAATGAGCATGTGTAAATATAATTAATGAATTAAGGAGAAGTCAACAAATCCAAAATCCTATTAGAAAGTATATTGTATATCTTTCAACACTTGCTAAAATAAGGGTACATCTCTGTTACACAGATACAGGAGATCTGAACAATAACACTGAAAAATCTTACCTAATTTGCAAATGCAGAATAACTATACATCCTAGTGAGTAAATTTACATAATTTTCAAGGGCACAGAGATTATCTGAGAAAATTTATAATAAAATAAATAGTTATTTTAAAAATTATCTTTAACTATAATATTTTAAATAAATATTATTTTAAATAAAATAGTTATTTTAAAAATATAATAAAATAAAAAGTTATTTTAAAAATTCTTAAAAATTGTAGTATTTCATAGTCTAATCTCTCACAGCAAATAAATTATTGGGAAAATAATCTAAAAATTGATAACTAGAAAAAAAGATGGTTGTATGGAAATTACACAAAACTTTCATTAATCCATGCATCACAAAAGGATCCAAATAGACATTACAAAGTGTTTTATCTGAATGAAAATAAAAATACTAGACTCATATTTTGATGCTTGTGAAAATGGTTTTAGATTATTCACTAAAAACTGTAAGTTAGGTTAGTATTACCATCTGTAGATTCCCATAGCATTAACATGTACAGACCTCCACTACTGGAACTACTGGAATAGAATATTCATGAGTGAATGTCTCACATGGCTTTGTACTCCAGTAATCAATTGGTGTTGTCATACCTTATTAGTCTTTCTAATCCTATAATCAAGTAGACTACCATATAAGGTAGACCCTTGATAAGTATCAGTTGAGGAGATGTGTAAAATTAAAACAGGCTGTGGCTAGAAAGAAACCAGAGACAACAGAATACAAGCATCGTGTGTAGTGGTGAAAAGCAGGTGCAGAAGACTTACCATGCTAGGCACTTAGGTGTTCCTAAATTCTGCATAAAATTTCCATATATTTTTCCAGGAATTCAAATATACTTATTCATAATGTAATTCAAGTAGGTAATTGGGTTTACCCTCCAGAAATATAATATTGCTGAATTGTCTCAATGGAAACATCCTGCGAAGACCAATTTTAAAACAAGAGGAAGTAAGAATACAGAAGACTTGAGCTGGGAGATGTAACTTGAGGAAAATCAGAATTTCGTTATTTTGGCAAGATAACTCAGGAGTATTTGAACCAATGTAGCTAAATTGAAAAGTCCCTTGTCACAGTGAATGTTCTTCATTAGTGCACCCACAAATGCCAGTTACTGCCTGGGAAGTGTGACCTCTACACAAATGCACTGGTGGATCCAAAAAGGCGGTTGGGAGTGACATCCATCAACGATGCTGCTCATAGCAGATCTGGCTTACTGCATCATCAAGGTCTCCAGACTGACTGAGTGTGCTCTAGGAGGAATTAACGTAGAAGAAATGAATCCAAATTGGAATCTCCTAAGCTCTCTCATCTATATGTCACAACACTGGAATTACAAAAATGAATGCATCCTAAACTCCAGCTTGGGATTATGCTTGCAAACAGATGAGAAAATAAAGCACAGCCACAAGACTGCTTGTGGGGAGCAACTCGGACTAGACTGTTACTGGAATTAAGACTTATTCTATACATCTGCTCTCCCACAATATGGCACTGGGAGAGAAGTAAACAGCTTCTATGCAGCTGCCTCTCGCCAACTTGAGTGATGACCTGCAGGAACTGATCCTGCTCCTGATTGGAGGAGAGCAGTGTACTCGGCGTGTGGGTAGCAGAGTTGGGATTGGTGGAAGAGGACTATAAAGGAGGAGAGAGACAACATGCACCAGGAACATCTATCTGAAGGAACACCTGAGCAGCCCCCGAGAGAGCCGGCCGGCGGTGTGCCGCTCCCCTGTGGAAGTGGGGAAAGTGGCAGGGGGAACCGCCCTTCCACGGAGGTGGAAGGGACAGTAGCCAACCCGGGAAGAACCAGCAGCAAACCCGGGGAGGGCCGAGCAGACAAAAGAACAGCGCAGGGTCCTGTGTCGTTCCTCCGCGAAGAGGGGGAGCAACATAATGGTGCCGTGACTCGGATAGGAAATCTATGCAGGGTTTAGTGTCGTTCCTCCATGAAGAGGGGGAGCGACAACTGCTGATCTTATCATCCTTATCTCATCAACAATGGTCTGCAAATAGGACACTGTTCAACAAGTGTTCAGAGAAATAAAGTCACATAGATATAAGTCAATGGGAATATATCTTCTTATAAAAATTTTGTTGCCCCAATGCTTAATTGGATAAGACTTTTATTACATTAGCCAACATTTATTATCATCTAATCATTGTGAATGCACAATTTTCGATTGATCATATGAACACCTTGCCTACAAAATGGAGAAAATATTATACTATCAATAATTTCTCTGTTATTATTTGCTTTTTTTTTTCTGTTCTTTTTATTTCACTCTCTGTTTGGTTTGGAAGTGCAAGTTTCATAAATTAGGAAATTTTCCACAAATGACTGAGAATTGAACTCAAACATATGGAAAGAAAACAAGTAAAAGATAAAAATAAAATGTGCTATTGTATTATGTAACTGCAAAATACATTAGTATGATTTACATAGAATGTGATTTGCTTCAAAACCGAAATGGACATCTCTATAACTCATTTTGGGTTTTTTAATTCTTTTTGGTGGCTTTCAATACTGACTGCTTTAGAAAGATAGATTTAACTCTTTTATGCTTCAAGATTAGACTACCAAGAGTAGCAGGAAATATCAAGACTTTTTTTTTTTTTTCACAAGATATGTGCTGTGGCAAACTGGGTTAAACAGTTGCTTGTGATGTTAGCATTCCATAGCAGAATGCTGATTTGAGTCCTGGCTGCTCCTTTTTCATTACAGCTGTCTGCTAATATTTCTGAGAAAGCAGCAGGTCCAAATACTTGGACCACTGCAATGCAGGTAGGAAACCCAACTGAAGTTCCAGGCTCCTGGCTTCAGCCTGGCCCAGCCCCCACCAATGCAGTCATTTCAGGAATGATGGAAGATCTAAGTCTTTCCATCTTTCTGTGTCACTCTTTCAAATAAAAACATAAGTCTTTCAAAAGAAATTCATTTTTTACCCAATAGGAAAGATTTTATGTCCCATATTTTCTAAATATTAAAATTTTTTCTAAAGATTTATTTATTGGAGCTGGCGCTGGGGCTCAGTAGGTTAACACCCTGGCCTGAAGCGCCGGCATCCCATTTGGGCACCTGTTCCAGTCCCAGCTGGTCCTCTTCCGATCCAGCTCTCTGCTATGGCTTGGGAAAGCAGTGGAAGAGGGCCCAAGTCCTTGGACCCCTGCAACCATGTGGGAGACCCAGAAGAAGTTCCTGGCTCCTGGCTTCGGATTGGTGCAGCTCTGGCCCTTGCGGCCATCTGGGAAGTGAACCATCGGACAGAAGACCTCTCTCTGTGTGTGTGTGTGTAACTCTGACTTTCAAATAAATAAATAAATCTTCCAAAAGATGATTTATTTATTTATTTGAGAGGCAGAATTAGAGAGAGAGAAAGAGAGAGAGAGAGAGAGAGAGAGAGAAAGGTCTTCCATCCACTGGTTCACTCCCCAAATGGCTGCAAAGGCCAGAGCTGAACCAGTCCAAAGCCAGGAGCCAGTAACTTCTTCTGGATCTTCCAAATGTGCAGGGGCTGAAGTACTTGAGCCATCTTCCACTGCTTTCTCAGACCATTAGCAGAGAGCTGGATCAGAAAAGGAACAGACAGGACATGAATCAGAGTCCATGTGGGATGCTAGCACCACAGGCCACCGAGCATCAACCCCTAAATATCAAAATGTTACTCCTGAATCATTAATTCTCACAAGTACAAAGTGGTTGTGAATTCAATTCTACCAAAGTTGGTTGAAGAATTGGCAAAAAGAATTTCCTACATAACTTTTCAGGCATTAATACCAGAAAAAAAAAAAAAAAGCTCAATAGGTTTTAGATAGCTATAAACGAATGTCTACTGTTCAAATTCATTTTCAATGTTTGTCCAACAAACTTAATTATGATGAAATATGGCTGAGAAATAAACCATTAAAGAATAACATCAAGGCAAATGCTAATTCTTTTTAGATCTCTGCTTTTGCCCTTGGAGATTATTTGTGCACTAGCTCACCTCTCCTTTCCATGATGAAGAGTGGATTGCATCTGAGAAAGTTCCTTATACAAGTAGTTGATAACAACAGTGCAACATTCAATGCCAAGGAAAACATGGTTTATTAGACTACATGACAATTTTTAGTCTTGTGTTGTTAGAACAGAAAGGAAATGCCTATACTGTTATCTTACAAAACAAATCATGGGGTCATAACTATGGATAAGTTGAAAATAGCTTTTAAAGTGTCTTCAGTGGATTCATGGTTTGCATTAATTACAAATAAATCTCCACTGTTCAATCTGTACTAAAACTAAGAATCTTGGCACTCTGGAAGGACTGGTTATTATGAAATCTACATAGTCAAATGTAGCAGACAAAAAATATCTGTTTTGAGATTTGCATGATATAAGACAATTCAACCCATGGTATAGTTATGATATCTATACTTAATACAGTTTATTTTACATTTCACAATGCAAAATGCTTTCAAAAACAAAATTCAAAGTCCAAAATTCCAATATTAATTATTAGTAATGATTCTTGGTGCAGGCATCTGGCCTATTGTTTAGGAAGTCATGTCCTACATCAAAACACCTGGGTTGGATTTCCAGTCCCTATTCTGATTCCAACTTCCTGCTAGTGCAGACCCTGGGAGGCAGCAATTGTGTTCCTGCTCCTTGTGGGAGTCCCCAGCTCCCGGCTTTGGATGCTCCACTTGTTATGGTTATTTAAGGAGTGAACCAGATTTCTCTGTCTATGACCTTTCTCTATGTGACTCTCCACCTCCCAAACAACACACTATTTTTTAAAAGGAACATTCGTAATAAAAAAAAAAAACAAAATATGTTACAGAAAAAGATTCTTATTTATACTGTTTCTTAAACAAGAGAATTTATAAATATGGTCCTAATATGTGATGTATAAAACAAGTAATCTTAGTTTCAAAAGATTGATAAGGGAACAAAATAAAAATAAAAGTAGAACCAATTATTGTTACCACTCGTAATGAGGGAATAAAATATTCAAGCTAATTATAAATTTCCATTTAGAAATAGTTTTTATTAAAAGAAAAAGCTGTTCTAGACCCCCTACTAGTTTGCATATACTATCCCAGTAAATCCTCCCATTTCAGAACAGTAAGGTAAGGTACATAACTCTTAATAAAAGCAAACCTCAAAAAATGAAGGGAGTTGACTCAGTGATTCTAACATAAGTATTTGTTGTGCAAATACTTTCAGAAAGGCACTTTTTAGACAAAAGAATGTGAGCAACTTTGTGATTTCCTATGCAAAGCTATGGATATATAACAGATATGAACATAAGTAAAAGTCCAGCAAACAAGACACAGGTGAAAGCATGGAGCGCAACTGGATTAGAACTTACATCTAGTTTTCATTAAAGTGTCACCCTCAGGAATGAGAAAAGAAAGGGCACTGTACCAGGATTTGCATTAGAATTACTGGACAATATGTATCCAAACTTTCCAAATAATGCAGATGTAATTTTTTTTTTATTTTATTTTTGACAGGCAGAGTGGACAGAGAGAGAGACAGAGAGAGAAAGGTCTTCCTTTGCCGTTGGTTCACCCTCCAATGGCCGCCGCTGCAGCCGGCGCACCGCGCTGATCCGATGGCAGGAGCCAGGAGCCAGGTGCTTCTCCTGGTCTCCCATGGCGGGCAGGGCCCAAGCACCTGGGCCATCCTCCACTGCACTCCCTGGCCATAGCAGAGAGCTGGCCTGGAAGAGGGGCAACCGGGACAGAATCCAGCGCCCCGACCGGGACTAGAACCCGGTGTGCCGGCGCCACAAGGTGGAAGATTAGCCTATTGAGCCACGGCGCCGGCTGCAGATGTAATTTTTAAAAAATATTTATTTATTTATTTGAAGGGCAGAGATACAGAGAGGCAGAGAGAAGGAGGGACAGAGGAAGGGAGAGGGAGGGAGAGAGAGAGAGAGAGAGAGAGAGAGAGAGAGAGAGAGAAAAGAGAGATCTTCCATTTGCTGGTCCACTCCCCAAATTGCCAGAACAGTAGGAGCTGGACTGATCTGCAGCCAGGATCCAGGAGCTTGGAGCCTCCTCTGGGTCTCCCATTTGGGTGCAGGGGCCCAAGCACCTGTGCCATCCTCCATTGCTTTCCCAGGCCATAACAGAGAGCTGGATTAGAAGTGGAGCAGCTGGGACTCTAACCTGTGCCCATATGGGATGCTGGCACTTAAAAGTTGTGGCTTTAACTGCTATACCACAGCACGGGGCACCCAGATATAATTTTCAAAATGGCTCACTGATTTGCACTCCCACCAGCAGGTCCAGGGGCTGCACCCACATTACATCTGTTATTGCCAAATTTTTAACTATGCAAAATGATGAGAATAAATGTATATTCTAGTGTGGATTATTTACCATTTCCATCATCACTAATGAAGATAAGTTTTTCCTTTACTTTTCACGGCCTTTCCTATTTTCTTATCTGGGAAATACTCAAATCTTTCCCATTTGTTATGTGGGCAATATGTGGTTTTTAAACATGTGTACATCAAATATATTTATCAACCTGAGTAGTTTCATCAGGTTTATTAAAACTCCAAGTGTATTTTCCTAGGATGCAACTTGTCTTTTCCATTCTTCAGGATGTCTTCTAATTAGTAGAATTTCTGATTTTCTAGTATATATTTTTCTTTGTTCTTTTTCCATTATGAAACTTTTAAAGCAGTTCCTTTTTTGTGATCATATAACAAAAACAGGATCAATCCCAACCCAAACTTTGGCTCAAATGTTGAGATGCTGACACAACACACAAACCCGAAGTTATGAAAGGTTTTATTATTTCTATAAGGAGGCTTTGTGGGGAGGGCAGGGCAGGCTTACCAAGCTGTTCCACAAGAGGCTTGAGGGTTCAGTACAGGGAGACTGGTCTGGGGCTATGGCAGCGGTTAGGAGTGGAGTCGTGAGACAGCAGAGGCTCCTGTAGTTTGATCCTCACTGCAGACCAGAATGCAGAATGGAGAGCAGCAGAGTTTCCCATCAGCTTTTCCAGACGTGGGGAATAAGGAGCAGGAGTGGGGTTTGAAAGCGGCCAGGACTTAAAATCACACCGTTTATCATATTTTCCTTTCCCAAGATCATAAAACTACTTTCCAATAAAATCGTTTTAAATGTTTCCCATTGTTGCTTTTACATGCATTCATCTCAATATTAATTTTTATACATTTATGAGAAAGTAATCTATTTATTAAAAATATAAATGGCTAATTGTCAAAGCACCATTTTAAAATTATCATTTCATTCTCCTAGATATAGGAATATAATGTGCTCATTGTTAATAGTGAATTTCCATATAAAACATGCCTCTTTCTTATATTCTGTCTATACATTGTTTTTTGCTTTTTTGTTTCTCTCTTTTATTTGTTTATTTGAGAGACAATTACAGGCTGAGAAAGGGAACGACAGTGAGAAAGGTCTTCCATCTGCAGGTTCACTCTTCAAATGGCCACAACAGCCAGAGCTGAGTCAATCTGAAGCCAGGAGCGAGGAGTTTCCTCTGAGCCTCCCCTGTGGATGCCAGGTGTCCAAACACTTGAGTTATCTTCCACTGTTTTCCTGAGCCACAGGCAGGGAGCTGGATCAGAAGAGGAGCAGTCAGGATACAAATGGACACCAGGTACAGGGTGCGAATGCCGCAGGTGGAGGCTTAGCCTACTGTGCTACATCGTGGGCTCCATGTTTTGTTTTTGTTAAACTAGAGTTGTCAGATAATCCCAGCAATAATCCAGACCAGGTCTTTGTCTCTCTGTGATGTTCTTCTTAAACTCTTAATTCTTTTGTTTCTCCTGTAATTCTGATTCCAGGAAACATAACTTTTGAATTGGATGCAGGTTTTCTGATTGCTTTATGCAGGAATTTTGATGTACTCCAAATAACACCCTTTGGATCTGAACGTCCCTTGTTCCTTCTGTCCCCTTTTGATTTTACTCCTATTCAACATACTTACATTTGGGCTTTGTTTCACCTAATTCAGAAATAAGAAGTGTTCACGAATGCAATTTGTCTGTTGTCTCATTCTGCTGAATCGTGTTCATGGAGTCTTTAATCCTTGTTTTCCTCTGTGAATTTAGGCACTTAAAAGTTTTTCTGTTGGCCTTTTTTATAGCATGGCATTAAGGATTCCATGCTTGTGCTGGGCCAATAAAAAACTACTACATTACAACCAATGAAAATACGGCTTTGGATTGAAAAATGGTTTTAGACAAAAAGGTTTGTGAATTTGGGCTGCACATCTGCTTGTGGTCCAGATTTTAAATCATGTATTCTCAGGAGAGATTATTTTTGTCTCTATTCAATCCAGATATCAAGACAATAAATTTTGCTTTGATTTATTTCTGGGGTGTCCAATTTGCTTCAATTTTTCCCTTACATTGAGAGTGTTTTGTTTTGTGGACTCGGTATTATGTAAGCATTGCTTATGGGAAGAAACACCTGAGTAGACCTTTGGCTTTCATTCCTGCTCCCAAGGTCTCAGAAGCCTCAAAATAGAAGCCCATCAATGTAACCATGACCAACATATCAGACAGACTCAAATTGAGGGTCATTATGCCCTACCTGACCAATATTCCTCAAGTGTGTCAAGAGCATTAAAACCAAGAGCAGTCTCAGAAATGGTTATTGGGCAAGTTCTTTAGGAGGCGTGATAACATGAAATACTGTGGTATCTTGCAAAAGGATCCAGAAATAGAAAATGATAATTAGTTAAAAACGAAGGAAAAACCAAGTGTGAAGGAGAGTTATAATTGTGTTTCATTAGTAGTGACAAATGCCCTATAATGTGGTAAGGTGTTAACAGTAGAGGAAACCATTATATTCATTTCATTATATTCATTTTGCAAGTTTGTAAATTTATTGAAAAGGAGGGAGGGTAGCATGGAAGTGGAGAGAGAGAGAGAGAGAGAGAGAGAGAGAGAATGATTAAAGTTTATTTAGGATCAGCAGTCATCCAAAGATCTAAAGCTAGCTTGAAAATCCTTCTCTCTCTCTCTCGCTCTCGCTCTTTCTACCTCTTATTTCTATCTTTCTCTCCCTGCTCAGCTTTTCAACTGTTCCTTTTTGTCTTTAGACATTTTCTTACTTTCTTGTCCAATGAACAAAGCATTTACAGTTGTGTTTCTAAGGTTACCTGACCCTTGAGTTAGTTTTGGAATGTATCTAAATTGCTCATAGTGAGAGAAGTAAAAATTGATGGGTTTTAAGGATTGTAAATTGAGTTCTAGGTGAGATGCTTACATAACAACCGAAAATAAAGCTAAGAAAGTGAGTGTTGAATCCTGCACATGAACTTGACATTTATAAGGTGGAAAATTTTTCAACAATAAGAACATTAAGCAAACAATCTATCAAAGCCAGATGTTTTAGATGGATGACAAATTATCTCAAGTTATCAGAAAAAGTATAGTTTAATATTAGCATGAAGTTCTGTTACTTTAGTTTTGAATGTGTTTACAATTACAGGTAAAAATAAATTATAGCTTATAGCTTTTATCATTAACAAAAGAAACTTGCTTTGGGGAAGTCCAGCTGCAGGCCAGCATCCAGTGTAGGTTCTTCCAGGCCTAACCATTGGCAGTCACAAGGCCTTTGCTAGGGGAAGCTGCTCTCACAAGCCAGACTCACAGCAGGGTTGGAACAGGCGGTTTCCACAGAAGCTGTGGTCAGTGACTCAGCACTCCTAGAGCAGCCAAGCTCTTGTGTGGTTCTCAGGGCCTAGCCAAGCATCTCCTATTGGACAACGCCTCCTCTGGGACTGGGCTGAGAGCTCCTGGGAGCTGTGCAGAGACCTCCTAGTGCACAGACCTTCACCAAGGCATCTTGCCTCACTCTTCCCTGTGTCTTTGACCACTATCTCCTGCTGCTCCGTGGGAAAGAGGGAGGCAGGACTCCCCTTTTGTTTCTTACCTGCTCTGCTACAGTAACATAATAAAACTTGTCACTTGCTATGTGGTTAATTGTACAAACTGAATACCTATAAAACAAGACGCTTGTGTAATTTTTGTTAAACATACTTGCATGAACTCTCTTTGAAATTTATTTTATTTGTTTCAAAAGGAGAAAGAGACAGAGAGAGGAGAGAAAGAAAGAGATCACTATTTTTTAATAACAGTATGGCTTGGCTTCTTCACATTTATGTGCAATCAATACTACTATATAAATTCCTCAACAGAGCAAATGCTATCTAGAATATTTTTAAATGTTTTTAATTAAATGAGCTCTTGATTGTTGTAAATTTAGTATATCCTTTTCTGCCCTGATAATCATGCAGAATGCTGCACAAAGAACAGATTTGGACACACATTTGAATAAAAGTCTTTATAACCCAAATAATCCTATAAGATACAAATGTCAATTCTTGTTTTTTTTTTTTTTTTTGTTTAAGATTTATTTATTTATCTTAAAGGCAGAGTTATGGAGAGCAGAGGCAGGGAGAGAGCATGGTCTTCCATCCACTGTTTTATTTCCCTAGATGGCCTTGACAGCCAGAGCTGTACTGATCTGAAGCCAGGAGCCAGAAGCCTCCTCCAGATCTCCCACATGGGTGCAGGGGCCCAAGAACTTGGGGACTTGGGTCATCTGCTGTTGCTTTCCCAGGCTATAGCAGAGAGCTGGATTGGAAGTGGAGCAGCTGGGACTAGAACCAGGGCCCATATGGGATGCCAGCACTGAAGGCGGCGGCATTACTTGCTATGCCACAGTGCCAGCCCCATAAACGTCAGTTCTTAAAAGGTGTAATTAATGTATTAGTGTATTATTTTTGAAAATGCTAATCAAGTCAAGAGGTGGTTTGTAAGGCATGCAGATCCGGCTGAAAAGTACATGAGAGTATTTCAGGCATGGAAAGCCAAGACACTCTGGGAAAAAAAAAAAAAAAAAAAACAAACCCTAAATGAAAGATCTCCGCGAGGGAGATCCCGGTGGAAAGAACGGGTCATCAAAGAAGGAGGTACCTTTCTCTGAAGGGAGGAAAGAACTTCCACTTTGACCATGGCCTTGTCTAAAAATTATCAGAGTCAGTGAACTCAGGGGGCTTCCATAGCCTTGGCAGCTCATGACAAGAGCCTAGGGTGATTACTGATGCCATAAACAAGAGTGTCAATTTGTTAAGTCAACAACAGGAGTCACTGTGCACTTACTCCTCATGTAGAATCTTTGTCCTTAGTATGCTGTACATTGAGATTTAATGCTATAACTAGTATTCAAACAGTATTTTTCACTTTATGTTTCTATGTGGGAGCAAACTGTTGAAATCTTTACTTAATGTACGCTAAACTGATCTTCTGTATATAAAGAGAAATGAAAATGAATCTTGATGTGAATGGAAGGGGAGAGGGAGTGGGAAAGGGGAGGGTTGCGGGTGGGAGAGACGTTATGGGGGGGAAGCCATTGTAATCCATAAGCTGTACTTTGGAAATTTATATTCATTAAATAAAAGCTTAAAAAAAAAAGAGGTGGTTTGTTTTAAATATTTTCCCTGTTGTTAGGGTATAAGATAGGGTGTTTATACTGTCATTTAATCTTATGCATCATTTACTAGTCTAATACTGTATCATTCAGCATTCAAATAAAATTTTTGATTAAATATACTCCTTATCAATATATTAGTGCAATAGTTTATTATAACATTATACAACTATAAATCTAAGTACGTGGCTGGCGCCGCGGCTCACTAGGCTAATCCTCCGCCTTGTGGCGCCGGCACACCGGGTTCTAGTCCAGGTCGGGGCGCCGGATTCTGTCCCGGTTGCCCCTCTTCCTTCCAGGCCAGCTCTCTGCTGTGGCCAGGGAGTGCAATGGAGGATGGTCCAAGTACTTGGGCTCTGCACCCCATGGGAGACCAGGATAAATACCTGGCTCCTGCCATGAGATGAGCGCGGTGCGCCGGCTGCAGCACGCCGGCCGCAGCAGCCATTGGAGGGTGAACCAACGGCAAAAGGAAGACCTTTCTCTCTGTCTTTCTCACTGTCCACTATGCCTGTAAAAAAAAAAAAAAAAAAAATCTAAGTACGCATTCAAGAAGGGCATCACGTTTTGAAAACACATTCAGAAAGCCACATTTCTAGCAAAGGATTAAATGCCATTGACTCTAATACTGATCTGATATGATTCATTTCCCAACTAATGAGAAATGTGATGGTGGTAGAGTTGGCACTTAAGAATAAATGCCCAATGGTTATATGTTAGGTAGGAGAATTCAGAGCAAGTAGAAAATTTTCAAGTAAATTCAAGCTGTTTTCATTTATATTGAGCAGCAATTAAGTCATTTAAATGGTGGACATCTTTGCTTTTTGTGTACTGTTGTGAGACATGAAATGTGCCAAATCTGATGGAAGAGCTTTGCATGGAGTGACAACATTACTGTGGGTTTTCATTTTCTTTTAAATACACGCTCTGTGTAGATGCAGAGCTCACTTGTGGAATTATGATGTGGCATTCTTCTGTTCCAGCAAGTAGCATTACCCTAAGGCTTATGTCATTGCTTTCCTTGTTAACTTATTTTGTATTGCAAATCTTGTGTTAGCTGTGAATCCAGGTACATTTTTTCCCCTTAAGCACTATAAGCTTTTTAAAATGAGTTATAATTCAGGCTACTTAATGCATTTTGAATGCTTGCAGTCTTAGACTTTCAACAGATCCAAAAACACATTTCATTTGCTTATACTCACTTTACGAAAACAAACAAGCCTGTGGCCTTTAAACAGCATTCTCAAATTTAGACAATTTGTCATCAGAACTTGTATTATTACTGTCAGAGAAATAGGTCTGTGTTTTAAAAAGGCAGTTTTCTCAATTGTCAGGTATTGCTCAAGCAAAATGTCCTCTTCACTTAAAATTTGCTTGATGACACTGTGAGATCATATCAACAATGTGATTCATTGGGGCTCTATCAATGATTCTCATTATTCCTTTAACATATTGCAAACTCAGTAAAAAGTAACTTACTAATAGGGTAGCACAAATCTGTTTTGTTTTTCTTTTTAACAGCGGCAATTTGAAATCATTGGATTAAAGACTTATTTGCTTGAAAAGAGGAATTATATATAGAAGGAGAATAAGAAAGAGAGAAAGAGAGAGAGAGAATCTTTCATCTTCTGATTCACTCCATAAAAGATCACAACAGCCAGTGCTAGGCCTGGCTTCAGTCTGAAACTCCATCCAGGTGTTCTGCATGGGTGCAGGGGCCCAATTACTTGGACTATCTCTTATTGTTTTTGCAGGCCCATTAGCAGGGACCTGAGTTAGAAGTGGAATAGCCTGGATTCAAACTGTCAGTGAATAGTAGTACAGCCCTGGTATGGGATATTTTAACGATATGTTAAACTGAATTTTGAAACATTCTCACAGAACAAATGGGAGATTGAGGCTTAAGTAATCTAAAATAGTATAAAATATTATTTGAAATTAAATATAAACATACTTGTGTTATTAGATTTGGTATTACTCATAGCAATTATGTAAATTAATTTTGGCAAATTTGTGTATGTGAGCAGGGTATTAAAATACAAAGGAGTGGGCCGGCACCGTGGCTCATTTGGCTAATCATCCGCCTGCGGTGCTGGCACCCCGGGTTCTAGTCCCGGTTGGGGCTCCAAGTATTAGTCCCGGTTGCTCCTCTTCCAGTCCAGCTTTCTGCTGTGGCCTGGGAGGGCAGTGGAGGATGGCCCAAGTGCTTGGGCCCTGCACCCACATGGGAGACCTGGAGGAAGCATTTGGCTCCTGGCTTCGGATCGGCACAGGGCTGGCCATGGCGGCCATAGGGGAGTAAACCAACGGAAGGACTTTTCTCTCTCTTACTGTCTATAACTCTACCTATCTAGCAAAAAAAAAAAAAAAAATACATTGGAGTATAATTAGTTTTTCTTTAATATCCTTCAGAAAGATAAATGAAACAGTAATTTTAGTTAACAGGAAGACGGCCACTTGTTTGTGCTCCTATAGAAACCCGAACCACATTTCTGCATCTTTGTGTGAGTTGACCGCCCTAAAAACGTCACCAAGAGACACGTCTCTTATGCAAACAGCACGGGGAAGTTTTATTGATTATCCAGCATGCTGGGGCTGTCTGATCATACATGAACAGAGCAGCCCCGAATAACCAAAGGTTAGGGTTTATAAAGGCAAAAACCGCAAAACCGGGAAGGGGGTATACATGGTTGCTATGCACGGTTGCTATACACAATTGCTAAGATCAAAAGAGAGTACATAAAATCAAAAGAGTATATGGTTACTGGGGTCAACATAACTTAAAACCTAAGTTAAATTAATATTTATCATAATCTTGACAATACCAGTTACAATCTTACAATTAGCAATTAGGACTTGACATTAATGTAAGACACAGACAAATCATATCTTCATTATGAACCTAGGTAACCCAGGGGCAACTTTTTGTGCTTGTAAGCTTGAGCAATCATGCTAGGGGGTTTTTGTGCTCTGCCAAGGGTGATATAGTGTACTGCTATTGTTTGAGTATTTGAAATCATAGTTTCAGACCAGAGTCTCACAGTGGGGGGGGGGGGTGTTGGAGTCCCAAGGACTCCAAAATGGAGTCCCTACTGTCAGGGGGCTACTTCATGTGTTCCCTCGATCTGCCTATTTGAGGAATTTTAAATTATCTAAAATATATACTAACATTGATTTTTAACATTCCTTTTCTGATTTTTAGAGTTTCTTTGGATAAAAAGCTTACCAAATAAGTGTTTTGCTTTAATGCCATATGTGATACTTTATTCCTTGAGCTTTGAAGTTATTTAGCAAAAATTCACCTGGTCAACAGATCTTTTTAAGGAAAAATAATAAGCTCTCAGAAAATGTGGTGGCTAGAAAAATTTAGTGAACAGAAAGGATTTAAAATACTAGAAGACCATTATGTAATTTCTTCACTTCTATCTCCATATAGAACGTATATATACACAGACACACCATATAACGTATGGTATGTATATACATGCATGTATTCGTGTGTGTGTGTGTGTGTGTGTGTACGAGAGAGAGAAATCTCTTGTCTGGTGGTCCAATCCACAAATGACTAAAGCAGCTCTATCTGGGATAGTACCAGGCTGGGACTTCAATTTAGGTCTCCCATATGGGTGGCAGGGACCCTACAACTTGAGCCATCACCACTGCTTCCCATGGTCTGCATTAGCAGGAGACTGAAATCAGGAGATAAAGCTGAGGATTGAACCCAGGCCCTCAGGTGTGAGATGTGAGCCTCTTACTTTCAGGCTCAAGGCCCAAACCTACATATTTTAAGTTCCATATTTTCATGATGGAGAGGATTGTAGTCTATGTATTATATCTATATATTTCCTTTACATACTTTATAGAATTAAAAACTATTTATATAAAATACACATATATAAATATAAATCAAAATATATAAAATCAATATTGAGAATTGTGTATAAAGACTTGTAAGAGCTTGAGGAGAGCAAAATAAAGTGGAAATATCAATTATCCTAATGTGAGTGATATATATCTGTATATATATATATATAAAATTATTAGGCAATGAAGTTTCTGATTTTTTTAAAGATTCATTTAATTTTTTTGAGAGACAGAATTACAGAAAGAGGTAGAGGCACCGAGAGAGAAGTCTTCCATCTGGTGGTTCACTCTCCAATGTCCGCCATGGCCTGCAATTTACATGAGTGCTTATTTGACATAAAACATGCTTGCACAACAAGTAAGTAAATTTACTTGTTTGCTTATTTACTTATCTACTTATTTTCTTTTGTTTTACGGGTTCATTACTCTCATTTGATATTCAAACAGTGGCAAGTCTTGTAAAAAAGAAACTTTATTTTAGCTTCTATAAATAACCATTCCTTATCTGTAGTTAACTTGAGTAAAAATAAATAAGCATTATTTTGAATAAAAATCATATTTTTCCTAGAAACCAAAAAAATCATCTTAGACGAAAGCATAGCTAATTTTCTTCATTCAGAAATTTCACAGTAAATTCAAAGGTTCTGTAATGTTAAATTTATTATGAAATGTAAAGTTACTTCAATCTTAAAATGTCCAATAGCTTGAAAAGTATCTTATTTTCATGTATGCAACTACACAACGAAGTAGATAATTATCCTCCCTAAAACAACTATTAGAGCCTTAAAGAAAATAAAATGCAATAGGCAAAGACGACTTTTTAGAAAAAAATGTATTCATGCATTTTCATTTTACTTGAAATGCAGTGAGAGAGACAGAGACATTTAGACATAGAGATTTCCCATCTGTTGGTTCATTCCAGCAGATACCTGCCACAGTTGGGACTGGGCCAGGCTGAACACAGGAGCCTGGAACTCAGTCCATAGAATCCACATGGGTGGCAGCAATCCAAGTTCTTGAGCCATTATCCGATGCCTGCCAGAGTGTGCATCAGCAGGAAGCTGGAGCTGGTTGAGGAGCTGGGGCAAGAAACCAGGCACTCCAACACTGGGTTATTGTTGAAAATTCAGACTTCTCTTCCCAACAAGTCTCTGCTTCTACATATTTAGGAGTCTGAGGAATATTCGCTTTAGCATCACTTTAATGCTGCACATTTTATTATGCATGTGGAACAAAAATTCATCTTGCACAGGCTATATCAAACAGAATAAATATTTCCAAACAACCATTGCTTGCAGTCCCAGCAAAGAAGAATATTATTTGGAAATAATATTTTTTTAAAATTACAGTAAAGAAACAATTTTGAAGAAGCTTCTTGGGATTATATCAGTAAGTACTTAGTCTTATAATATCTAATGATATTTAATCTTTAAAACTGTTAGTTGGGCAAGGAATTTAAAAAAAATAGTGTCAGCCATGGTTAGTAAATTTTGTGATAAATCACTTTTATATAAAAATTCAGCATATGTTGGGCTGTGCATACTGGCAACTGCTCAAAGTAAAAATTGCCAAATGTTTTAGGGTTATTTCCTTTAATTAATACGGAAATTGGTATTTGATGTTGATGTATGCCTAGAAACCTGCAGAAATAAGTGCAAACTCATTTCATTTCAAAGAAATGTTCTCCTTTCTCTGTGGGATTCTGGAATTTAAATGCAAACCTCTGAGGTTAAACAACTATGTTTCCGATTATAGAGCTTTACCATGTCATGTGTGCACACATTAAAAAAAATCAATGCACAGCTCACTCTTTGTTGTCAAATATGAAACAGTAAATTAATTTTGCCTTTGAATTATGTGGAATTGAATTATACAAGAAAATCTTGGCAAGGTTCCTTCTTTTAATTAATGTTTTGTCAGATCATCAATCTTACTTCCTCCCTGTGTGTTAATACTCAATTTGGTTAGTATTTACTTAAGCCACATCTTTTTCCTAAAGAAGAATTCTTATCCAGTTAGTTAAGATGTCTCTAAACAGCATAATGAAGGCTTTGGGGATAATTTCCCACCATACCTAACAGTAAAATGAAGTGGCCAGCTCTCCATGCTGAAATGTAGGATGCTTTTTTAACAAATTGGTTGAGAGGCCGACACACATTCTGATGGTAACTACAATCAGTAGCACAGTAAGCCAGTTTCTTGAAAGAATAATAAAATTAATATGATACAAGTGTGTTTAATAGCTAGCTTTACACCTCCAAGGGAAAGGTTATTTTTCCTTCAGAAATATAGAGATGGTTGTTTCCCACTTTCATCACAAAATTGAAAAAAAAAGTTTTTTATTTTTTATTTTTTACTCTCTGGTCATTTGCTTTGCCCATTTCAGCAGCTTTATGCTGAGATATTAGAAGGTGCGAATACCGCATGGATCAGTGACTACTAAGCTGATAGGCCATTGATTTTCTAAATCATGAGGTGAGGCACAGCATAGCTGAAGTGGATCAAATGCCTCAGGCTTGTTAGAAGGTCATTTTTCCCCATGTCTTTACGGCACCTGTGTGGGGAAGAATCAGTCAGATAGGAAAGATCTGGTCATCTTTCGTTTACACAAAAAGCAGAGAAAAGAAGAAATTTTATTTCGAGACTGAATTTTTCTATTATTCTTTTAGGGAAATTGCCTGGGTCATTAGACAAAAGACATAGGCATGAGCTTGGCTGCAAATCAAAATGAAATAGACTATGTCAAAAATATATTCTTGGTTTCCTAATTAAGAAGCAGCAATTCTGAATGATTTAAACATCATAAACTCCAAACTTGATGGTGTTTGCAAAGTTCCATTGTATGTGCTGGTTCTTAGAAGGGATTTAATACACCTACTTTCAGTGCTCAGACACACACATGCGCACACACTACATACATGTGTGTGCATACACAAACACAAATACAGAATGGGAAAAAAATTGACAGCTCAGAAGAGAAATACATTTCAATTGATCTTTAAATAAAGAGGAAAATAGCAAATATGGCTAATATTGTAGAAGAACCAGCAATAGGGACTCAATCTAGAATGCAGCAAACACTTCAAACTTCTTTCAGACAAATGCGAAGATGTTTTAAGATGTGTTTTTGCTTTGAGAGTTTATTGTTAAATCATTCAGGAGTTTAAATCTTTCAAATTCACACACACACACACACAATCCATTTTTAAGAGGTTTTTGGCTTATTTAGATAATGAATGTCTCTGTTTTCCCACATCGATATTTTCTGCATAATATCACAAATATAGTTACAATTAAAAGCGAAAGTTGGGACATAAAGGAGGCATAAAGATGATACCTAAGTTCTATATTTGAAAATCAGTAAACTAATACTATTTTAAGAGGATTTCAAGTCAAAATTCTAAAAACCACTGTATTCATTTCTTTATTTTGATTTATTTCACTTAATTCATTTGAAAGAGAGACAAGGAAGAACCTACAGACAGGGTTCACTGTCCAAATTACTACGACAGCAGGGCAGGACAAGGCTGAAACCAGGATCTAGGAACTCAACCTGTGTCTCCCAAATGGGTGACAGGAGCCCAATAACTGAAGTCATGGCGTGATCCTCACAGGGTGCACATTAGCAGGAACTTGAATGGAGAGCAGAGGCAGATTGGAATCCAGGGACTTT
The DNA here is from genome assembly GCF_964237555.1 of Oryctolagus cuniculus. Taxonomy (NCBI): domain Eukaryota; kingdom Metazoa; phylum Chordata; class Mammalia; order Lagomorpha; family Leporidae; genus Oryctolagus; species Oryctolagus cuniculus. The sequence goes on from NC_091445.1 coordinate 28,256,624, forward strand.
CATATGGGATGTGCATGTTTCAAATAGTATCTTTTTTTAAAGATTTATTTATTTATTTGAAAATCAAAGAGTCACACAGAGATAGAGGAGAGGCAGAGAGAGAAAATCTTCCATTCACTAACAGGATCGCAAGTGGAGCAGCTAGGACTCAAATTGGCATTCATATGGGATGCCGGCACTATTGTTGGCAGCTTTACCTGCTACACCACAGCGCCGGCCGCCTAAACAGCATCTTAATCACTACCTGAAATGCCTGTCCCTAATAAAAAATTTTAGTATTTTTTATTTATTTTTAACTTTTATTTAATGAATATAAATTTCCAAAGTACAGCTTATGGATTACAATGGCTTTTTCCCTCCCATAACTTCCCTCCCACCCGCAACCCTCCCCTCTCCCGCTCTCTCTCCCTTTCCATTCACATCAAGATTCATTTTCAATTATCTTTATATACAGAAGATCAATTTAGTAGATATTAAGTAAAGCTTTCAACATATGTGTTTTATTTATCTGCAAAATTTCTCATTCCTGAATAATGATTTTCATAAGACTTTTGAATAAAAATTGTTAATGTTATACTTTATATTATCATAGTTTTGATTGAGAGAAGTAATGCTTTACATGTTTCTCCACTTGTTTTTGATTGGAATTAAAATTTCATTCATGAAATTTTTTAACATTTTCTTTCTGAAAGATTGGGGCATAAGAAAAATTTTTGTCTCACAGTTCAGTGTTCAGTGTTTATCCTCTGCTTTAAGTTTCTAAGAGATACATACTGTAGTATAAAAACAATATTAACAGGGCAAAAGAACAATCTCTTTTTCTGTATATTTAATCAAAAGTTCTTGTCATCTTAACTGACATGTGTTTGGAAAGCTGTGCCTTTATCCCACTATGATCTGTTTTCTTGTCACTCTTGCCTAGGAAAGTACTTCAGTTTCAGGGTAAGTAAATTTCAAAGCAGTTAAGACGTTGCTTGCATCTCCTACATCCATATCTGAGTGCCTAGGTTTGAGTCCTGGCTCCATTCCCAAATCCAGCTTCCTGCTAGTGCACACTCTGGGAGATACTAGGTGATGGGTCAAGAATGTAGGTCCCTGCCACCCATGGAAAACTCATATTGAGTTCTGGTTCCTGGCTTTGGCTGGGCCCACTACTAGCTGTTGTGGATCTTTGAGAAATGAACCAAAAGATGGGAGCACTCTGTCTGGCTCTCTGCCCATCTGTTTCTATTTGTCTCTATCTTTCTGCCTTTCAAATACATAAAATAATTAAAACCAGTTTCAATTTCAACTAAATACAAATGTGGTTGGAAATAGATTTTCATGTCAGTGTATTATAAGTTGCTAAAATAAGTGTGCTTACAAAGACAACATCAGAATGGGGAATTTTCATTAAAGGTTTTGTTGCTTAAAAAGTGTGATGTATTCTTTTTTAGAAGTTAATGCAAAATTGAAATTTCACTAGCTAAGTGAGCAAAAAGTCAATAAAACATGTCGGTATCTATATGAATATTAGCATATAATACTTAGCTATATGCATCCACTGCATTTTTAATTTAATCTTTTCCATTCCTATCATTTATATTTATTCTATAAAAGCATAATATATTATTCACACAGTTTCTAAGTTTGCCCTTAGCAAATCACACTAAGCTACTAACGTCTTTCAATATTGCATGGTAGCACAATTTTAATAATGACAAAGTTGTGTACATCTACATTCTATTGTACTTGTGTGTCTAAAGGTGGATTCATTTGTCTAGACTTCTCCATGGAGTACACATGACGGCTCAGTGACTTCCTTAATGGCATTTCTGCTCTAACTTAGTCTCCATGTTGGCATGTGCAGAAGAACCAAGTGGTGAGATACTTGAGGCTCTTTTCTCTCTGTGCAGAAAATCTTCAGGACAGAGATTGCATTCATATCAGACTATGCGACACACATGAATACAATTAGCTTTCCACTAAACTCTAGCTTGGAGACAGAGTATATTGTTTTAAAAGAGCAAAAATAAAGAAATGGGGGAAACTATGTTTTTAGTCATTTAATGTTTGCTTTATGATTATTTTGAAGTAAAATACCAGAAGTAAATTAATTGCATTCACTTGATAAAATATTCTATTAAAATGATTTACAGGTGTATAAATTTGTTTCTCACTGCAGTAAGGATCAGATTACTCTTTTTCTTTTTCTTTCTTTTTTTTAAGTTTTAATTGCACTTATTTTATGATGAATGTATTCCTGAGCCATAAGTTTTTGTTTCTTTGGTTTCTTCTAGGGTCTCAACTTTTTCTTTGCCACCTCTTCTGGTTAAGGAGCAACTTGTTCCTTTTCAGTGAAGATCATCTCCATGTAGCAATGAGAGCTCATGCATGTGTTAATCTGATCAAGAGCCCTCTAGGGATGGTAGCACATCTTGGGTGCTTGTTCACCTGCATACGTTAAAAAAACAGAGAATCTACATCCACACCCTTAAGTTCCATGTTACTCTCTGTGTTTTGAAGCAGGCACAATGGAAATATAGCTCTTTTTGGGCCACCAACCCAGTGTCCAACACCACTGGTTGGCCTGGACATACCCACCAACTCCACAATTGTAATAATGGCATGCCATACATTGATCTTTTAATGTGATATCTTTTAGATACTTGATGGTTTTTCAGGTACACTTGATGGCTTAGGCAGTTTCTTGGGTATTCTTAAAGTGAACATGAAGATTGAACTTCTTGATTTGCATGTTTGTGGGGTTTTCTGGAGCAAGTGAATAGTGGTCCATTTTACCAACCACTTAAGGCTGCTTACAGGAAGAGGATGTATAGGATTTCTGAAGCTTTATTAAGTATATGCAAGTGTTGAATAAGACAATACCTCTTAGTGTTGATGCTTATATTCTTTACTGTTATTAGAAAAGATGTGTCCAATAAGGAAAAAAGAAGGAAGGCTTGAGTGAGTCATGTAATGTTGCATTTAGTGGAGACAGCAATACACTATTCTAATTTGAAAATATACAAAGATAATTGGATGCAGAAATAAATATTGATAAGGGTATATACGTAGCTTAGTACACACACATGCATTTCTGTGTCTTGTGCCCTGAGAAACTCTAAAAGCAATAGTACCTCAGAAACAATGCATATATCAGAATACAGAGATGTTGGATAAGGATAGTATTCCTCAACACAAGGAATGAATATCATTGGAGCAGCGGTTGGTTCTAAGGCTGCACCAGGGGGAAATATAGGATATCCTGGAAAATCTTGTGATAGAAGAATGCAAGGAGATGCTTAAGAAAGAATAGAAACATTACCAAAATGAGAAACCAACATGAAAAAGCATCTAAAGACAAAGTTCAAAAAATGATATCAATCATATATAAACTGTAGCATAAAATATAAATTTATGAATTCATTCTGAAATAAATAAAATCTTGAATAAATACAAATAGTTCTTCTTTGCAAAAAATTCCAATCGGTAAATGTAGAAGAAATGAAGGAAATATAAAATAATCATAAAGATACCATGATCGTAATTTTTGTATCCAAGAATCACTGATGGTTTCTAAAACTCACAAGACTAAAATAGGATATTTATACGGTCTCACAGTATCTATCCCAAGACATTGATTCATTATTCGATGATAAGGAAAAACAGTTACAATAGAGTGGGATATCTGGCAGATACCAACTTATTCAAATCGTGAAGTTTACCAATGCCAGTAATAAAACACATGAGTTTGAACATCATGTTCAATGAGAAAGGCACATAAGTATGTGGTAACACCACCTAGAAATATATAACCTTAATCTAATCATGAGAAAACACCAGGTAAACCCAAATTAAGGCTAGCCTACAAAGAATTCATGAATACTCACCATAATTTCCAAGGTCATTGCAGAGAACAAGAAACGATTGATTAACTATCACATGTTGGAAGAGAATAAGTATGGCAGCCAATCAGTAACTGGGTTCACGGACTGGACCTTGGGATAGCAGTGAAAGACATTAGTGATGTACCTGGAGAAATTCCAATTAATTCTGTACTTAAGATTATAGAGTTGTATAGATCTTAATTCCTTCGTTGGGATAATTATAGTATGATTTTGCAAAAGTCTGAGAAAGTACAAAGGATACTCTATACCATTTGAGAAACTTCCATAGGTGTAAAATTATTTCAAGGTTAAAAGAAGATATTACAAAGTGGCAGGGGTTTTGTTCCAATTCCAGTAAGTCTTTCTCATGAACATATTCTCTTATTAATACCAAAATTGATTGCAATAATATAAATCTAAAAGAACAATATGAGATTTCTATATAATGACATTATTTGACATGTAACCAAGACTTTGATTTGGGGTAGTTATGGGTTAATGCTATACTAAAATGTAAACTGGATTTAAGAAAAAGGAGGAGAGAGTCAAAGAGAGAAGGATTTTTAAAACTCGCACTTCTGAAACGGAGTCTGGATATAGTATGTAGAACCATATAGTTTGTAGGTTTTGGCATTATAATAGGCCAAGTATACACAATGCTATCTTTCTGTTGGAAAAACAATTTGAAAAATTATTTTTTCTCTGGAATATAAAATTTCCTTTATCCAAGTTAAATGGATTTATTATAAATTGTGATTGAAATTTCTATAACAATTTTCAAGCACCCATTATAACTTCTTGAAAATAAAGGAATTTTACACAGCATTTATATATTCATTCCATGTGAGAAGTCATTCCTAAAAGTTACATCCTATTAAATGGGGAAAAGTTGGAAGCATTTCCACTGAAATCTGGTACCAGACAGGGATGCCCCCTCTCATCACTGCTATTCAATATAGTAGTAGAAGTTTTAGCCAGAGCCATTAGGCAAGAAAAAGAAATTAAAGGGATACAAATTGAGAAGGAAGAAGTCAAACTATCCCTCTTTGCAGATGATATGATTCTCTATTTAGGGGATCCAAAGAACTCTACTAAGAGACTATTGGAACTCATAGAAGAGTTTGGCAAAGTAGCAGGATATAAAATCAATGCACAAAAATCAACAGCATTTGAATACACAGGCAATGCCACAGCTGAGAAAGAACTTCTAAGATCAAAAAAGGAACTCCACAACAACAAAACAAACAACCCACTTAAGAGATGAGCCAGGGTCCTCAATAGACAATTTTCAAAAGAGGAAATCCAAATGGCCAACAGACACATGATAAAATGTTCAGGATCACTAGCAATCAGGGAAATGCAAATCAAAATCACAATGAAGTTTCACCTCACCCCAGTTAGAATGGCTCATATACCAGGCCGGCGCCGCGGCTCTCTAGGCTAATCCTCCGCCTAGCGGCGCCGGCACACCGGGTTCTAGTCCCGGTTGGGGCACCAGATTCTGTCCTGGTTGCCCCTCTTCCAGGCCAGCTCTCTGCTGTGGCCAGGGAGTGCAGTGGAGGATGGCCCAGGTGCTTGGGCCCTGCACCCCATGGGAAACCAGGAAAAGCACCTGGCTCCTGGCTCCTGCCATTGGATCAGCGCGGTGCGCCGGCCGCAGCGCACCAACCGCGGCGGCCATTGGAGGGTAAACCAACGGCAAAGGAAGACCTTTCTCTCTGTCTCTCTCTCTCACTGTCCACTCTGCCTGTCCAAAAAAAAAAAAAAAAAAGAATGGCTCATATACAGAAATCTACCAACAACAGATACTGGTGAGGATGTGGGGGAAAAGGGACACTAGCCCACTGTTGGTGGGAATGCAAGCTGGTAAAGGCACTATGGAAGTCAGTCTGGAGATTCCTCAGAAATCTGAATATAACCCTACCATACAACCCAGTCATTCCACTTCTTGGAATTTACCCAAAGGAAATTAAATTGGCAAATAAAAGGGCTGTCTGCACCTTAATGTTTATTGCAGCTCAATTCACAATAGCTAAGACATGGAATCAACCTAAATGCCCATCAACGGTAGACTGGATAAAGAAATTATGGGATATGTACTCTATAGAATACTATACAGCAGTGAAAAAAAATAAAATCCGGTCATTTGCAACAAAATGGTGGAATCCGGATCACATCATGCTGAGTGAAATAAGCCAGTCCCAAAGGGACAAATATCATATGTTCTCCCTGATCTATGTCAACTGAGCACCTAAAAGGAAAGCTGTAAAAGTGAAATGGACACTATGAGAAACAATGACTTGATCAACCCCTGCCTTGACTGTTGAGGAACAACTTATTATTTTATTCCTTTGAGTATTTTTTGTTCTACTTAATACCATTGTTTGAACTCTTTAATTAACACACAATTATTTTTAGGTGTTTAAATTTAACTGAAAAGTGATGCCTGTTAATTATAAGAGTGGGAATAAGAGAGGGAGCAGATGTACAGTTCGGTACATTCTCAATCAGACCTACCCCTAATAGTAGAGTTAGAAACATGCCAGGGGATTCCAATTCAATCCCATCAAGGTGCCATGTACCAATGCCATCTCACTAGTCAAAGTGATCTGTTTCAGTTCACAATTGATCATAATGATAGGACTAAGAGTCAAAGGGATCACATAAACAAGACTAGTGTCTGCTAATACTAACCGATAGAATAAAAAAGGAGAAAATGATCCAACATGGGAAGCGAGATACATAGCAGACTCATAGAATGGCAGATGTCCTAAACAGCACTCTGGCCTCAGAATCAGCCCTTAATGCAGTCAGATCTGGTTGAAGAGCCCATGAGAGTATTTCAGGCATGGAATGCCAAGACACTCTGGCAAAAAAAAAAAAAAATGACCTAAATGAAAGATCTCTGTGAGTGAGATCCCAGTGGAAAGAATGGACCATCAAACAAGGAGGTACTTTTCTCTGAAGGGAGGAGAGAACTTCCACTTTGACTATGGCCTTATCTAAATAAGATCAGAATTGGCAAATTCAAGAGGCTTCCATAGCCTTGGCAGCGCATGACAAGAGCCTCATGTGATTTCAATTGTTAAATCAACAAGCGTCATTGTGCACCTGCTCCCCATGTAGGATCTCTGTCCTTAATGTGTTGTACTATGTGAATTAATGGTGTAACTAGTACTCAAACAGTACTTTATCTTTCTGTGTGGGTGTAAACTGTTGAAATCTTTACTTAGTACATACTAAGTTGATCTTCTGTACATAAAGATAATTGAAAATGAATCTTGAAGTGAATGAGATGGGAGAGGGAGTGGGAGATGGGATGGTTGCGGGTGGGAGGGTGAATATGGGGGGGAAAGGCCACAATAATCCAAAAATTGTACTTTGGAAATTTATATTTATTAAATAAAATTTAAAAAAATAAGGAATTTTACACAGCATTTATATATTCATTCCATGTGAAAAGTCCTTTCTAAAAGTTACATTCTTTTTCATTAAAGATTTATTTATTTGAAAGGCAGAGTTACAAAGAGGTAGAGGCAGAAAGAGAGATCTTCCATCTGCTGGTTCACTCCCCAAAGGGCTACAAAGGCCAGAGCTGCGCTGATCTGAAGTTGGAAGCCAGGAGCTTCTTCCAGGTCTCCCGCATGTGTACAGGGGCCCAAGGACTTGTTCATCTTCTACTGCATTCCCAGACCATAGCAGAGAGCTGGATCAGAAGAGGAGCAGCCGGGAATGGAACATGCACCCATATGGGAGTGCTGGTGCTGCAGGCCCGGGGCTTTAACCCACTGTACCACAGCTCCAACCCCAAATTAACTTCTTTGCAGAAAAATAAAATCTCTAAAAAGGAAATAAATGGATCAAGTGAGTAGCAAACCATTTTCACCAAAGGCTGCTCTCAGGAAAAGGATGGGCCAGATTATAGAACCAAAATAAAATATCTAAGAAAGAAATACTAAAATATCTGTGCAGAGTCATAGAAATAGTGGTGTTCTAATCTTAAAATAGAGTACAATTTCCCTTTGCCCTTTAGCTTTCTATACTTATCTCAAACATATTATTTTTCAATACAGAGATATGTGATGACATTATATTCTACCACTGTTTTCCCATTATTTTGAAATACTGATAATAATAATTATTACCACAAAGCAGACAATATTTAGTGACAGGTCTAATGAAATATATCTACAAAATGTGGAATTACAACCAAGTTACTTTCTTTAGGTGTGAGTTTTTAGATATGAAGGCATGGAGATTTCATTATGGAAAAGTGAATGTGAAATATTTCATCTCCTTAACTATAACATTCAATTACTGTAGTTCTCTGGTAAAAGCTTTTTATTCATAATGAAAGGAAAAGTGGGTCAATATAATATTCAAATAAGATTAATGGATATGTGATTCCAAAGTACTCTGAAAATATAAATTGCCATTGAAATATCAAATATAAAACATGTTATACTTTCTCCATGTAAAATCTTATAGCAAAAATGTACTAATATTTAAATAGGAGAAAAATATTTTAGTGTCAAGAGATCTTACAGGGAAGCTGTTAAAGACAGTGCAACTAGGTAAACAAAACAATCATCTGCACACAAGGTAACAGTATTTTACATTAAATGTAAATTTTTAAAAATCTTGAAAGTGGTCATATCTGGGGGTTATTAGCTTATTTGCAAATGTGAAAACACTTCAGCCCCACAGTGCAATTTATAGAGGTAGCATATTGTGGCACATGGTACAGATAACTTCACTCAATATACACTTGAATCTGCCATTTGTTATCTTCTACTATAGAAATTGTACAGTGCCATTAGTATTAGTCAGTCTGCCCTTTCAGTAGGAATGGTTAAAGAGATCAACTGAAGTATTCGTTTCTTTCTCTTTGTCTTCTCAGACATGTGGGTGTGATGTCAGGATATCCAACACCTTGTGAAAAGAACAAAGGTCTTGTCTAAGGGAGCTAAAACAGAATAAACAGGTCTTCAAAAAGTTCATGGAAATGGTGTATTATTAAAAAAACTATGCATGAATTTCAAAACCTTTTGCACAAGAATAATCTTGAAGCCTCCATGAATTCTAGATTGGTATTGATAACGAAAAAAAAAAAAAAAACAAATTCCCTGATGTTTTAAGTTAATGAAATAAGCTTTTCATTCCTTGCACCTGATTGTAATTCCATCTGACAAGCATAGTCTTTAGGAGCAGGGTGTGGGGAGACCAAGTCTGCTTCACATTGCCTAGCACAGAGGAAATAAGTCATTGTTGCCAAAACATTGCAGGACAGTGCAAATTACTGGCAATAAAGAGATGATGGGTTTTATAACAAATAAGCTGAGGGTCAACAAAAAGATAGCTAGATGGCGGAGAACACTGTCATACAGGCGGAAGATATTAAGAAACTCATAAAACTGCTCCAAACACTTCTCCAGGATTATCAACAAGACACCAATATGTGGGAACAAGATGTAATACAGGGCCTTCTCCAGGTGAAACAGAGTATTGAGCAGTTTACCCAATTCCTTTTAAAAATACTAATTTATTGTGAAAGTCAGAGATAGAGGGAGAGACACAGAGACAAACAGATCTTCCATTCATTCATTCACTCACCAGATGGCTGCAGTGACCAGTGCTGGGCCAGGCACAAGCCAGGAGCTAGAAGCTTCATCCAAGTCTCCCACATGGGTGGTGGGAGCCCAAACACTTGAGCCATCTTCTGCTGCTTTTTCCAGGTCATTAGCATGGAGCTGGATCTGAAGTGGAGCAGCTGGGTCATGAACTGTTGTTATGTGAGATGCTGACGTCACTGGGGGGCCACAATGCTGGCCCCTTATTTAGAGTTTAAGCACAAGAACAAGTAATGGATTAATTAATCATCACTTACTCCACAAATATTTATTTGACATTATATTTTTATTAAAACAGGAGTCACAAACTTACAACTAAAAGCTAAGTAATCATGTGACTTGATGTCCATTGAAAATAAAGTTTTATTGACACATAACCGTGGTCATTTATTTTTTATATACTAATTTTTATTTTTGATCTACTTAAAAGGCAAAGGGATAGAGAGAGATAGAGAGAGATCTTCTATCTGCTGTTTCACTCTCCAAATGCCTGCAACAACTGGGGCTGAACCAGGGTGAAGTTGGGAGCCCAGAACTCCATCAGGGTCTCTTACGTGTGGGGCAGGGACCCAGGACGCTTTAGCAGGAAGCTGTATCAGAAGCGAAGTATCCAGGACTGGAACTCGGCACTCTGATATAGTTTGTGCATGGTAGGAAGTAGCTTTACTTGTGTGTCCCAGGGTCTGCCCCATTCATTGTTTTACTGTCTTATGCTGCTTCGATGCTACAAAAGCAGAGCTGAGTGGTAGCGATAAAGGTCACCTGGGCCCACAAAGCCTAAAATACATGCTATCTGGCCATTTATAAACATGGTTGGCCGACCCCTGAGCTACAGTTTGGGAGCACAGACATGAAGAAGGAATGAGTCTGGTCCTCGGGGAACTTCAGTATAGGGCATTAGCAGAAATGCTGGTGAACATTCACTTAATTGTGCTAAGACAGCTACATGCATGAAGGGAACACAGGAGGGCAATACTGTCTGAATCTGGGATTGAACAAAGGCTGCCTGCAGGAGAAAATCCCTTATCCGATGGGATTATCACACTAGTAGGATCTTTTTCAAAAAGTGGAAAGTGAGTTTCTGGGCAAGTAAGATGAAGAGCAAAAAGGCATGAAATAGGACAAAAGGTTTGGGAAAATATAAGCATTCTTTTGATCTAGGACGGAAATTGTAAAGTGTAAAAAATCTTAAGAAGATGGAGACAGAAGCAGGGTCTCAGCCCTGCAGGGCTCTCTGCTACAATGCCTGGAGACTTGGGATGGATTCTGAGAACAATTTGAAGCAGTAAGGTGTTTGAATAAAATTCTGGCTGTAGACTGGTTTTATTTTTTTTCAAAAGATAAGTTCATTTATGGCTGAATTCTATTTCTTTTATCTTCTTGTTTGCCATTTGTATGACCCAGATGTCCAACACAGCCCTGCACAGAGGAAAGTTACATTTTTTTTGTTATATTAGCAAAGAAACAAGGTTAGTAGTGCTAAGATTTCTGTTCAGTAGAAAGCAGTACAAATGTAAGAACTAAAGCGAGATTATCAGTGTCAGAAAGAAAGAAAATTAGTGAACTCAAACTTCAAAGCACTATTCCTGGAGATAGTATCAGATACTTATAGGGGGCACTTTTGCACTATTCTCAACATTTACCCATAATTTGTTACTTTCTCACATTTATTTTCTGTTGGAAGATTTGATATTTCATTTTAAGTGTTCTAAAGAAGGATCATAAGACAAGTTGCCATTATAAAAATAGAATCAAAAAACAAGAAAACATATAAAGTGTTTCATTTCTATAATCTGTCTACGTGCTGGAAACTAAAGAATACTGCACAGTCCATAAGTACTGCTCTGGCACATTTTTAGCCTGGGTTCTATGGGCTTAGTGGAGGTTTTAAATTATTATTTCATTTAATTTTTGTTTGGTCCATCATAATGATTTTCTTTATGTAGCCATACCTAGACTCAACTTAAAATACTAAAAGCCTGGCACTAAGTGAGGAAGAAAAAAATATGCAAGAGAAAATCCAGATATGAGAATAAAGAAGTAAAACCAAGAAGGAATTTCTCCCCAGTTTGTTGATTTCCAGACCTAAGTTCATCCTCCAAATTCGAGCGAGATCTGCACTCAGATTCATCATACATGTGTTCTCCTCGTTTTCTTAAGCTTTTCTCTAGTGCACATGTTGTGCCCAGTAATTATTCTCCAAAGATTTTCCAAATAACTGCAAAAAATATATTGGAGAATAATCTTTTTCATATTAAAAGGAATGGTAGGAGGATTGGAAGGAAGGCAAGATGGAAGGAAGGCAGGCAGAGAAAACATGGAAAAAGGAAGGGAAATGGGAGCAGGAAGGAGAGGGAGGGATTGAGGACGGCAGAGAGGCAGATGGAGAGAGAGCAGGAGATGAAGGACAGGAAACTTGTGTTAAAATCAGGCAACTGAATGAAACTTTCAAATGAAAACTGATGATTTCAAAAATATTTAGTTACGTGTGAAAATGCCCATGATCATTCACGTCTCTCTCCACAGACATGTGATTCTGATTTTGTAAATAAGTGAAAAGACCATTAGGAAAACATACCTGTTAACATACATATTGGCTATTTATGATGTGACTGAGTGCTTTTTTAAATTACTACTTGTATTTCTAATTTTCACAACTTTATGCCATTAGCATGCTTTTTGGTGGCATAATAAAATTTAAATACAAAAGAGATGTTCTTTACCAATCAAGTCCCAAATTTTCAATTCTGTGACAATTTCTGTGACATAATATCTAGTTCAAATTTCCTTAAGTAATAACTACTGCTTGACTATGTCTTTATAAGTTCCTATATATATATATTGATGGAGTATGTTTCACTTTCTCCTGTAGATCTCAGTGTAGCCTCCATGCCTCCCCCTACTCTACCCTCCTTGTAATGCAATTCAGACTGAAAGTAATCAAGCAACATACAATGGTTATTCTTTTATCCACAGCCAAATTCTCTATCCTCTGTTACCTGTATGTATTGATATTAGACACATGAAAATTCAATCCAGAAATATAGAATTAAGTCATATTATCTAGTAAGCCCTGAAGTTATTTAACCAAAACAATTTCAATTATTTTAGGCCAAGAAAGACATTGGAAACTTTTAGTTTCCCATTATAGTTAGCAAATATACAAATACATAGTAGTCATTTAAATATCTCCATGACTTCTTATTCTGTTTATCTTCTTAGAAAGTGAATCATCTAGGTCTCTATTATACTCCAATGGTTTAGATACCAATTATTACCTGCTGAAAGACTTAGCATTAAAATTATTTAAGCTCAGAGTTTGTAAACTCAAGAGGCTTCCATAGCCTTGGCAGCTCATGACAAGAGCCTCGGGTGAATAGTGACGTCATAAATAAAAGTGTCAATTGTTAAATCAACAAGGAGAGTCACTGTGCACTTACTCCCCAGGGAGGATCTCTGTCCTTAATGTGTTGTACTATGCGAATTAATGGTAAAACTAGTATTCAAACTGTACTTTATACTTTATGTTTCTGTGTGGGTGCAACTTGTTGAAATCTCTACTTAGTATATACTAAGTTGATCTTCTGTATATAAAGATAATTAAAAATGAATCTTAATGAAGAATGGTATGGGAAAGGGAGTGGGAGATGGGATGGTTGCGGGTGGGAGGATGGTTATAGGGAGAAAAACAGCTGTAATCTAAGAGTTGTACTTTCAAAATTTATATTTATTAAATAAAAGTTTAAAAATTAAATTAATAACGTACTGCTGAATTATTTTTTCTTCCATCTTCATGTTCCCTTTTATGCAAATAATCTGCTCTCACCAGAGACGGCATTGTGGCACAGTGGGTTAAGTTCCTGCTTGCAAGGCTGGCAACCCTTATGAGCCTTGGTTTGAGTCCACTTCCTGTCTGGCTCCCTACTAAGGTCTCTGGTAAGGCAGCAGAAGATGGGCCTGAAGCCTGTGCCCCTACTCCCATATAGAAGACAAGGATGGAGTTCCAGACTTCTGTATTTGGCTTGGCCCAGGCCAGGCTGTTTGGGCCATTTGGGGATAAACCAGCAGAGGGAAGATCTCTCTCTCTCTCTCCCTGTCTCTAACTCTGACTTTCAAACAAATGAATAAATCTTTTATGAAAAAAAATGTGCTTTTACAACCAGATACAAGCAGTAATTTAAGACTAAGATTTGAAGCCACCACTGTATTTTAATAGCCAACACAAATCTTTTCCTTTAGAGTAAAAAAAAGTTAAGTTTGTATTGACAAATTTCACCAGTGTCTCTATTTTTCGGACATCCTACTGTTGATAAGCCAGTTGTTGCGTGCTTGTTTCACAGGTTTGAAGACGACTACGTTGTTTATCATAGGAGTGATAAGGTCTGAGGTCTGTGAAGGTAAATTTGCTAGAATTTACCTGCTTTCCTTTCACTTCTGCTTTTGTAACAGACTCAGAGTTGTCTGAAACTCTGTAGTTCATTTATATGCAAATATACAAGGCCCATCTTTCTAGTATATTATAATAGAGAAAGCAATTGAAATGATACAAAATTATTTTACTCATTCAGCTCTTTGGTTTATAAGAAATAGATATTGATCTTTTGTACAAAAGAGCTTAATACTTTTTGAATTTGAGGCTAATGAAGATTTATAAACACTGAGGGCAAGCTAGGTGTCAGTTTTCATAAAATGAATAACATAGACTCAATGAGTAATGATACTATTTTTTATCAAGATCAATAAAATTTAATATTAGCTAAAAATACTTAGAATATTTCTAATGATTTTGCTCAGCTCTGGCACTGAAAAGCTGACAATATGTTGTGAATACATTATAAAAGCAAATTGTAGTTATAAATATTGTTGGAATATCACTCAAATTGTATTAGGCTCTGTTTGAAGATGAGTTAAGGTAGGAATGAATGTGATGTCACATAGCCTGAGCAATTACAGGAAGTAACTTTTGTAGAGATAATTGCCAATTATTCATTTTCCAATTTTTATTTTTAAAATTTTCATTACTTAATTCACTTGAAAAGTAAAAGGAGATAGATGTAGAGGTAGAGGTAGAGATAAGGATAGGGATAGGGATGGGGTAGGGATAGGGATAGGGATAGGGATAGAGCTAGGGCTAGGACTAGGGCTAGGGCTAGGGTTAGGGCTAGGGCTAGGGCTAGGGCTAGGGCTAGGGCTAGGGTTAGGGCTAGGGATAGGGCTAGGGCTAGGGTTAGAGATAGGGATAGGGATAAGCATAAGGATAGGGATAGGGATAAGCATAGGGATAGGGATAGGGAAAGAAAGAGAAAGAAAAAGAAAGAGAGAGAGAGAGAGGTTTCTGTCCCCTGGTTCATTCCTCAAAAGTCAGGAACCAAGAACTCAATCCAGGTCTCCTACATGAGTGGTGGGAATCTAAATACTTAGACATTGCATGTTGCCTCCTAGGATGTGCAATAGCAGGAAGTTGAAAGATTACTTTGTTGAGAGCCCTTGTGTCTATATTGATCATGGATATTGATTATATTTTTATTTTCTTGAGGAATCTTTGTTTGCTGTCAGGGTAATGCTAGCCTCATTGAATAGGTTAGAAAGTGCCTTCCCCCATTCTTCTAATGGAAGAATTTAAGTAGGATTTGCATGGATTCTTGAATGTTTGGTAGAATTCACCAGATAGGAAAGCTACTTGACCAAAGAATTTTCTTGTTAGGAATTGTTTGCTTTCTTGTTCTATTGCTTTACTGTTTATAGGCCTGTTTACATTTTCTATTTCTTTACGAATTCATAGTTTGTATCTTTCTAGGAATTTTTCTATTTTGTATGGATGATCTAATTTTTAATACTATTTGTCATAATAGTCTTATAATCTTTTCAGTTTCAGTAAGATCAATCATAATGTCCCTGCTTTCCTTTCTTTTTAAAATGCTTATTTATTTATTTATTTATTTATTTGAAAGGGAGAGAAAGAGAGAGAGAGAGAGAATCTTCTATCAACTTCCCAAATGGCTGCACTGGCTAGGGCTTGGACCCAAATCATCAGGTCAACTTCTACTGCTTTTCAGGTGCATTAGCAGGAAGCTGAATTAGAAGCAGAGCATCTGAGCATCAGACTGAACCAGTACTCCAATGTGAGATGCCCTTTTTGCCAGTGACTGCTTAACCTGTTGCACTTCAAGGCTAGCCCTCCTGCTGTCATTTCTTTTTGTACTTATTGTGTCTTCTCCAATTTTTCTTAATTGGTCTTGCTAAGGGCTTATAAACTTTGTTGATTTTTAGTAACTGTTCTTTTTATTTTTTAGTATTTTTTATTTTTCTAAAATGAACAAATTTCAAGTATTACATACAGATTACAAGCACAATGATACTTCCCACCCTACCCTCCATCCCATGCTCCAAACCTTTCTCCTCCTTTTTTCTTTTTCTTTATTTTAATTTTTTTAAAGAATCAATTTAGGGTTTGTTGAATCTATTAGTTTTCTACTTTCTGTTTTGTTTATTTGTACATTAGTTTTATTTTTTCATTTCCCTTGCTTTTCTTTGATTTAATTTCCTTTATCTCACTCATTATACTGTAAAATTAGATTAATTATTTGAGTGCCATACTTGGCTTTTGGGCACTACTTTACTAATTTTACTGTATCTCCTAATTTTGATATTTTGTTATTTGTTCTCATTCCTCAAGAAGTGTTTTATAATTGCCTTAGTGACTTGCACACTTAAGACAGGAATGAGACTGCACAGCCTTCACAGCCTAAAATATTTACTCATGGACCCTTACAGAAAATATTTGCCATCCCTGGGCAAAATGAATGGCAGACCCATAGAAAATCAAGGACAGCATTTTCCACATGACTATGGAGTCAGAACATATTTTGTCAGTCACAACACAATCCAGATAATTAGCACAAGAACATGATCTATGAATTAATGAAAGATCATCATAAATACACAAATATAAAGGCATTTTACCTGACCATGCAATCACCATCACCAACAGGAAAATCACCATGACCAAGTGTAACTGAGATAGCATTTAATAGGCAACTTTCAAAATGGAAAATCTGAATTTCTGAGTAATTTTGTTAACAAATTAAAGTAACAGAAAACCCACAGAAGATGTTAGCATTAAACTCAAATGCTCTATTATGCAAAAAGGGATTAACTACTAAAATCAAATTGCCTTAAGTAGGTAATGGTTCCTACCCAAAATCTGCTCAAGCATCCTACTTAACAATGAGAAACACAGTTACTTTAACTTATTAAAAAGACAAGAAATAACATTTCCTGATATTTCTATTTAATAGTTCAATGAAACCCATGGTTAGTAACATGGTCTAGAATAAACAAAGGAGATATTTATGGGTTGAAAGAAAACGAGGCCGGCGCCACAGCTCACTTGGCTAATCCTCCGCCTGCGGTGCTGGCGCCCTAGGTTCTACTCCGGTTGGGGCGCCGGATTCTGTCCCGGTTGCTCCTCTTCCAGGCCAGCTCTCTGTTGTGGCCTGGGAAGGCAGTGGAGGATAGCCCATGTGCTTGGGCCCTGCACCTGCATGGGAGACCAGAAGGAAGCATCCAGCTCCTGGTTTTGGATCGGCGCAGCGTGCCGGCCTTAGCCGCCATTTGGGGGGTGAGCCAACGGAAGGAAGACCTTTCTCTCTGTCTCTCTCTCTCCCTCTCTCTCTGTCTAACTCTGCCTGTCAAAAAAAATAAAATAAAAAAATAAAAAATAAGAAAAGGAAGTAAATTTTCCTTTATCCATTGATCAAACCACTAAATAAACCAGTGTAGATATTTGGCACAGAAATTTAGAGGCTGTTGTGGCATTTCCATCCCATATCAGTGTGCCTGGGCTAGAATTCTGGCTCTGCTCCTGATTTCAGCTTCCTGAAAATGTGCATCCTGTGTGTCAGTAAGTGGTGGTTCAAATACTTGAGTTCCTGTTAATCATATGGGAGATCCGGATTGAGTTCCAGCCTTCTGACTTCAGCCTGGCCCAGCCCTGGATATTATGGGCATTTGGGGAAGTGAACCAGCAAATGGGAGATTGTCTCTCTCTCTCTCCATCTCTCTCTCTCTCTTTTTCCCCTCTCAACAAGAATTTAGAAAAAACATACAATTCAAAATTCAATACTGTTACACAATAGAAACACATAGTAGCAAAGTATTTTTAATATCTGGTGTAATATAGCAATGTGGGTTATAAGTGCCTGGAATACATATGTGCATTTAGAAAATTATAAAACTGTGACTCAAGATTCACGACAAGCTATGTGCAAGTGGAAATATGCTATATTCATCAGTGGAGAATTCCAGTAGTAGGGAGATACACATTTTGCCTAAATTAGTCTGTGAATTATATGCAAGTCCTATCAAACCTCAGTGTTTTATTATGAAACTTGATTTAGAAAAGCTACCTAAAAATTAAAGAATTTTTTTAAGATCATAGCAATGGCAGCAGGAAACAAACTCATCTAATAGGCTGGGGAATGGACAATTATATAGGAATCTCTATCATTTAAAAGATACAGAGAAAGACTACTTTTGGCCAGTGAAAATCTGATAAAGCGTAATTGTCTAAACTAACCATAACCTTTCTCATATGAGAAATTTTCCTAGCTGACAAAATGTTAGTTAAAATGCACATAGTTGAGTATATTTGCAACTTAATGATAGCATCAAAAACAGGTAGTATGACTACCATTGTTGAGGACAAGGGACATTCAAAGTATAGGTGCATGGCATGGCTGCTCACTGATTCTTAGAATTTCTTTGAAATGCCTGCCCCAGTTTCCCAAAGTATAATATGATCCTTATATAATAATTCCTAACACTTGATTACTGCAATTTAAAATATCATACATCTATATCTAAAATATGACAAATCAGGGGTGGTGCTGTGTTATAGCAGGTAAAACTGCCACCTGCAGTGCTGGCATCCCATATGGGCGTCAGTTCTAGTCCTGGCTGCACCACTTCTGATCCAGCTTTCTGCTATGGCCTGGGAAAGCAGTAGAAGATGCCCCAAGTCCTTGGGCCCCTGCACCTGCATGGGAGAACCAGAAGAAGCTCTGGCTTCTGCCTTTGGATGGGTGCAGCTCCAGCCCTTGCGGCCAGTTGGGGAGTGAACCAGTGGATGGAAGACCTCTCTCTCTGTCTCTTTCTCTCTATGTGTAACTATGACTTTCAAATAAATAAATCTTAAAAAAATAAAATATAACAAATCCACAATTTCTTTATGTTCTACTGCAATTTTTAAATGCTATGGCCAAACTATGAACCAAAAAAGAAGAGAAATCTCTTCTAAAATTCATATTTATTTACTCTCAATATTGATATTGAAAGGCAGAAAAACAGACTGAAAGACTGACAAGGGAGCTCTGCTGGTTCACTTCCCAAATGTCCGCAACAGCCAGGGTTGGGCTGATGGTGAAGCCAGGAGCCAGCATCCCAATCCTGGTGTCACACCAGGGTGGCACAAACCTGATGCCATCCAGTGGGGTGTGGCCCCCTCAGACATAGGCAGAATGTCTGTCACAAGCATGCTGCCAGCTATGGCTGAAAAGCTTGTTTCCAGATGTGCCAGCATCTTTCCCACTCTAGCTTCTTGTGCCGCATATGTTTCCTTGCAGTTTTAAATCACATCTTAAAGTTAGTTGCAATCTTCTATCCAGGGCTAGCAGAAGAAGGGGATGAGCCCCCAAAGAGAAATGGGCTATCTCAAAAAGATTCCTGCTGTCTCCATGAGCCTCAAGCCAGAAACCCCCTATCCAATGGACACCCTCATAGAATGACCCAATGAAATGATGGTAATGCCTTAAAAAAACCCTAGGCACCTCCTGAAAACCACTGTTCCATTCGAGCACTCCATCTGGTCTCCTCTTGGACCAGATGCTTTTCTGTTGCTTGCCAATCAAATAAACATTTCTGCTTCTTTGCATTTTGTTTCCCAGATTTTTATTTATATACTGAGCTGAGAAAAAGAACCCACAGAACTTGCTCCAGCAACCCCCTTCCCCTCTGCAACCGGTAACAACAACCCAATCACTTTAGCTATTACCATTGTGTACCAGAGTCTGCACAAACAAGAAGCTGGAGTAAGGAGCAGGGGACAAGCTTTAGACCCAGGTACTGTGATCTGGGATGTGGGCATCTTAACCAGTGTTTTAATCACACCTGAACGAAGAGAAATCTTTGGAAGAGATTTCACATTTGACATCTGCATATCAATACAAGGGAGCTTATAGAGTGTGCTTCCATCTTATAAGTTTGCCCTTGAATTTTTCCACATCAGGAAAAAACTCAATTAAGATTGTACTTCCTCAATGGATGAACTCCCTGAATTCCATTCCTTTTCTGTTTTCAGTCCCATCTGTAGTTGCTGTGATCTTGAAAATTATATAGTCAATAACTAAACCAGATTCTCTGGATGAGCAAATGGATTTATAGTGTTATACAGAGAAACCCATAAGTGGAAAGCAGGCTATTGTAGACAACACCACTGATTTTTCTGAGAATGTATCTACTCTGGCTGGTAAGCAGTGGACATTGATGATTTTACACATATGCCACCTTTCAAGTCCTCGGGTAAATGAAAATGTAAATTCTACAAATAATTTGTATTGGAATCAAAAAGAAGGAGTCTAGTTTAGCTTTTGTCCTCAGTTGTTATTTCTTTGTCAACATGCCCCTTTATTACATGGTATAGTAAAATATCCTATTTGAAAGGAACACCTGTGAGAGACAAAAATGCAAGTGGGAGCATGTAGGAGCACTGGAATTCCACGCCTAGGTTTATTCTATTCTTTAACTATACTCACTCAAGGAACAGAAGCATGTAATGCTTATCATTTTCTGACCAAAAGCTAGCATTAGACATTTTAATTGTAAGCATTTACTGCATAAGATGAACTGATGGAACACACCAAATTTGTATCATCTGAAATAAAATCAATTTATAATATAATTTAAGAAGATAATTACTTATAATCTGAGCTATAGGTAAAATAGTTATCTGAGTGATATAATAATCTTATCTAATTATTTTAATATCTTTAATTATACTGTATATTTAATTATATTGCTTATCTGTATCAACAAGAAATGCAAAAATGTAATCTTCCCAGTCATCATTTTATGATTTCTTAACATAGAGTTTTAAATCAGATATTTTTCTTTGTAATGTGTAAGCCAATGTCCATCTTCTTGCTTACTTTCATTTCAGCTTCTTATATCACTAATTACCTGGACTGAAATAAAAGAAATAATCTTTCCTTTTTCTTTTCACAGTTTCCTCAAGATAAAGATATTTTTAAAGTCCACTGATGTACCTTTATTTTAAAAAGTGATTTTTATTTTAACTTTTAACTGAATGTAATCGTGTAATTCAATAAAAAATATTGCTAATGAAATTATTCTACATAACAAAGTATATTTTTATCACACATAAATAGCCACAATTAATTATATTGCATATCTATGTATTAAACAAGATTTTTACATATATATAATGCCTAATAATTCGTTTAATAGAAATATTTAGGTTTTATATGTTTATTTCTGTTCTAGAGAAACAAATAGGAAAATATTCATGTACCTCTGATTTGATGTTCAGCAATTTCGTTAAGCTTGGTATAACATTCTCCACCTTCCCTTGAAAGTCAATAAAATACTTCTTTATTTTTTTAAAGGATGTACTTATTTACTTGAGAGGCAGTGGTACAGAGAGAGAGAGAGAGATATCTTCCATTTGCTTGTTCACTCTCCAAATGGCTACAATGGCAGAAGCTGGGCCAATCAAAAGTCAGGAGCAAGGAGCTTCTTCCCAGTCTCCCACATGGGTTCAAGAGCCCAGGTACTTGGGCCATCATCTACTGCTTTCCCAGGCCATCAGCTGAGAGCTGGATCAGAAAAGGAGCAGCCGGGACTCGAACCGGTGCTCACAGGGGATGCCGGTACCGCAGGCAGATGCTTTCACCTACTGTGCCAGAGAGCCAGTCGCTAAGATACTTCTAGTGAAAAAAATATAGTCAACTCTATTGCAAATAAAAGTAGGGGAAGCCTTTTGCTTCTGAGTAGAGAGATTTCACAGATTGCATCATCAGATACAAGTCCATTATTATCCTCTATGTCCCTTAATTCTTACATCTATTTAGTTTCATGTCCTCTGGGTATTTCTTATTC
Source organism: Oryctolagus cuniculus (assembly GCF_964237555.1). NCBI lineage: Eukaryota > Metazoa > Chordata > Mammalia > Lagomorpha > Leporidae > Oryctolagus > Oryctolagus cuniculus. The sequence goes on from NC_091445.1 coordinate 28,278,297, forward strand.
CAGAATTTTCTGTCTCATTGATTACAGCAATATAAGAAAACTAGTTAAATAGGAGTTATAAAAGTGGCTTAGATTATCCTTCCACTAAGAACTTTGTTTAAAACGATGTATTACTAATCAATGCTTCTTTTTTTGAATCACTAAGGATCAGAGACAATAGTTGAAGATTGAGGCAACTTAAATAATATGTATTCAAAAACTTTCTTTCTGGAAGAAAAGACTCTGTTTCTTTTTTATATCATTTGTATTATCTGCACAGACTCAAAATAAATGCTTGCTGCTATGGTTAACTCAGTATTGAGTTGTTCTAGTGACAAACATCTCCCAAATTCAAGAATGCATAAGAAGACATTAATAAAGATACAACTTATGGTAAAATTTCTAAAGAAGACAGTGCTCAGTGCATTGAACACAGGCGAGCAGGAACTCACTGAGCAGAATCTGGCTGTCTACTGGGATTCTGGGGGAAAGAGATGTAACACCTGTTAATGGAAAGCATCAAAGTCAGATGATTGGCCAGCACCACAGCTTAATGGGCTAATCCTCTGTGGTGCTGGCACAACAGGGTCTAGTCCCAGTCAGGGCGCCAGATTCTGTCCCGGTTATTCCTCTTCCAGTCCAGCTCTCTGCTGTGGCCCGGGAGTGCAGTGGCGGATGGCACAGGTCCTTGGGCCCTGCACCTGCATGGGAGACCAGAAGGAAGCACCTGGCTCCTGGCTTCAGATCAGCACAGTGCGCCGGCCACAGTGGCCATTGCGGGGTGAACCAACGGAAAAGGAAGACCTTTCTCTCTGTCTCTCTCTCTCTCATTGTCCACTCTGCCTGTCAAAAAAAAAAAAAAAAGTCAGATGATCAGGGCACAATTGGCTTTATCTCACTTGCATTTGGCTTTCAAGAACAAAATAAGGATTTTCACAAAACAGGGTCTTACTCAAGGGAAACAAAAAGCATGTGTAAGAGTACAGCCATTACTCCAATCTTGGCATCAAAGAAGGAAATATCTATCTAGGGAAAGGTCAACAGAGTCACAAAACTCCACCAATTATTTCTGTTGTGGCTTTGTCATTTGCTTTCCCCTTTGTTTGTGGGCAACATTTTGCACAGAACACATGTGGTCATAAATGCATTGATTAATTGAATATTTCCCCCAGTTCAACTTAAACTTCATAGTGCTGCAGATGTAATATTTTTACAGCTGTGCTACCTTCTCGAATGAATTATAAAGTCTCCAAGGAAGATCATATTATATGATGGTAAAATATTAGAAGTGTAAACCATTATTGTTCCCAATATGTATCACTTTAAAAGATGGGACATTCCCATATACATTTCAAATGTAAAAAATATGATAAATTTCAGAATTGAGATTACATCACAGATGCAGCTAATTGCATGAATCTGGACTTCTCTGGGTAACATGTTATTATACATATAAAAAGTGCATAATGAACAAAATGCTGTCTGATACTTAGAGTCTGAGCTCTTTTATTCACACTTAAGTAGAAGACATGAACATGCAGAATATTTGAAGACTGGACAGAGGCTCCACATAGCTGTCAGATTTAAATCCACTTTGCCCAACCCTAGTCTGTAACTTTTCAGATGAATGCCTAAAAAACAGATAAAACTTGTGATCAGTGAGTGACCGGGATGAGTCTAATATAGCCAGCTGGGCTTTCCAAGAGTCAGATGGCAATTGTCAGATTTGTTTCATCTGATTTCATTGCATTTTTGGCATTTTCCTTCATAAAGGTGTATATGTGCATATTTCACAAGGAAATGAATTTAAAAAACCTAGAAAACTCACTATAGGAAAAAAAAACACATTGGGCATAGGGAATTTTATCACTTTAAGCTTCTAGTGTTAACAAAAAGCAAATTCTGAGACAGAAAAATTTATATCATTTTGCAATATACAAGTATTTTGAAAATGTGCTTATGTGATATTGACAAAAACAAAGGATTCATACAATATATTTAGTGATATGGTTTACCTGAAGAGTAGAGAATAATCAGGAAAAAAAATAGTGCTCATGGAATACATATATCAGCTGAGTTAGTGTTTCTTGGAACAGGATATCACACTATAGTATTGGGGAATGTAAGAATATAATTTTTTAAAATTACCCAGTTGAGCACAAAAGAAGAAATACAAAAATCAATATAGCAAACAACAGCATAAATTTCCTAAATATGTCATCAGTTAGAGGACTAGAATGCATTCCCTTTAACAAATAATGAAGAAAATGCATCAATAAAATAGATTAATAGTGATATGAAACATAGCAACTTGGAGAGAAAACACACAAAAAAGACTATCTTTCATCTAAGTACGAAATAAATTATTAAAATTACAGGTTACAATTGAGATAAGTTAGTGCAACATATTTTTATGAAGAAGCATTTTGAAGGAACTGGTTTAATAAAAGAAGAGCCACAATGTTAAATCAAGGTACAGAATGCATAATCAATTAAGCCAGAATTGGCTCAGAAATCCAACATAAGATAGATAAAAGATGAAACTGAAATAAGAATCCTTATCCTTTCCTTAATGGTGAGAGAGTCATCAATTAGAAACAAAATTGCAAAGTCTTGAAATGAAACTAGAACGTCAAATACATTTGGCACAGATTAGAAAGTCAAAGACGTTCACTGGTCCAGGGAAGGCTCAGCTGAAGACCCTCCGGCCATATCTGAGAGGGATGCAAGGGAGAAAGGAGTGCCTTGGTCGTCTTAGTAATTTAAGTAGAGGAGGGTTCCAATAGGAAAGAAGGGCAGACTATACTTTCTCAGCTTCTTGCAGAGGATGCCCAAAAGAACTGAAGCCTCAGAGGGAGATCGGGGGCCAGGAACTGATCACATCAGTGAGGTCATCTTCAGTGACGTTCAGCCACACCCTTCAGATGTCACTGTGATCTCAAAGCAATTACTTTCTGCACAGATTCTTATTTTTTTTCTGTGACCTCATGTCATATTAACTAGAATTACGATATTCTGTTGACTCTGAAAAATTCCCAAGCTTGTAATACTGAAAACCATACATTAAGGAAAATACTACTAATAGGCTTGATGAACAAGGGTGATGACAGGTCTTGACACAGGGCCATGAAGGGCCTAGAAGACAAGCAGGTTTTTTCCAAGATACATAACCACATTTTCTATTATTTCAGTCTTTCTAAACCTGGAAGAAAAAAAGAGAAAAAAAAAAAAAAAAACCACAAGCAACAGAGTTCCTATACTATTTAGCCCATTTATTTCCATAACAGCTCCCTTTTTGTACACACAGGTTCTTGGACACACAGAGGCTACACTACCTTGCCTGGTATTTGCTACTAGATGGTGGACCTGAGATTGAAACGTAGGTGGTGGTGGTGGTGCATGAGTGGGGCCAGACTGTTCTCATTGCCACAGAGACACAGAAGTCAAAGGGTGAAGAGTTCTGAGTCCACAGGCCGTGTTTGACATCAGCAACCCCCATCTGCCTACCTGGGCTCCAGGCTCCAGTGCCTGACTTCAGCTCCCTGCTAATGCAGGTCTTTTGAAGCAGTGGTGATGGCTCAAGTAATTAGGTTCATGTCTCACTATTGGGAGATCTAGATTACATTTCTCTCTCCCATCTTTGGCGCCTGCCCAGTCTCAATTATTATGGGTATTTGGGAAATGAATCAGCATAAGGGAGCTCTCTCGGTCTCTGTTTCTTTCTGACAGTGTGTTTTGAAACCTAGACCAGTTGCTTCCAGCCGAGTAACTTAAAAGCTGTTGCTAAATTTTGTATTTTCCTCATGTGTAATGTGGAGACAATAACTGCACTGCTAAACTAAATCGAGCTACTAAACTGAGTTGCACTGCAAAACCAGAGTATTTGTTAGCATCTCATGGATTAATTTGTGTGCTTATAAATATTCATCTTTATTACTGTATTTTCCTAAAAAATTATTTTATTCCATTGCATGAGTGTATTACCCTTTATGTATCCATTCACCAACTAAAGACAATTGGGATATTTGAGGTTTCAAAATAAAACTGGTAGAAATTTGTATATGTGTTTCTGCATCAACATCAGACTAATTCTTTAGGTAAAGTAAATCCCTAGGGTAGGATTTCTGGGTCATATGAAAGGTTTTTGTTTACAAGAGGTTAAGAAAAATGCCTTGCAAAAGTAAACTTTGTCGGCCGGCGCCGCGGCTCACTAGGCTAATCCTCCGCCTAGCGGCGCCGGCACACCGGGTTCTAGTCCCGGTTGGGGCGCCGGATTCTGTCCCGGTTGCCCCTCTTCCAGGGCAGCCCTCTGCTGTGGCCAGGGAGTGCAGTGGAGGATGGCCCAGGTGCTTGGGCCCTGCACCCCATGGGAGACCAGGAAAAGCACCTGGCTCCTGGCTCCTGCCATCGGATCAGCGCGGTGCGCCGGCCGCAAGCGCGCCGGCCGCGGCGGCCATTGGAGGGTGAACCAGCGGCAAAGGAAGACCTTTCTCTCTGTCTCTCTCTCTCACTGTCCACTCTGCCTGTCAAAAAAAAAAATAAATAAATAAAATAAAAAAAATAAAAAAAAAGTAAACTTTCTCCCTCTCACTCTCCCCCAGCCATTTTTGTTTATTTATTTTTTTTGCTATGGTAGAGAAATTTGCACACACTGGAAAGCAGTACTAAGAATCTTGCTCTAAACACTTTACCGGGCTGTACTTCCTGCAATAAATATTCTTTTTTTTTTTTTTTTTTTGGCCAGCTACTATATGGTTCCATATGTATTATACATTTTGGAAGTCTTTGGATTTTAACACAAGGTTTTCAGGCACAAATTAAAACAGACTCCACTTTTCTGGAAGCCTTGATCAGTTATAAATAAGCAGTACTAAGTCAAGAAATGTTTTACAGCCTGATAACATTGCTTATCTACTTTTGGCTCTTCTAATTTTTACAAGTTTTGTAGTTGATGAATTGTGTGTGGATAATGGAACACAATACTAATAAAAGGGATATCCATCGTCCAGGTGTCTTTGATGTTGAAATATCCCTCGAGAGTGCTAAGAAAAGTTTGTGAATCATGTTTAAAATACAAATACATCTCATTCATCAGATGGCCTAGTGTTCCTTGCTCTTCCTTATTTCCCAGGGACTTCTTTATCATTCAGTATTGCTTTACCACTCTACTTTCTCCATATAAGAGTGTCTCCTGTGGTATTACCTTCATTGAATTACAGTGTGTCCTTGAGATGATAAAAGTGAAAATTGAGCAAAAGCTATTAAATGCATATTCAAATTATATGGATGATATTGTCAAGGTGCATTCTTGTTTTTAATTATGGTCCTCTTCAATGATAAAGCCCCATATGTTTTCAAAACTAAGTAATTCCTTATATTCTCCTAGCTGTATTTCATTCTGTCCTTGTCTCCACGATCTTACAAACACCTTTAAGGAAAAAGGAGATGAGTGAGACTTCAGGTAAGGTTTCACCAGGATCATTATTTAACATCTGATTGCTGTCGCTAAGGCACATGTCTATTTCAGGGGAGTGGTTGCCTTACAATATTGTATCTGCAAAACATCCTAGTTTAGGAGTTCTGGCCAAGGAAAAGCCTTGGCTCATTAGTCAGAGGAATTAACTCATCCATCATATGCAGTAACACAAAAACTGGACCTCAGCTGCCACTCAGTCTTTCCCAAATCATCATTTCCCTATTAATGTGCTCTATCCTATATTGATAAACTATTTTTTGCATCATTTCTTAGTTATTCATGAATAGCTTCATTCTTTTCACAATATAATTGTGAAAATATAATTGTGACTGTTGAGGAAATAAAGAAAAACTTCCAAGCCTTGAATAATATTTTACATATTATTTCATCATATTGTTTTACAAAAGTGTATTCTTGTATATAAATACTTTGCATTGAAGCCTCATCCCAGTTGGAGTGAACTCTGGACCAGTGGATAATAGCATGCAGTACACTTGAATAACATATCAGAGTATGTGGGTCTGAGTCCTAATTCTAGCTCCTATTCCAACATCCTGCTAACATGTACCCTGGAGGCAGCAGGTGACGGATGCGAGCCCCTACTACCCCTGTGGAAGACCCAGAGTGAGTTCTGGGCTCCTGCATTCAGACTGACCCAGCCCTGGCTGTGGTGGGAATTTGGAAAATGAATCGGAGAATGAGAGGGCTCTGACTGTCTTTTTGTGTCTCTCCGTCTCAAATACGACGAAAATGAATAAGTAGAAATTAAAATAATTAACTTCAACACACTTTCTAAAGGACAGAGATTATGTGAAGGAGAACTATTCCTTAAGTCTTTTTATCCTGTTTTAAGATGCAATAAAAACTGTATCTCACAGTTGTGACAATGCATGTAATAAACTCAAATGTATTTGCATAGAGTAAATGCTTAAAACCTTAAATATTAATAAAAATTACATAAGCAGGATTTTCTATCTAAAATTAATACCAAAATATACTTACTGAGAAAAATTTTAAAATACAGATATAATAATGAAGAATCCATACCTGTGATTTCAGTAAACTGAGATTAGCACAATTAATTTAACTGTGTTTCTGTCTCAGATTTATTTTGTAAGAAAGTCTATTTGGTTAATTGTGAATCTTTAGAAACACAAGAATACAATTCTGAGTGTGTATGTGTGCAGCTACAGCCATAACTCTATCTGGAAAGTCCTCCCTTACCTATCCACACTTGATGGGTTCTGGAACCCACTTTGATGTAAAATCTACAGATGCTCAAGTGCCTTATATAAAATTGAAGATTATTTGCATATAACCTATACACTTTCATATACACTTTAAATCACCTCTTGATTGCATATAAGACAATGCAAAGGCTGTGTCAAACATTGTGACACTGCATTGTTTGGGGAATAATGGTTTTTAAAAGTGTGTAAATTTTCAGTGTGGAAGCAGTTCTTTCTCATTCTGACTATTATTCGTCGATGATTAGTTGACTGTGTATAGATGCACAGTTATCTAATTAAAACATGTGGTAAAAATAAGAGTCATAAATATGCATTATCAAGCATTATATCATGAATGCATTTATTATACCTGTACTGAAAAATGTGACAGAAATTGCTGTATATTATTCCCATGAAATAGATGTTTCAGCATTTATTAATCCTTCTAACTGCTCAGGCACACCTGATCTTCCTGTTGCAAAACATTCTTCAGGGAAATTTCAAAGGATGTGATCTTTATACATTTATGAATATGACCTCAGAACAAATCATTTTCTTATTTAAAGTTCTAACTTAGGGAGACATATTGTTCTACTTCTTCAATTATGTGAAACATTTTCTACCTCAAATAAGAATATCTTAGGGGCCAACACTGTGGCAAAGAATGTTAAGCCTTCACCTTCGTTGCTGTCATCACATGTGGATGCATGTTTGAGTCCCTGTTGCTCCATTTCCTATCCAGCTCCCTGCTAATGGACCTGGGAAGGCAGCAGAAAGTGGCCCAAGTCCTTGGGCCCCTGCATCCATGTGGGAGACCTGGAAGAGACTCTTGGCTCCTGGCTTTAGCCTGCCTCAGCCCTGGCTGTTGTGGCCATTTGGTGAGTGAACCAAAGGATGGAAGATTCATTCTCTTTTTGTAACTTTGCATTTCAAATCAATCAATCAATTAAGAGAGCTGCTTTTATTAACTATATATATATATTCATTAAATATATATATATATATATATATATATATATATATATAAAATAGAGAACTACTTTCCATTCCTCCAGGAGGACTTGGTTCTAAGTCATTTTAAAAATCTTTTTTTCTATGGAGACTTGCTGCCATAAAAACTTGTGTCACTATTAGACCCAACTGGAAGTTAGACTGTCCAGTCATGGCTATGGATTATACAAGAAGTAGAAAAATTATAAGCTTTCTTTTAGTACAATATTTTATATGTTGCTTAACTTTTCAAAAGAACTTGAGAGTAGTGTGCACATTTGAGTGAATTTTTCTTCTTTCCCTCTAATCCCTTAACTTTCTTCCCCCCTTCCTATCTCCTACATCTACTCTCCCTCTCCTACCCCCCCCCCCCCGCCAATTCTAGTGATAAGTGTTTAGAGAATTGAGTTCATTTTTTAAGGAGGTTATCAGATTCAAAGTAAAGTTAACTTGCTACTCATGAGCTTTTTTGTAAGTCATTAAATGTCAGAATAAAATAAGGAAGCCTACATAATGAAATTCAAAATAAAACCAATTTATATTACTATTGTTTTGAAAGTTCAATTTCTGTTCATAATTCAGTCATTAAATTTTTGTGATGTGCAGAAATCAGAAAGGTAAACAAAAGAATATATGTATTTTGTTTATTTTCTTGAAGTCAAAATTTATTTTAAAACTTAAGAAAATTGCATATTTTAATTATGTAGTTCTTTCCCCAAAAAAGATGTTTCAAAGGATTTCTTTAATCAGCGTTCTAAACCTTTATGTATATTTATTAATATAATGTCTCTCATATATTCCTTCTTTTCTTGTTGCCCACGCTCCCATCCACTCCTTGATATTAACTCTTCTCTAATTCAGAAGTATGGAGATTATTACAATGCCAATCTCAATAATTTCTCTCAGGGAAACATTAAATGACAGTTTAGATACATATTTTATCTTAACCTATCCTGTGACATAGCAATTTCACTTCCCTTAGTTGTCAAAATAGCTGATTCTTTTCTTTATTCTTGTGCTAATGGGATATTTTTATTCTCTGGATTGTATTCTTTGAGGCCACAAGAGTGAAGAAGATATATCACAACTTCATGAATAGCCCTTGGGGAAGTAAGCATCATTACACCCTTCACTATATCACAACGCAAACAGGAAGTCTTCACTTACCTACTGTACTGACTTAACTAATCATCATTCAATGACTTGGCTTATTATTTTGTAAACAGAAGATTACACTTTTATTTTTCCCTAGGCTTTGAATATGTCTAGACTATTTTATTAAAAAGATAAAACAAAAGATACAATTTATCTCATATTTAAAGATAACAAAATTTACTCTAAATTGAAATAGTAAGTGTATTTCATTTATTTAATGAAGACAAACACATCAGGTACATTTACAGACCCCTGACAGAAATATCAGATATATATTTAATACATATAAAATTTATATATACAATTGATGTAGGAAATATAATCGTGTCTTAAAATAAAATATGCTAATCCAAAATGGACTACAGTTACAGCATTAGAATACTTTTTCCTTTAAACCTGATTGAAGGTCACATAAGGCCATTTAATCTCTCTGGGAATTTAAAAATTCTGAATGTGGTATTTGTCAAGAAGCTCAGAGCATCTGAGTTTTCTCTCTATCAAATCAAAAGGGCATTACTGCTATTCTTGTTTGAGGAGTGCCTGCCTTCTTGGATTTTTATTGTTCTCAAGGCTATATTGTTGATTCTGTTGTCATAAAGTACTCTGATACATGGGCACTGCAATCCATAAATTAATAAATAATAATGCTTGCCTAACCACATGCACCAAGGCCTCCTGCAGCATTTTTCTCTCAGAGCGCATTCAACACTCTCCTTTCATTATTTTAGATGCTGTTTTAATTAAGTGGCAGGTCCTAGCAGGCAGGTGATTTTCCAGGGTGATGGCAAGGCCCTCTATCAGCATTGGATTCTAGAATTCCAAAGTGATTGCCATTTGAACCTGAGTAGTAAAAAAGAAAGAACTGATGCGGTTACTAAGAAGCAGATGCTGACTGCTCTAAGCGATGCAGTTGTGATGAAAATAACACCAACCAAATGCATTCCCTATCACAGCCACATCTTGATACACAAAGTTTTATATTGCCTTCTATCAACAAAATAAGAAGATCTCAGAGGCTTATGTTTAGGTGTCAAGTGTGACTGTTAATACAAAATCTTGACTGGAGTAGTTGTTTGCTTTAATATCAAAATAATTTCGTTGAACTTATTTAATGCTATCAGGAATCCAGTTATTTTCTTTACAAAATCTTGTGCACGAGTGGGGATATCCTTGAGCACTGGCCACTGCTAATTTCAATTCTCTCTTTAAGTATATCTCTTACTTGATGGTGGCAAAAATGATTTGCAAATTTAGAGCATTAATCCTAACTAAGATAATATTCAAATAAAACATGCTATGTAGTGGGCAGAAATGAACCTAAAATACAGTATTGTTTATCTTTATGTTAAGTTCATATTATATGTTTCTCAACACATTTAACTAACCTACTTATAGTCTACTGTCAATCAAAGTACACAAAAACATTTACTTTACATGAGTATAGCAAAGGGGAAAATAACTATTACATTAGAGGAAGTGATCTGATCAAGAATAAATGTTTCTCAATTCTGAAATAAGCTAAAATTTATCTTCAAGTTTTAGGTAAGATGGGGGCTGGCATTTGGTGCCATGGATTAAGCTGCTGCTTGTGATGCCAGCTTCCCACATGAGTGCTGATTTGAGTCCCAGCTACTCCACTTCTGCTACAGCTTCTTGTCAATGTGCCTGGGAAAGCAGTGGATCATGTTCCAAGTATCTGGGACCCTGCCACTCACATGGGATACTTGGGTAGAGTACCAGGCTCCTAGTTTTAGCCTAGCCTAGACCTGGCAATGCAACAATTTGGAGAGTGAACCAGTAGATTTAAGATTTCTTTCCCTGTCTGTCTCTCCCTCTTTCTGTGTCACTCTGCCTTTCAAACTAATAAAATAAATCTTTGAAAGATTTAGGTAAGATAATTGTGTTAGTCAACATTTTGTTACCGCAGTGAAATGCTGATGTCAACTCACTTCATAAAGAGAAAAATTTCATTCTCAGTTTTAGAGGTTAAAATCCAAGATTGGATGGTGCCATTAGTTTAGCCCCTAACAGGGTGGCATATGGCAATGGCACAGCCTGGATGAGGAAGGTTACAGAAATCAGAGAGACAAGATGGACCCAACTTAGGCTTTTACAAAAATCCTCTTGCAAGAATTTCTTTCCTGGGCCATGCACCTTGGGACTTAAGGCCCTCCCACTGGGCCCACTGTTAAACACTATCCGTGGATTGCTTTGATCTTCTTAGTACCAATAACTTACAGTCCTAGGATTTGGTGTACCACATGAGTTCAAGTATCAAGCTATATTGAAACTATATCTGTAAGGATATAGTAGGAGTACTTAATAAGTCAGAGCAGTAAAATGCTGGTGGCTTGTCACTGACATTAAAAAAAAAAAAAAACATAAACTCTGAAGTTGTTTTAAGCCTAAGGAATGGCAGTCAAAATTTACATGGCCATTTCAATTCATTGATACTAACTTGTATTTTTTTCATCTCTCTTAGAATGGATTACCACCCTATGCACAGCTACATTTTATGATTCTTTAATTCTACTATGATTTGGTTAAAGAGGGTAATCTGACAGAGCATGACAGCAGTAATTAGATCTTGAGTGTGTGAACTCTGTATCTATGCCAATATTTACATATGGCATCAATAAAGAATTTGAACATTAATTTCTTTGTATGGTTTGAAAACCCCAAAATTAAGTGAAATTGTGATGATTTTGGACATGTGAATTGCAAAATTTGGAAGTTTCAAATGTCATCAGGATAAAAATTTATTTGTAGCAAGCACACTTCAATTTTTTTTCATTAAAAATGAAACTGCTTAGGAGTGTGCTTTGGCTGGTGACTGAGATGAGGGGTAGGAATGTCTGTTTCCAATATCAGAATGCCTATGTTAAACATCTGCTTCTGGCTCCTTATTTCAGTTTCCTGTTAAAGCAGACCCTGAGAGACAGAGGTGATCATTCAGTTACTTGGGTACCCGCAACTCATGTAGAAGACCTGGGTTGAATTCTTGGCCTAACTCCTGCTACCATGGCAAGTTCAGGAGAAAACCATCAGAAGAACTGTTTCTTCTCTCTACCTTTCTCTGTCACTGCCTTTAAATAAAGAAAAAGAAACAAGAGAAATATTTAAACTTACTTTGTTTTAGTTTTGAATATTTAGTAAGGAAATAGTATACCTGATTCAAAACCAAGAAAAGTTACTATTATCCTAACTCCACAACCATAAATATTTTATTAATTTCTTATGCAGTGTTGTTCTGAGGTTCCTTTCTGTGAGAATATTTAGAGAGCTATGTAGTATTTACTTTTTATATGATAAATTTTTATAGAAAGTCTCCTCTACTGAAAGAATTCTTGGAATCAAATCACAATCATAATAATCTGTAATTATAAATAGTCCTACTATGAAGAGTCTTGAATGTTACTTTGAGTTTTGCAGAATTTATATATGGATCATAATTTCCCAGAAATTTCTTGCGTCAACTGGTACCTGTCTTTAATATTTTGATATAAGTTTTCAAAATATGCTGAGCACTGTGGCATTCTGCATCTACCCACAAAATTCAGGAGAAAGCCTGTACCCCTAGAGCCTTGCCAAGGGGAAAGTTGTCAAAGTTAGTATTTCAGCCACTCTGTAATGTGAAAAATTGCATTTCGGTGTAGCTTATTTGCATTGCTGTAGTTAAAAATAAAGGTGGCATATTTTACTTTCCTTCCCTCTGTAAAGTCCATGTCACTTCCCCTTTTTTCCACTAAATTGTGAGGGTTTGCCTCAATCATTTCTCACAGTCCCCTATAGTTCAAAATGAGAACCTTCTATCTGTGATCAACTGACAATTATTCCCCAAGATACAATACATTTTTCCATTTCCTTATATTATTTTATCTTTTATATTTGAAGTTTAGTCAACTTGATTAATATTTTAATGACTTTCAGGTTTTAATTTCATTTTGAAATGTTTATAATGTTCATTTTTTCCACACCCACCCAAACTATGTCTGTATTCATTGCTTATTTTAATTTTAGGGTTTTTTTTTAATCCACTTGTAGTTTACCCTGGTGTACAATATGATGAAGTGTGAAACACAACTGATCTTTCCCATATGGCTAACCACACATCCACATTCTATTTATTCAAAAAAGTCTAATTTTACCTTATCAATTTAAGACAGATCTTTATTATGTATTAAAAAGCACTGTTTATAATTGTATCTGCTTTGGGATTTTCTATTCTGTTAAGCTTGTTCTGTTTGTTCATGTGCCAAATTCAAATTTCAATTACTGAGGATTTATTATAAGTTAGATAAGGTTATTCCACCCTCTTCACTTGTCCTTTTAAAAAGCTTTCTTGAATATACTTTATTATTTATTTCACAATTTTTGCCTTGAGAGTTGTTATTCTGTTTCCAGAAAGGGAAAAAAAAGTGTGATGTTTATTTCCCTTCAGTAACAGACTTAGCTATTGTGATTAAAAGCACAGACTGTGGGTTAAAATCCAGTCCATCTTAGTGTTTCTATTGTTCATCAAGTGATCTAAGTTCTCCTCTCTAGTGACAGATTCATACCTCCTAGCTCTTTGTGTTATTTGGAAGATGAAATAATAAATAAGACCTTAGAAGTATACCTTAAAACAATTGGAGAGCCTATATAAACTTATTTATTGTTATTGGTATTAAAACCAACTAGACAGTACTCACTTCTCAATTATGCCATGTCTTCCTATCCCAGAACACAATTTCTACTTCCAGTTGTATAAATCCATTTTTACCTTCAAAATTACTTTGAAGATTTTCTTCATGCATACATATTACATTTATTCCTGGAATTTTTCTTATTTGAACCTAAAAAAATTATACTTATGAGATTAATTCAAGTGCATGTAAGAAGGCAACAGTATATACATTATAACTGCAAAAGTGTGTACCTTTGAATTGGTAAACTTTACATTATTGATCTAGTCTGGTCTTGATTGACAGTTGGATCATTTCCAGAGTGTTGTTACTAATAACTCTAGTGCTTTGAATATTTTTTACATTACCTCATTGTGCACACATGCAGGAATAAGAGTAGGAGTATCAGCATTTGCTGTCCATTTGACTCAGCATCCTGAAAAGGCTGCCATCTACATTCAGCCTTGCAGTGACACCTTTGCTGTAAGTTGAAAGTCTTTATCTACACGGGTCTATGCCAGTGTTCTCTTGGTGTCCATCAGTTATATCAAGACAGAACTGGCAAATATTTCAACAGAAATAGAAGAATAGGAGTTCTTCACCTCCACTCTCTTTAGTGCCTCCCTTTCCTTGAAATCACACATTTTTGATTCCCTGTGGTTCCTTGTTTGCAGAAGTTAAGCTAACATTTACTAGCTTATTTTCAAATACATCTAAAATGCAATGATTTGTCAACTTGAAAATGCCACTTAACTGGCATTTAATTCCAAAAACAACCTGCTCAGACTCTAACAGTAGAAAGAAAACGGCATAGTCATACAAATCAAAGTCATAATCATGAAAGTGTGCCCAAATTGTCAGTGAAAGCACTAATGCTATGTATTGTCCACACCTAGGGATTATTTATAGTTTTCCCCTTAAAATAAATATAACTTATATCACTGTTCTGATTGTAATTCAGCTTCCAAATCTGCAGTGGATTCTCCCTCAATAAAGGAGTAGAATCCTCTACTCTCATGTAAGAAGGAGCAGAACATGTGCACTACATCCCTGCTGCTTGCTCAGAAGAAGAGGAAAGACACAAAAACTGCTTCAACATAGCTGTCATTTCCTCTCAAAATGGAGCAATTAACAAACCACGCTAGAACTTTCCTTGTAGAAATTCCTCAATTCTATTTAGTTTTAAAGCTATTTGATTCTTATAAAAATGTTAAGGAGTAAACCCTCTTTGAAAGTCTCTGGAAGATTTTATGAAAGAAGCAAATTATCCCCTTCTTGACTGTTTCTGTCTAGAAATTTTTAGAGTTTATTTTCTTCAACTTTTATTTAATAAATATAAATTTCCAAAGTACAACTTTTGAATTATAGTGGCTTTTCCCCCCATAACCTCCATCCAACCCACACCATCCCATCCCCCACTCCCTCTCCCATCCCATTCTTCATCAAGATTCATTTTCAATTATCTTTATATACAGAAGATCAACTTAGTATATACTAAGTAAAGATTTCAACAGTTTGCAGTTTATTTACTTGAGAAAGAGAGAGAGAAACAGCAGATACAGAGAGTGCTCCCATCTGCCAGTGCACCTTACAAATCCCGAATGCCCTGAATCAGAGCCAGGAACTCAACTCAAGTCCCCCACTTTGGTAGCTGGAAACAAACCAGCTGAGCCATCATTGTTGTCTCCCAAAGTCTGCACCAGCAGGAAACTGAAGTTCGGAGCAAGAGGTGGATTTGGACCCAGGTACTTTCATATAGGATGTTGATATGATAACTAGTATGTCAAATATCTACCCCTCTTTCTTGAATGGTTAATTGACATTGTCAAATTGTTTCGACTTATGAATTTTTTACTTTTGTATATGTATGCATACGTGTTTGAGGTGTTTAAATTATAGATTGAATTACACAAAGGTTATTAGAATTTTTTTGTGAATCAATTATCTAACAGTTTATATCATTTTTCTAGCAATTTTCCATTTAGACAGATTTTCAAAATTGGGTTTTTTGGCATGAAGGTAATGATATCCCCTTCCTGTCATTTTAATCACATTTGCAATATGATTTCTTTCTCATTACTAATTTTATGTATTTATTTATTTTGTTCTTGGTCAACATTTTCAGAGATTTGTAATATTGTTTATTAGGTTTTAAAATTTACTCAATTCTTAAGGTTTTTTTGAGTTTTGCATGATATTTCATCATTTTGTATTTGTTTAATTTCTAATCCTTTTTGGTTTTATCCTTTTGCTATCTTAGTATTTATTCTGTTGTTCTTCTTCTAACTTCTTAAATTGAACATAAATCTCATTAAATATCAGCCTTTATACTTTTCTAATGTAAGCACTCAGGGCTCTAAATTTTATTCTAATGTCACTCCAAGTACATATCATATTTGTTCTTAGTGTCATAATGATAAGTTCTACATAATTTTAATGTTTTCTTATAATTTCTTCTTCAAACAATAAATTTTAATGTATGAAAAGACAGTTTTAAAATATTTTTAATTAACTGTCATCTGTGGTGTTTTCAGGTATATATAAATGTTCTTTAAAAATCAAGCTACTTTATTTTCTTTCATCTCACCAGCTTTTGTGTCCTACTGTATCATCAACTCTATTCATATCTCCCAACTGGAATGGAGGGACCCAAATAATTGGGTCATTATCTGTTGCCTCCAGATAACACCCTGGAAGCTGAATGTGAAGCAGAGGAGCTAGAATTCCAACCATGGGATGAGGGCATCCCAAGCTACAACCTAACTGCAGCACCAAATGCTCACCCCATAAAAAGAAGCAACCTGCATTGGAAGGACTCAGGAACAAACATGAGACCATCCTTCCTTTTGACCAAGAATCTGATCATCATTAAGAATAAAAATTGCAACTAACTGAAAAATATCAGATATGTTGTGATACATGACTTCTTGAAGATGCTTAAAATGCTTACCTCACAAGAATGCCAAACACCTAATTCTTTTTTTTAAATGGATACCATTTTAAAAAATATTTTTATATTGTGTTTGAGAGTCAGATCATAGAAGGCTTGCTCATCAAGTGTTTAGTCATCCCATCTCTTTCACCTCTGCGTTAAAATTTACTTATTGAATAAATGGAATCACATGTCTCACAGAAACTCCCACAAATGGATTTTAATGTAACCTGTCATTTAACATACTTCATAGATTTCTCAATCTTCTATTTTTCCTGTGCAATGGTAAGTAGACTTCAACTCTTGGGCTGGGCCAAAGCCTGCAGAAGCAAGAAATTCAATTTAGGTCTCCCATGCAAATAACAAATATCCAAATTCTTGAGCCATAGGTGGTACTTCCTTAGGTCTGCATTGGCAGGAAACTGTACTTAGGATGTTACAAAAATAAAAACAAAAACCCCTCAGTGTAATGATTTAGTTGGTAAAATGAATTAACTTCTCCTTACAAAACTAATATTATACATTAAAATGAATCATAGAATTAGAATATAATTTAGTAACTATGTAGATATGAATCTCAGTAATAATTATCAGTGTCTATTAACATCAGAAAAATGAGGCAGCCAATTGAAGTCAGTACAGCTTTTGAGCTAAACTTGTGAAATTACCAAGACTCAAAGTCTGCTTACCAATGTACAGAAATTATACAAGACTGAGAAACCTGTTAAATATGTGAAATGACAGAATAGGGTTAAACTAATAAAATCCAACTGTGGGAAATTCTATGAGACATATGATCCCATTTGCTCCATAAGTAAACTGTAACGCAAAGGTGAAAGAAAAGGGGTTAGAAGGCAGAAAGAGAGAAAAAGAGACAGAAAGGGTCAGAGGCAGAGGCAGAAGACATCATTCAAACTCATAATTTAAAAGTAGTTTATACACATATCATGTATTTAAAATGCATAGACTTTGGAGATCTTTATTCAAGAAAAATTGTTAGGTATGAATTTATTAGGGAAACTTGAACATTTATTGGTATTTACTGTTAGTTTTTGTTCTATTTTTAGATACTATAATGAAAGTTTATTTTATAGAATACCTGTCTTAAAATACCTTCTAGTTTAAATAATATAAATATTAGGATTCATTTTAAATTAACATGATGCGGAGTATATTTTAGGTGAAAAATCAGATCAAAGAAGATTGACTATGATTTGTGTTTAAACTTGGTAAATATATGGTATTTGTTATAATATGCTTTTCCATTTAGAATATATATGGAGTTGTCCAAAATACAGATGCACCATTGTTTTTTGAAATTTATCCTTATGATTACAATATTTTCATTTGTTCAGCCTTTCCAATTTTTTAGTAAAACTGTTGATGGAAAATTTCCCCCAAGTTTTGCTCATCTTAAATATTTTTTTCAGTTTCAATCTAAAGATGGTTTTTGTTTTCTTTCACAATAGTAGATGGAAAGGAGAAAGGAGAGGGTTTTTATCTATCTGACTTTACCATTTCCGATATTCATTGAACTTCTTTCAACTTCTGGATTGTACCATCTGCTCACCAAACAGGGACCAAGAGGTTCACTCCAAGCTGTGGCACGTGGGTGGAGTCATAAGCAGAGAATAGTTTATGCTGTAGATGACACTCTCCAAGACAAAGAAAAGGAAGGAGGTGGTCAACTGAATCTAGGAGATGTAGAATAGCACACTCCTAATACGCTTTTATAGGGGCCAGCGCTGTGGCACAGTGGGTTAACGCCCTGGCCTGAAGTGCCGCATCCCATTTGGGCGCCGACTTGAAACCCAGCTGTTCCACTTCCCATCCAGCTCTCTGCTATGGCCTGGGAAAGCAGTAGAAGATGGCCCCTGCACCCAGATGGGAGACCTGTAAGAAGCTCCTGGCTCTCAGCTTTGGATGGGTGCAGCTCTGGCCATTCCGGCCATCTGGGGAGTGAACCAGCAGTTGGAAGACCTCTCTTTCTCTCTCTTTCTCTCTCTCTGCCTCTCCTCTCTCTGTATAAATTTGACTTTCAAATAAATAAATAAATATTTAAAAAATATGCTTTTATAGACAAAAAGAGTAAACACGACAAGGAAAGGGTATTGAAAACTATTTATTTGGCTATGTGTGTGTGTTTGTGTGTGTATAAGAGAGGACTATCAATTTCTTTTTTTAAGCAGAAGTGTTTAAAAATGAATTTAAGAATTTCCAACAACAAAAACCATGAAAAAGAAATTGCTATAATCAATCCTAGAGAACAAATATTCAATTGTAGGAGTTTTAGAAATAATTTTTAAATAAAATGAATGAAAAGACATAGAAGATAATTTCTCAGACTTATGGTAGGTGTTTTCCAAGTGCTTGACTGGGTGAAAGAAAAAGAAGAATAAAAATGCAAGTCAAGATGTCTTTTTGGGAGATTTATGATGTAAGGAAAATAACAAGAACAAAAATTCAATGAAATCTGAAATTTTCCTTAAAGATAGACAAAAAGGATTATACATTAAGTACCAAGTATCTGACTATTGTCATAAACTGAGTGCTAGCGAGATGGCTCCAGCATCTGAGGGGAAATTGATGTGATATATACATATACATATATATATATATATTTATACATGTAAACAAATACATGCAAACAAATCATGTATCTAGAGCCAAAACATAGCACTGATATTTTATTTATGTGAAACATGATGTACCATCTTTGAAATTTTTCTTAAGAATTAATTTTACCAACATAAGGGAGTAATTCAAGAAAAAAAGTCTCATGGTCCAGCCTCAACACTGTGATAAGGTAGCAGTGGGAAAATAAGTTACAACCATATTGACGTGGGCAATTAATTTATTAATTTATATTTTATTTTTTATTGTTTTATATAATTTTTTAACTTTTATTTAATGAATATAAATTTCCAAAGTACAGCTTATGGATTACATGGCTTCCCCCCCATAACGTCCCTCCCACCCGCAACCCTCCCCTTTCCCACTCCCTCTCCCCTTCCATTCACATCAAGATTCATTTTCAATTCTCTTTATATACAGAAGATCAGTTTAGCATACATTAAAGATTTCAACAGTTTGCTCCCACACAGAAACATAAAGTGAAAAATACTGTTTGAGTACTAGTTATAGCATTAAATCTCAATGTACAGCACACTAAGGACAAAGATCCTACATGAGGAGTAAGTGCACAGTGACTCCTGTTGTTGACTTAACAAATTGACACTCTTGTTTATGGCATCAGTAATCACCCTAGGCTCTTGTCATGAGCTGCCAAGGCTATGGAAGCCCCCTGAGTTCAACACTCTGATCATATTTAGACAAGGCCATGGTCAAAGTGGAAGTTCTCTCCTCCCTTCAGAGAAAGGTACCTCCTTCTTTGATGACCTGTTCTTTCCACTGGGATCTCACTCTGGCAGGCAAGCAGAAAGAGGAGACTAGAGGGAACGACCCAGGGGGGAAAAGTTCACCAGGTTAACTAGAAGAGAGAGAGGAAAAAAAAAAAAAGTGACCGATATGGACACGGGTTTCTCTCTCTCCGCTCACCTCTCAAAGGCGAGCAAGACAAAGAGCAGGCGCCATCTTGGACATACGTCATAAGCAGAGTGACCTCAGGTCTGCACCAGCCCTGGGCCTAGCAGAGAAACCTGACTCTGGGCAGGGTGAATTAACAGGAGATTAGGACCTAGTGAATTTGTGGCGCTAGTGAACTGAGACTGTGAAAAAAGAGACGGTGGGGGAGAGAACTCACAGAATTCACGTGAGTACTCTCCAGAGATGCTACAATTCCGTAACTTTGGCAACCCAGTGGGAGATTGAAGGAGAATTTGAGCCCACTCTAAGGGCAGAACAATTCCTTGTGTGGTCCTTGGAAAAGAGTTCCAATCTCTGGCTCCTGTGGGTATATCATTTGCTGCTAACTACCTCCAACTTCGTTCAGCTGTGTGGAATTACTTCCCTTTTGAATCAAAAAAAGAAAGAAAGAGAGAGAGATCTACCACGCCTAACCTGGGAGTGTCACCTTTGGCACACCAAACAGAGCTCTCTGGCCACACCCATCTCAAGCCTCTAAGGCTCCATCAAAAACAGACAGTCCACTTAATCTAGAGTCATAGTATAACAAGAAAAAGCACCACAGTGAAGAAACCAAATATCTCCAATATGCCAAATAACAAACGCAAAAACCGAGGTAATAAAACAAGGAAGTCACTATGATGCCCCCAAATGAAAAAAACACCCCAATTCAAGATTATGAAGATGATGAGATAGAAGAAATGCAAGAAGCAGATCTCAAAAAATTGATAAGAACATTAAGAAGTTCTCAAAAACAAATTCTTGAACTACAGAAATCCTTAATGGACAAGATAGAAAATCTCTCTGGTGAAAATGAAATATTAAGGAGGAATCAAAATGAAATGAAACAACTAGTAGAACAGGAAACTGTGATAGTGACGAGAAATCATAATGAAGTGAAGAACTCAATAGATCAAATGACAAACACATTAGAGAGCCTTAAAAACAGAATGGGTGAAGCAGAAGAGAGAATATCAGACTTAGAAGACAGAGAACAGGAAAGGATACAGTCAGACCAAAGAAAAGAAGAGGAAATTAGAAATCTAAAACATATTGTCAGGAATCTTCAGGATACTATTAAAAAACCCAACATTCAGGTTCTAGGAGTTCCTGAAGGAATTTATTAATTTTTAAGCCAAGTTCTTGTCTGCTGCAGAGATAGAAATATTAAGCCAAGACTGCTTTTGTGTGCAAATAGGAATGGAGTTTATTTTGCAGTGGTGGAATAAACATACATTCATGCTCAAGTCAGGGTTGTCACACCCAAAGAAATACATAACATGAGTGGGCCAAAGAGTTGCCCATAAAATAGAGAGAAAAGAAAAACCGAAAATGGTACCTATGATTGGGAAGGTCTATCTGAGAATAAAAAGGTGGGTGAGTGGAAAAGCCCATCCGAGAGCAGCAAAGATGGATACAGTGTCTCTAAACAAAGTCCAGGGCTGACAGAGAGCACTCTGCTTCCACCTGCTTTCTCTCTTGTGTGGAGGTCCCGCATGCAGCAGATGCATCAGGGAAGGCCACCTCAGTGACCTCTAGGAAGGTCCGTGGCCACCACAGTGACCTCTAGAAAGACATATGGCCGAGAAGGGGAGGCTTGTGACTTCTGGCTCCTTAAATCTAATTAGCTGTCTGCCTATCCTGACAGTCACATTATTTTCTGTTTAGCTAACTAAATACTGCTGCATTGTTATGCCCGTAACAAAGTTTATATTCTGTAAAATATTTTTCTGAATTTTCTTTACCTTTTATCCCTGGGGCATCAGTGGTCCCACTGACAATTATAACTGTTACATACTGAGAATTTTAAAATTGGTATGTCAGCTCATGATGTAGCTTCTAATCTCCAAACCTTGAATCATAACAGTTCATTTGGTATTTGGTATAGGACAATCAAATGAACATGATCAAAATAAAACTTTAAAATCTTCTGTCCATTTTTGAATTGATCAATCCCTTAGTTTTATTCAACCTCTAGAACACTAAAATCTTATCAAATTTTTGGGAACAGTACAGGAGCATCCCCCACCCCACACGCATGCACATGAATAAAAGCCAGCAACACATCTCATTGTATCAATGTCCAACGTTTATCTCAAATCCAATCACTTTGCTGCCTGAAATCTCACCAGTGTCAACTACCTTCATTTTTACCCCAGATTAATGCAAGAGCCTCATGGTTGATGTCTGTGTAACTATTCCTAGAATTTATTTTAAGTTCTCCACCTATTATCAACAACAGAAATACCAGCCACCTACTGTTTTGTTTTGTCTCAATAGTATAAAATTTAAACTTTGTGATTCTGCTGTGGTTTTCGCTCTACCTATGTCTATGAAGAAATCTTAAACACAAAATCCACCTTTTCCTCAGGCAAGGATTTCTTTATCCTATAGAAAACTTTAAAAAAGAGAGAAAGGAAACCAATCTTGTGTCTTGCTTAGAATCCTCATACATTCCTCTCACTTGGTAGATGTTTTTACTCAAGGGGTTTCCTTTGGGATGCCTGCTCTTCATGGAATTCTGACTCTTGGCCACCATTATCTGAAATATTTCCTGTTCCACACCTGGCCTACTCTATTTAATAATATTTCCCTTTTTCCATAAACTTAAGTTTCTCTTTTTTAAATTTACTCATTTTTGTCATCATTCTACTAGAATATAAAGTCTCTGAGAAGATAAATTTTCTTAATGATTCCCAAAACTTGCCCTTAGCAACTAGATTATGACTAAAAGGAAAATAAAGTTGAACATCATAGCGAATGAATGGACAAATGGATAGTGTCTTATGGGAAAATATCACCTAAGTAGCATGTATATGTCTTACTACCTTTAGTGATAGCTGTTTCAAAATTTTGCTTTTGTTATTTCATATATAAATAATTAAATACAGAAAAAGCTGAAGTCAATTTCTAATTAAATAATACTTTTGTAAGGGGAATGATATGATGGATATCACCGTTCAAGATTTCCTAGTACATGGATTATTTTTTAAGAGAAATCAGAAACCATACAGTGATTTTTAAAACTTCAAAATTAGAAAGAGCAATTTGATCTATGCCAGACATTCTGCATGAAATACCATTGCAAATTCATGGCTGATTTACTGAGTGAAGAATGCCATTTTCTCCAGCATCAGAATGATTCGTGGACCATGGAAAAATAACAAAAATAGCTTTGGAGAGGAACACAAAAGAATTTTATCTTTATCATAAGTCTGATAGGGACGTTTTAAGTCCCAGACATGTGGTAATATTTAGGGGGGAGGGAATCTCATTTAAGATTTTATGATTTCCATAAGTAGAAATACTTGGAATATTTTAGGGAAAATGAATTTCTGCCAATCTATCTGAGTTTTAAATGTTGGTAACTGAGATTGGTTTCCTTTACATGACCTGAAATACATTTCCTGAAAATTATTGGTATTTTAATCACTCTTTTTGATGCCATTGTAAAAGAAAGCAGGGCAAAAATGACAACTGGAACTTAACAAGAAAACTCAGAAATCCACAACAAGATATTCAGGAAATAAATCTACCTTATTTTTTAAGACTAGAAAGAAATTGCATGCTTCCTCGGCCTGCAGCTACACAATGACTCACTGTAATCAATTTTCATAATTTTGAAATTAATAATTGAAAAAAAGTGATGGATGTACCATCAATTGTAAACAACCTAAGAGCCCCATCAGCCAGGCTGCAGTCAATTAAATTGTTGTGCATAAATGCAGCAAGAAAGACTCTTCCCAATGCTTCATTCTCAGACTATTCATGAGTGTAATAGACCATGCTATTTCAATGCAAAATGCAGTCAGCTCTTTATTATCCTCACTAATGGTGCAGATAATCCAAAGTGTTAGATAATCCCCAAGCCATTTATTGTGGCATAGAAATAGACCTTTTAAGGTTAAAAAAATCCTTCTTAAAATTGGGGTTGATTTATCCACTGAGTGTAGAGACAACGGAAAGCTTTCTGCCCTTGCAGTTTGCAGACAGGACTTAAAGTTCTCCCAGCTCTTGTGATTTTGCATACTGAACTTGCAGTCCCTATTTTTATTCAGTGAGGCATTATTTTGCAACACTTTCATAGCTTTTATTTATTTATTTATATTTATGTTCCCCTAACCAAGTTTCCAAATAAGAGACAGGTATATGTTTTCATGAAAACAATGGATTCAAAATTTTATTAGACCTATCATCCTACATTTGGTCTATTTTATTTATGTATTTATTTATTTTTGGCAGGCAGAGTTAGACAGTGAGAGAGAGAGAGAGAGAAAGAGTTATAGACAGTGAGAGAGAGACAGAGAGAAAGGTCTTCCTTCTGTTGGTTCACTCCCCCAATGTCTGCTACGGCCAGTGCTGTGCCGATCCCGAGCCAGGAGCAGGGTACTTCATCTCGGTCTCCCATGCATAGCAGAGAGCTGGACTGGAAGAGGAACAATTGGGACTAGTACTCAATGCCCCAACCAGGACTAGAATCCAGGGTGCTGGTGCTGCAGATGGAGGATTAGCCAAGTGAGCCATGGCGCCAGCTACACTTGGTCTAAATAACACTCAAACTTTTGAACTGTAGCTTGAGAAAAAATGATGCATTCACTGTGATTTCAGAAGCAATGCATTCACACATTCATCACTACTCTTCCACAATATCCCTCCTATGTTTTATGGCATTTACGATTTACCCAATTTACACTCATTTAAACATTGAATAGCACAATATGCCTTCATCATAAGAATCCCTGGAAGTTAGAAAAAGCACTATAGATTCTTTAATGATGAAAGTTAACCGAGGAAAGAACACACAGACACATTCCGAGGCTTGAAACAAGACATCCATCTCTCACTATTTAAAAATATTAGCTAAAAATTGATTAAAGACCCAACCAAGAGACCTGAAATTTTGAGGCTATTTAAAGGAAATATGGGGCTGGCGCCGTGGCTCACTAGGCTAATCCTCCGCCTTGCAGCGCCGGCACACAGGGTTCTAGTCCTGTTCGGGGCACTGGATTCTGTCCCGGTTGCCCCTCTTCCAGGCCAGCTCTCTGCTGTGGCCAGGGAGTGCAGTGGAGGATGGCCCAAGTGCTTGGGCCCTGCACCCCTTGGGAGACCAGGATAAGTACCTGGCTCCTGCCATCGGATCAGCGCAGTGCGTTGGCCGCAGCACGCGGGCTGCGGCAGCCATTGGAGGGTGAACCAACGCAAAGGAAGACCTTTCTCTCTGTCTCTCTCTCACTGTCCACTCTGCCTGTCAAAAAAAAAAAAAAAAAAAAAATAGAGGGAAAGAGTGGGACCGGTGGGAGAGAGAAATCAAAGCGAGAGCGAAAGAGAACACTCCCTTGGTTCATTCACCAAATGCCCAGAGTGGCTGGGGTTGGGCTGAGACCAAGGTCAGGAGCCAGGAATTCTGCTTACGTTCCCCATGTGGGCAGCAGGAACGCAGTCACTGCTGTCTCCCAGGTCTGCCTGGGCAGGAAATTGGAGGCAAGAGGCAGACTTGGTATGGAACTCTTGCACTCTAATATGGGACTTGGTGTTTTAACCTGCTATCTTAACAAGGAAGCCAAGTGCCTCTTCCTCCTTGTTTCATTCTTTTAACATCAGTTTTGTTTCTTGAGCAGAAATTCACAGACTGCAGAGACAGGTCAGGAGTTTACTTCATCGCCAGCTGAATTTTATCACCTGGAGACTTCAAGTTAATTGTGAGTCATCAGACTAGAAAGCATTTGTTTCTCTTTTTGCCTCCTGTAGCCACAAATGTATTTTGAAAATTATACTTTCCATTAAATTATACCTCAAAGTGTTATGCCCAGTTGAGTGCTTATTCTATATTCAGAGAGAACAATTAGAAACTTGTGTCCACAATGATCCAATTTAATATTTAATTGCATGCTACTACTTAATAAAGGGAGTTCCATGTGGGACACTGTTAAAATGAGACTCAATATAATTAAAATGACTGCATACTCAAGAAAAGTTATTTTGATGTTTAGGAGGGTTGTTAATATTAACTAGTAATGGCATTTACATCATGAAAAATGTATACAGGAAATAAAGTTTTCTATAAACTAAGAATTGTATTAGTGATTAATATTCTAATAAACTCAAAGACAAATAAATCCACATACACAATTTTTAACAAAACCATATTTTAAATTAACTGATCATTGAGCAAACTTTGAAATTGGCTTCTACCTGTATCACTGTAACAAATATCTTTCTTCTGAGCTTTTAGAAAAAGGACTCTAATACAAGAGTGTTGGCAAAATGGGCACATGTTCTTTCGTTTTATATAATAGGTGAGTTGAACTATGTGAAATTTTTAATATTTTGACCTTTTTGACCGAAGGAAGCTTGAATGTCTAGTATGTGGAGGGGGAATAAAAGTTCTTTTAGCACTGGACAATTAGAAAACAATATTATGACTTTCCATAATGAAAATTGCCATATTATTGGACTGCATCTATTGAAATTACCACATACCAGGGTTTTTTTTTTTTATACTTATTGGTCCACTTCATCCTTATCACTACCAAAACATTGTTGTCCTTATTTTACTGATAAAATAACACATTTTGCAGAGGTGATTAGTCACTTGACCTAGATTACAAACCTGTGAATTAGACACCCAGTTCTGTTTCCATTGTGAGATACAGAAACATGCTTCATTTCTGCTGCAAAACAGAAGCTATGAATCATAGTGATGAAACTATGCTTTGTTTTATATATTAGTTCTCCCTGGAAAATAGAAGTCTCCTGGGAATTTTCTGCCTATGATCCAAAGAGCCAGAATTTAATATTTGCATGGAGAGCTGTTTGTTGGTATAAAACACGTTTTCCCTTCCATTTACAAAGTAGGAAGAAATTGTCTGGGATTGGTAAGTCTTTGAGACTACAGTATTTGGGGCTGGTGCTGTGGTACAGTGGGTTAACACCCTGGCCTAAAGCACCGGGAACCCCATATGGGTGCCAGTTCGAGGCCTGGCTGCTCCACTTCCCATCCAGCTCTCTGCTATGACCAGGGAAAGCAGTGGAAGATGGCCCAAGTCCTTGGGCCCGGGCACCCATGTGGGAGACCCAGAAGAAGCTCCTGGCTCCTGGCTTCGGATCGGCACAGCTCCAGCCATTGCAGCCATCTGGAGAGTGAGCCTTCTGATGGAGGACCTCTCTCTCTCTCTGCCTCTCCTCTCTCTGTGTAACTCTGACTTTCAAATAAATAAATAAATCTTAAAAAAAAAAAGACTACAGTATTTGAAAAGTAGAAGAAAGAACAGATAAATAGCATTTAATGATTGTATAGAGTTGAGGTATCTCCAGAATGAGGCCATCAGACACGAGAGGAGGAAGAGTGCTTAAAAGCGAGAGCCCTAAGAAAACAGAAGTGAAGCTGCTGCACAGGACAAAAGCAGGACTTGTTGGAGTGCTAGTTTGAGTCTTGACTGATCCAAGTCCACTTCTGACCCACTGTCCTGCTCATGTGCCTGGGAAGGCAATGGAAGATAGCCCATGAGCTTCAGCCCCTGCCACCCACATAAGAGATACAGATGGAATTCTGAGCTCCTGGCTTCCACCTGGCCCACCCCCAAATGTTGCAGCCATTTGGAGAGTGAACTAGTGGTTGGAAGATTCTCTCTCTCTTTCTCTCTCCTCTTTTTCTCTGCCTTGTATGTAACTAACTAAATTTTTTTTTTTTAAGAAAAGCAAAGCAATGCTAAAAAAAAAAAAAAAAAAAAAAAAAAGGCCGGCGCCGCGGCTCACTAGGCTAATCCTCAGCCTAGCAGCGCCGGCACACCGGGTTCTAGTCCCGGTCGGGGCGCCGGATTCTGTCCCGGTTGCCCCTCTTCCAGGCCAGCTCTCTGCTGTGGCCAGGGAGTGCAGTGGAGGATGGCCCAGGTGCTTGGGCCCTGCACCCCATGGGAGACCAGGAAAAGCACCTGGCTCCTGGCTCCTGCCATCGGATCAGCGCGGTGCGCCAGCCGCAGCACGCTGGCCACGGCGGCCATTGGAGGGTGAACCAAAGGCAAAGGAAGACCTTTCTCTCTGTATCTCTCTCTCACTGTCCACTCTGCCTGTCAAAAAAAAAAAAATTAAAAAAAAATTAAAAAAAATTAAAAGAAAAGCAAAGCAATGCTAAGGGGTGTCTTCTACATTCTTCAAAAGCCTTCAGTCAGCCCCCCAAAACCTAGTATTAAGAAAGTGCCATTGTAAGATGGCCTGGCACTCTAGGGCACAAACCCAGTGAGAATTTGAAAGCAAAACACTACGTAAGTTTTATCTGCAATCACTGTCATTCTGATTGAGAGAAAATGAATGAGTTTGTATTCCAAACATCATTAACCCTCCCATTTAAGAGTTGTCCGACTGCATGGATATTTCAGAGTAGTTGGAAGCAAAGAGGATCCACTACTGATAATGTTTAGTTAGAGCCTGCATCAGGGACATCCTCGTCTGTCATTCCTGGAGAGGGCAGGTAGAGGAAAACACAAGGAGTAGGAAGGAGCTTTACGTATAGTTCATTGCTCTCAGCAATTCTGTTTGCTCATGCCTTCTCTGATATTGCCATTCTCATAGCAGCCAAAGTTTCCTGGAATTGTGTTAATTTAAATATGCTTTCTCTTACTAATCCCCTCCTACTAACTGAACATGGCCCCAGAACCTGTTATATGTACTGCAACTTCTAAATATGTTCTTGAAGATAATTTGATAATGTTATAGTTTCCAAAACTAATGAGTGCCTTTTTATCTTTACCTTTTCAAACTCTCAACTGCACCTGACCACTCTCCCTGGAATACTCTCTTCCCCAGGTTTGGGAATCACAGTGTTTCCTTCACTTGTCTCTTCTCTGGAAGCTCCTTCTTCCTATCCTTCTTGGCTTTTCTCTCACTCTTTTCTTCTTCTTTTCTGGTGTACACTGTCCTTGGCATGTTTTATCGAAATCCATGACTTTCAGTAAATTACCAAACATAGACATTGAGCTAAATAAGCATCTTTAATTACTTCAATAACCTCCTTCCAATGTAATCCCTCCCCACCACTTCCAACTCAGTCTCTGTACTGTGTATAGGGTGATACCTGTCTCCAAATGTGCACATTTGATGAGCTTGTTCTATGTGTAAGAAGCCATTCACCCATTCACTGTTCTCCCTCACTCATTGTCTGTTTTCAAAACATGCCATAACATGGCCACAATCTACCTCTCAACTCTTACCCTGCTGTTTTCTGATTTTTTAAATTTATTTTATTTATTTGAAAGATAGAGTTATAGGGAGAGGTAGAGACAGAGACAGAGAGAGGTCTTCCATCTGCTAGTTTACTCTCCAAATAGCTGCAATGGCTGGAGCTTGGCCAATCTGAAGCCAGGAGCCAGGAGCTTTTTCTGGGTCTCCCATGTAGGTGCAGGGGTCCAAGCACTGGACCCATCTTCCACTGCTTTCCCAGGCCCATTAGCAATAAGCTGATTGGAAGTGGAGAATCTGGGACTCAAACCAGCTCCCATATGTGATGCCTGTACTACAGGCCAGAGCTTTAATCGACCAGCGCCTGTTTTCTGATCTTGAACATTTAACAGCTACCAGTTATTCCATCATGCCCTTGTTTTACCTTGATTTAGGGTTCTTGCTTCTTTCTCTCCATAACATCTTTCCTCTGTCTGAACCCATCCATCTATTACTTGTGAAACAGATCATTGCTTAGGTACTATTTTTTTTCTAGGATAATATCCCAAATCCTAGTCTAGTTTAAATTGAATCTACCCTAAATTAGAGAGTCCATCAATGTTATTTCATATATACTGCCTTTATTCCCATCGTAATGTATTTTAGTTCCTTCTCTACTTCTTTTCTTATACTAAAACTTAAGAAAAGGAAATACCCCTAGGGTATGGGACTGTCTTTCTCATCATTATTATACTTGATCTTAGTTAAGTGCCAAAACCTAGTTAATGAGTGTCCAATGTTTAGTTGAGTGAGTCATTGACTTACCTTAATATTTTTCTGAATGATTAAGAAAGCAGTTTCAGGTAATTTACTTTCTAAGAATTATAAAGTTTTCTGTTTATATTAAACATTAGGGAATGCATTTCTCTTTCTTTTAAGGGAGTGCAATAGAATTCCAAGCTACTGAAGAGGGAGGGGATTTATGTCTGGCCCTTTCTGAAGCTTCTATCTCATCAAATCCATTAGTGGGTATAACAAGATGATGGTAAAGTAAATGAGTGAAGGACTCATGTGAGTTATATAAACAAAATCAAGAGAACGTGTCACTTTGCTCTAAATATCTCAAAAAGTACTACACTAAGGAGATAGATCATGAAGTCGGCAATCTTCTTCTCTGAATTATTTCTGGAGAACGGAGTGAGGGAAGTGCCCAGCTATACAAATAGAACTTAAGGGTAGAAATGCAAACTGTGAAGCTGTGAAAAGACTTTGCAAGATTGGTGGTGAATATAGTATTTTATACTGGTAACTTTGTGCTCCAGTTAAGTCTATACACAGCACTTAGAGGGAAAAAAATGGCTAGTCTATACAAAATTCATTTTCTTTCTTTTTCCTTTTTTTTTTTTTTACAAAATGCATTTTCTTCTGGATTGGTAGGCAAAAATAGATTTGTGTTTTTAAAAGAGATGACAATAAATTTTGATGGCTCAGTGGCAGCTAAAAGTATTTAAAGACTTCTGTAAATATATATAATTTATATATATATATATATATATATATATATATATATAAATCATTCAGACAGCCTCCAAATCTACATGTGACTTGTAGGAAGGTTATAATTCAAACCAGCAAACACCAGGAAATTCAAATGTAAAGATAACCCATCATTTACACCACTGAGTTTCCCTTTCCTTGCTTGACTCCATCTGAAATTCCTCTGCAGAATCTTAAGTCCAAGTCTGATCTCGAGCAACTAGTCCTGATGAAACCTAAGATACCCTGTCACCACTTAGGCAAAGGAGATTCCACAAGACCACAGAAATATGGGATACTGCCTCCCAGCCACATCATGCGCACTGCTGTGAACTCAAAGAGGAAAGTTTTAATTGTGTTCTATGACCATTGTACACATAGCCCAAATGGAGGCTATTTTTTGGTATGGCTTGCTTACTATAGATGTCATTACTTTATGCAATTTATTTAGCAATACGTTTGTGATTATTACAAATAAGTAAAACTGTGCACAGCTATGATAATAAAATTGTTGGAAACACTTTAAAATTATTCTGTAGAATAGAAATCTCTATGGATTTCCTTAATAGAGAAGTCATTATTCCAGTAAAAGAAGGATTTAAGAAATTATAAATGGCTTTTCTCCCCTTACTTAATCATATTAGCAATCTAAGTAAAACCTTCTAAATGCTTTCTGAAGTTATTGATTCTCCTTGTAGAAATCTATCGGAACTATATCATAGAGTCATTAGCAGGTAATGCTATGCCTTACAAACTATGTACTGACAGAATTTACTGGTGAGGTAAGAGAAGCAGGACTCATTGGTCATTTGCTCAACTAATTGTTGCTACTGTGTGCATTTTACTGTATGCAGTCTCTGCAAAACAGTTTTTAATGAGGCCATTAGTCTTCTTCTTATATTATTCCCCTTATTCCCTTCTATATTCTTTAAAACCCTAATCAGCAAAATCATTCACAAAACCACTTTCTAAACTGAAATAGTTAGTTGCAACGTGCTATCAATGGAGTTAAGTGTTATACCTTTAATATGTGTGTGCTGTACATCTCAAAGGGAATCAACTCCAGATATTTCTTCACTAAATAATAATAATGATCTTAATAATATACTCTGCATATTTGATGAGTTTTTAATGTAAAGCATATTTCCTAATATAGAAAATATACCAAAAGCAATCTCTCAATTCTAGTAATTATCTTTCCTACAATCTATTAAGGATGGGAGCTTCCAAGTGAATGCTAATGAATTATACATCAATGAATTCTTTCTGGGAAGCCCTACACATCCAAAAGAGCTTATACGGAATATAAAATAGATATGCAAATTAACCCTGATACAGGCATTAAAAGTATATAAATGCTGGCCAAAAGGTTAAATGTCCCAGTGAAAGGAAATAACTGCAATTCTACAATTTTAAATTCTAGACCCAAGGGTAACAAAAATATAGATACAAATAGGATGACCCAAACTCTTATTTTCAGAAAAATCAGTTTTTTGTCATGATGCTACACAGATAAGATTTCTAAATATAGTATCCACAATATTATAAAAGTCTATAGCTAATGTAAAACTCATACAGTTTATAGGTTAAGTAACATAAAATAATTGTAATCTCAGGTATTATGCTTTTATTTTTCTGTATGAAACTTCATTTTGGTTGAAAATATTACAGTGAAAATTTTCTCTGTAAAATTCTAAGTGTTCACAAGTTATATGGACCATACATTTTACACTTTATCTTAGCCAAAAGGCCGAGAAGCGATGGACCATACATTTTAAATGGTTCAAGCTGAACAGCCACAAATCCAAGCAGTGTATGAAGGTGTGTGTACAAGTGCATGAGCAGCAGAATATAATTTCAAGTAACGTGATCTTGTCTTAACAATTGCTCCAAAAATTAGCACACAATGGCTGAATCCTAAGTCTCTGTCTAAAGTCTAGATCTTTGGTGTGCACTTCAGTATTGTATGCTCTCCACCTGGATATATCACAGGCCTTTATCTGAACATGTGAATGACTTCCCAGGTGGGCTCATTTTTCCTGTTCCACACTTCACACTTCTCTTTGTCCCATCTCCTTTTCACATGGATGTCAGAGCTGATCATACTCTACAATGCTAATTATGCTACTTTTTATTTTGCCCCAATGTGTGGAATAAAAGCTGCACTCCTTATCTGAGTCCACAAAGCCATATTGGATTTGAGGGTGGATGCTCTCCGTCTCCTTTCTGAGCCACAAGCTGTTTCACCCCTCATTTTCTTTGAAGGTGCTCTTCTTCCTTTTCTGACATGTCAGTCTCCCCCTGCTAGTCCCCTGATAAATATTTATGCATTTCAAGGTGCAATATGTTATATTCCCTACTACTTCACTCTCAGAGTATCAATCCTTTCATAATATTGAGTTAAATATTGACAGAGTTGACTCACATCAGCCTATTACAACTGGATATGGTGAGTTTCGTCAACAATATTATTGTGCAATTATGATGTTACTGTTCCAAGTATATAATAAGCACAAAAGAAATATTTCAGGAAATACACTTAGAAGACATTTATAATCTATTCAAAATAATGCTTCCAGTCTACCACCTTTGGAGCTATGATGATTGTTTTAGATATTAGGAAATCTCAGCTGCTCCACACACTGCATTTTCTGGCTGCAGAAGCTGGTTCAGGAATGGGCATTGACCTAATGCATTGACCTTTTCTGTTCCACCTAGGATTTATTTCACTGAAGCGTCTTTGATTTACATTTGGCTTACTACACTGACTTTAATCAAAGTCAGCTAGAGAATTAGTGGGCTGAGCCAAAAATATGAAAACAATTTCAAATACATAGATCTTATTTAACATGTTTTCGTTAGTTCAAAGTTGTATCCTCAGTAATCTACTTTTTGATTTCTGGAGCATCCTTTCCACATTCCTTCTTTTAATCTCCCTTAAAGTAGCTCTGTCCTTATCTTTTCCCACTGCATCATAATTAGTCCATATTTTGTTTTCCTATGGCTGTTGTCATTATTATGAAAGCAAGTTCCACTTGCAAGGTAGCAGAGTAATGTACAGATTTTTGTCTGAATTGGGCTTTGTCTACTTAAATCAGTCAAGTCTGTGTACTTTTCAAGAATGTTATATGCATGTTACAAGAATGTAAGTATTCCTCCTTTTCTCCCTATTTTGTCTGCGACTTCACAGTTTGCCTAAATTTTTCAGAAGACCATTTAAGTTTGCCTAAATTTTTCAGAAAGACCCTACAGCTTCCAATTAATCTAATCATTCTGATTTAATTGATGAATACAGTTCTATTACAGTGTACTCATCCTTGTCACTAAATGTAATGGCAGTTCTCTGTGAGTTTGGGATTGAAGTTAACATACAGACGAATACAGAAAATAGAAACTACTGTAAAATGGAGCAGGAAACCTGATGAAATCTCACTTGATCCCTGCCCTTATTCTAGAATTCCTCTCTAATGAGAGTCAGTTAGCCTGATGTGGATTTTCATTAACAATTCAAAGTTGTTCAAACACCCACAAGATTTAATGTATTTTTAAGCATCCTCTGATCTTCTGATTGATGTATATCATTAATAATACAATTTCTGCATCACTATTCATATTCTATCATTTATTTTAGAAATAAAAATTATCTGAGTATATAATACTATATAAAAAATTTTCAATATTCCTTTTCATAGTTGAGTACTACTCCATGATATAGCTAGGTCCTATTTTTGCTTTTCTAGTAATCAGTTAATAGGCATTGCATTTTTTCTACTTATTTGGTTGAGAATAAAATTACTATGAATATTTATATGTAAGCTTTTGTGTGAATTTATTTTCAATTCTGCCAGGTATATATCTGACAGTGGAATTATTATACAATATCATCACTGTATGTTTAATTTTTAAGTAACTTCTAAACAATTTTCAACAGTATCTAACACCATTTTATATTCCCATTAGCAAAGTGTGAGGTATCCGATTTCTCTACACCTCTTCAAACACTTGCTTTACATGGTTTTAATTATATAGACATCCTAGATGTTTGAAGTATCCTGCTACATGGAAATTCTGTGATGACATTATGGTAAGTGAAAGAAGTCAGAGAGATTCATGAGTGGTATGATAAAATTTCTATAAAATATCCAGAAAGTGTAAAGCAATAAAGACACAAAGTAGATTGTTTCCAGGGACTTGAGAGAGGATGGAATTTCAAGTGATAGCTAGTGGTTTTAGGATGTTTTTCAGATGGAGGGGTCATAAAAATAATCTAGAATTGGATAGTGGTAAATGTTGCCTAAGTTTGTGATATCATGAAAACCTACTGAATTTTCACATTTAAATTGGTGGATTTATTTATGTAAAGTTTTATATTATGTGAATTATAGCTCAATAAAAATAGAAATAAACCAGTTCGTAAAATGCAAAAAAAGATAGTAGATACTCTCTTCATTGCCAGTGTTTTCTATAAAGAAAGGAGATAAGGCAAGACAATCGCTACTTACGTGTTTTGAGGCTCAACCTTGGAAGTTCTCTGCTCTCTGAAGATAAACAGAATTTATAGCCCCTTACTAGCAGAGATTGATCCATTTTGGAAGCAGCCATGAACAACAGTGTAAAGCTAAGGTAAGGTATACTTGTCTGCCCAACATGGCCTTCATTTCCATCTGATGTTACACAAGATTGGGAGAAATCCTCAATGAACTGTGACTCCAAGTGTCCAAGATTCATGGAGATTCCACAAAAGGGGTCTGAGAGAGAGACTCATTTAGGGACTGCATGGAGGCCATTATCACAGTCAAAGTCATCCACAGTGCCACCAAGATGTAAAGGTAAAGCCAGATTGACCAGAATGCTGTAGCCCTCGACCAAGCCCAGAGATCAGAGTACATAAAGCACATGTCAATCCCTAGGCTAGGTTTATCCTCTAATATGAAAGCTAAATACTTAAATATCATAAAACTTTATAACATGAATGCCATTAATACATAGTGACCAGTCATTCAAGGGATCTTGTCACAACCAGAATGGCCAGTGTTGTAACTCATGATATAAAAACCAAGGTATGGGCAGACATTTCACCTGGTGGTAAGAAGCTCATGTCCCATGTTGGAGTGCCTAACCAATTCTAGGTTCTGGCTCCGGACTCCAGTTTTCTGACAATGCAGACCCTGGATGGCCACAGTGATGGCTCAAGTAAGGGGGCTCTTGTCACTTTAGTGATGGACCTGGACTAAATTTGAGGCTTCTGGCTCCAGCTCCAGCTGTTGCAGTGTCTTGAGAATGGACCAATGGATGGGGCTGAGCTCTCTCTCTCTCTCTCTCCCTCTCTCCTTCTTAAATCAACAACAAAAGCCTTTTCAAAAGCCAAGGCATTTTCTTTGGGTAAAAAGCTCATTTATATTTAAATGTTTATATTTAAATTTTGAGGATGGGGTCATATTATTAAATCAGTCTAATTCTCATCTTTCTCTATTTCCTATCCTTTGCAGTAGGAAATTGATTTAGAAGTTGGAAAGGGAGATGTGCCAGTTCCCTCACTCTCTTAGATATTACCTTATGCAAGAACAGAGAATGTGGAGGAGGTCTGAAATTCTGAGAATCCATTCAAAAGGGTGAATTACTCTGCTTTTCTTTTATGGGTCTGGACCAAATCTATTCTCTGGCATCTATATTCTACACGGTTGGAGCTGATTGCATGCATTTGTTCCTACCTCCCCTTGTTCAAAGTGGCCACTTTGTTGCATGAAGCTAGCCATGGGGAGAATATTCACACCACAGAAATCTGTAGTAGTGTCTTTCCTTTCTGGAATTACCCTCCACCCCAACCCCACTGTGGTATTGTTTGAGATTCTAGGAAAGAAGAACAGTTAGACTCAGTCATGCCCATGCATATAAGACTTTGTTGTTGACCAGGTAATTCTCTTGCATAAGAGAAAGAGTGGGTAGAAAATATCTCAAAAACTGAGCATTTAAGCAAAACATAGTTAAGGTTTGGGGAATAGGAATTAGCCTACAATTATCTTACTGAAAATCTTACTTTTGTTTTCTGTATACCCCTTCGGCTTGTGAGGAAAATTGGAGCAATTTTATCAAATAAGCTGTATTTTCACTGTCCATCTAAGAGCATGCTGAGTGATATCTTTTTCAGCAAGACATCAAAGAAATAAATGCTGTGTTGCAGATGTTTCAATGAAATATGTAAACAATAGCTATGACTAGCCAAAGGAAATACAAATGCTGTTGTTTTCTACTTTCTGAACCATAGAATGATGTAAAAATATCCCTACCAGAGGGAGGAATGGTGATATAACCATAAGTAGAGGAAGTCCCTGTTGATAGTGCATCTATGTAAAAGAAGGATTTTTGTAGTTGCATTAGCAACCAGATATCCAGGTATTTGTTCTCTGTGGAATGACACTACCTATTTTGTCACAAAATTAAGATAATCATAATTTGGCTTTCTGATGATAGATCTCATTCTGAGTGTCAAATGTTCAAGCATTTCTTCTGTAAGAACATGGTAAAATAAATTTTTAATTATTTACAATTATTTTACTTAGAGTAAAATATTTAAAATATTAACTTTAAAATTAATATCTACACATAATCTCTTTTCTCTTAATGAGATCATCTTTTGCTTATTGTCAAATTGTTTTATTTTAATCTATGTATGATCCAAATGGAATGACAGCCACAGTTGGATCAAAATTGGAATGAGGCTGTTTGTGTATAGAAAGCTAAAATGGATTTGTGCGAATGTTTTTGATTATTTAAGTGCTTAGATTTAGTAATACGTAATAAACTGAAGATTAAAATCTGAGTTATACTGTGCAGAATATTTTAGTCTAAGGAATTCAAATGAAAAGCAGCAATAATAAATTAGTCAGGCGTATATACATTCAACTACCCACATGATGTGTTTTTAAGAAATCATGTTGCTTAGTATCATATAAAAATTATGATTGACTTAAAGACTACTTTTTGTAGATAGGTTTTTTCCTTCTCCGAAATAGTTTCTATGACATTTCAGTACATTTATTCAAAATTACCACTAAAAACAACAACACAATTGTAAATAACATAATATCAAAGTTTCTCTTTTATATACTAAAGAATTTAAACAGCCTATGAAAAATAGAATTGAAATATAGATTTATTTTGGCTTAAAAACATCAGCCTTAAAATGTGGTATCATTAGTAAATTATAACATGTAATTAATTCACAGATGTGGAGTTATTCATAACTATATTCCTTCATTCAACAAAGTTCTATTGCTGTGAATAACATGGAACATATCTCTGCCATAAGAAACATTATTCTTAGAAATGCCAAATAGTAATATGTTTTAAAATGCATTTGCATCAAACAGTTTTTGGATCAGAAGTATCATAGCTATTAGAAACAAATAATCTTGTTTTATTTATATTATTTAAAATTAAAGAAAGTAATCTAGACAATTCAAATAGCATGCTATCTGATCTTCCTATTCCCCTCTTGCTGTTCTTAGAATCACGATTGTGGGACTAGTGTTGAGGCATAGCGTGTTAAGTCACTACCTCCAATGCCACATCTCATATCAGTGCTATGGCCTGCGCACCGCGCTGATCCGAAGGCAGGAGCTGGGTGCTTCTCCTGGTCTCCCATGGGGTGCAGGGCCCAAGCACTGCACTCCCTGGCCACAGCAGAGAGCTGGCCTGGAAGAGGGGCAACCAGGACAGAATCCGGTTCCCCGACCGGGACTAGAACCCGGTGTGCCGGCGCCGCTAGGTGGAGGATTAGCCTATTGAGCTGCGGCACCAGCCTCTGATCTTATTTAGACAAGGCCATCATCACAGTGGAAGTTCTCTCCTCCCTTCAGAGAAAGGTACCTCCTTCTTTGATGGCCCGTTCTCTCCACTGGGATATCACTTGCAGAGATCTTTCACTGAGTTCATTTTTTGTGCCATAGTGTCTTGGCTTTCCACACCTGCGAAACTGTCATGGGCTTTTTAGCCGGATCCGAATGCCTTCAGGGCTGATTATGAGTCAGAGTGATGTTTAGGGCGTCTCCCATTCTGTGAGTCTGCTGTGTATCCCATATCCCATGTTGGATTGTTCTCTCCTTTTCTTTTTTAACTTTTAATTAATAAATATAAATTTCCCGCCGGCGCCGCGGCTCAGTAGGCTAATCCTCCGCCTAGCGGCGCTGGCACATCGGGTTCTAGTCCCGGTTGCCCCTCTTCCAGGCCAGCTCTCTGCTGTGGCCAGGGAGTGCAATGGAGGATGGCCCAGGTGCTTGGGCCCTGCACCCCATGGGAGACCAGGAAAAGCACCTGGCTCCTGGCTCCTGCCATCGGATCGGCGCGGTGCGCCGGCCGCAGCGCACCAGCCGCAGTGGCCATTGGAGGGTGAACCAACGGCAAAGGAAGACCTTTCTCTCTGTCTCTCTCTCTCACTGTCCACTCTGCCTGTCAAAAATAAATAAATAAATAAATAAATAAATATAAATTTCCAAAGTACAGCTTTTGGATTACAGTGGCTTTCCCCCAAAAAAACTTCCCTCCCTTCAGCAAACCTCCCATCTTCCACTCCCTCTCCCATTCCATTCACATCAAGATTCATTTTCAATTATCTTTATATACAAAAGATCAATTTATTATATATTAAGTAAAGATTTCAACAGTTTGCACCCACACAGAAACACAAAGTGTAAAGTACTGTTTGAGTACTAGTTATAGCATTAATTCACATTGGACAACACATTAAGGACAGAGATCCTACATGGGAAGTAAGTGCACAGTGACTCCTGTTGTTGACTTAACAAATTGACACTCTTGTTTATGGCGTCAGTAATCACCCTAGGCTCTTGTCATGAGTTGCCAAGGCTATTGAAGCCTTTTGAGTTTGCCAACTCTGATCTTATTTAGACAAGGCCATAGTGAAAGTGGAAGTTCTCTCCTCCCTTCAGATAAAGGTTCCTGCTTCTTTGATGGCTCGTGCTTTCCACTGGGATCTCACTTGCAGAGATCTTTCATTTTCATTTAGGTCGGTTTTTTTTTTTTTTTTTTTTTTTTGCCAGAGTGTCTTGTCTTTCCATGCCTAAAATACTCTCATGGGCTCTTCAGCCAGATCTGCATGCCTTCAGGGCTTATTCTGAGGCCAGAGTGCTATTTAGGACATCTGCCATTCTATGGGTCTGCTGTGTATCTCACTTCCCATGTTGGATCATTCTCTCCCTTTTTGATTCTATCAGCTAGTATTTGCAGACACTAGTCTTGTTTATGTGATCCCTTTGGTTCTTAGTCCTATCGTTATGATCAATTGTGAACAGAAATTGATCACTGGGACTAGTGAGATGGCAGTGGTACATGCCACCTTGATGGGATTGAATTGGAATCCCCTGGTATGTTTCTAACTCTACCGTTTGAGGTAAGTCAGCTTGAGCATGTCCCGAATTGCACATCTCTTCCCTCTCTTATTCCCACTCCAATATTTAACAGGGATCAGTTTAAAGTTAAATTTAAATGCCTAAGAATAATTGTGTTTTAATTAAAGAGTTCAACCAATGGTATTAAGTAGAACAAAAAAATACTAAAAGGAATAAAATAGTAAATTGTTCCTCAACAGTCAGGACAGGGGCTGATCAAGTCATTGTGAAATGGACCCTTCTACAGGTTTCCTTTTAGGTGCTCAATTAGTTGACATAGATCCAGGAGGACATATGATATTTGTCCCTTTAGGACTGGCTTATTTCACTCAAGATGATATTTTCCAGATTCCTCCATTTTTTGCAAATGACCAGATTTCATTTTTTACTACTGTGTAATATTTTATATAGTATTGATTTTAGCTCCTATTAATTTTGAACATTCCAGTATTTCATCTGATTGGACTACTAATAGCATTCAATTTGTATCTGGTTCTTTTTAAAAAATATATTTAGAAGTTCATCCATATTGTGTATATATATATATATATATATATATTTCTTTTAATTTCTTATCACTGAGCAGTGTTATCTTATGTGTTTATAACATAACTAGTGATTTGACTGTTGATGAATATTTCTTGTTTTCTAATTTTTGGTGTGAAGTGAGCTGCTTTGACATTCTTGTTCAAATATTTTATTGTGTATATGTTTTCACCTCTCTCAGATAAAAACCAATGAAGACATATTCTAGATCATAGAATGGATGTAAGGTTAATTTTAAGAAACTTTGACAGCATGATTTCCATAGTGATTTTGCAGTTTTACACATTTCCTACAAAATATGAAAGTTCTAGCTATTCCACTTCCGTATTCTTTTTTGTTAAAGATTTTATTTACTTATTTGAAAGTCAGAGTTACATACAGAGAGGAGATTGGGAGAGAGAGAGAGAGAGAGAGAGAGAGAGAGAGGTTTTCCATCTGATGGTTCACCCCCAAATGACCACAATGGCCAGAGGTGAGCCATTCTGAAGCCAGGAGCCTTGAGCTTCTTCCAGGTCTCCCATGTGGGTGCAGGGGCCCAAGGACTTAGACCATCTATGCCACAGTGCTGGCCCTAGTTCATTTTTATCTCACACTTCTTTTTAAGGGGAGGAAGGACGGAGTTGCTTACTTGACAATAGATTTATTTAGACATTTGAAGAGAGAGTTGTAAAGTATTTATATATCTACTTTACTAAGCAATCGTCTATTGTTTACTATTTCCCTCTGGGGTAGGTGGTTAGTCGACTGGTTGAGACATGGGTGAAGATTCTTCACTGGAGAATCTGGGTTTGATGCCTACCTGGTTCAGACTCCTGACTCAGTGCAGACTCTGGGAAGTAGTGGTGATGGCTCAGTGCATTGGGATCCTGCCTCTGACAAGGAAGAACTAAACTGAGTTTCTGATCCCCACCCAGGGCTCTAGTCCCTGTCTTGGCCACTGCAGACATTTGGGGCATGCATCAGTGAATGGAAGTGCTCTCTTGCTCTCTCTCTCTCTCTCTCTTTTTCTTCTCTCTCAAAACTTTAAAAAGGATGTTTCTATCTTATTTGTTTGAGATTTACTTTGCAAAATTTAGATATGAACATATGCAGCATGTGATTCCTACTGGATCTATTCAACCCATTTGAACTTCTTCTATAGCTTTCCCAAATAAGAATTAAAGTAGATAATATTTTATGAAATATGGTTTTGCTTAGCGCCAGGCATGACTTGTGGTGCATTCCTGGGTAAAATGCTTAAATTCACTGTAGGTTGGTTTCTCTGTTCAGAGGATAGAAGTCATAATCCCCTCACACTTGTGAATCACTATATGATTGGTTCATGCAGTATGATTTCCACAGATTACTGCTTTCAGTGTTACCCCATTTATTTTGAAATGTTCATGCATGCTTAGCAGTGACAGAAAAACTATTGCAACTACACTTTGGAGAAGTACCAGTTTTCTAAACAAATTCTCTTCATATGTATGTTCAAGCACATGAAACTTGATTGAGATTGTGACTCTAAATATATGGCAGTAATTGATAAAGAGTTTGAACTCATCCTGCTCCTCTCAGACTTAACTTTGTTTTAATTATTACTTTTGTATTTCATTGAATCATTTACAAATTTGGATGTTTAAAATTGTTTAAAATATTAAGGTATGGAAAAATAGGAAAAACAAAATGCCTCAATATCCGATTAATGCAATGACATAATTTTCTTTTCTTTATAAAATAAATGTTACATTCTATTCAGAACTAAGGAAAACTATGAAAGTAAACTTAATTCCTTGGGCGAAATTTTGTGTAGAAATACATATTTTAGTCTTATACATTTTATGCTAACTTATTTACGTGATAAAGATATTTGCTTAATGATCATCTAACATAAAATTCACATAAATAATGTATTTTGAAGTCATCAAAATTATTTTTGTTTTTCCTTTAAATTTTTGAAAAATAATTTAGTGAATAAAAATTAGAAAATTAAAATTAGCAATAAATAAATAATATGACTAGTAATATAAACAGTTTTGAGAGGGTACATTTATTCTTTCAAAAGATATCACTTAAGCTGAATATTTCTATTTTTTCTAATTAGGTTATGATTAGAGTTTCTAATTTATAAGTTTTCTAATTCTAATATTTCTTATTTTTATTTATTTTTATTTTTGACAGGCAGAGTGGACAGTGAGAAGAGAGAGAGACAGAGAGAAAGGTCTTCCTTTTCTGGTGGTTCACCCCGCAATGGCCGCCGTGGCCTGCGCACTGCAGCCGGCAAACCTCGCTGATCCGAAGCCAGGAGCCAGGTGCTTCTTCTGGTCTCCCATAGGGTGCAGGGCCCAAGCACTTGGGCCATCCTCCACTGCACTCCCGGGCCACAGCAAAGAGCTGGACTGGAAGAGGAGCAACCAGGATAGAATCCGGCGCCCCGACTGGGACTAGAACTCAGTGTGCCAGCGCCGCAGGTAGAGGATTAGCCTATTTTCTAACTCTAATATTTCTAATTTGAATCATTCTATCTCTACAATTTCTAATTATACAGACAAAATGAATAAACTACTCATCTGTGTACATATAAATATATATATATATATAGCCATCCCATATATGAATATTAAAGTATGGGTTTAAATATAAATCTACTAGCTTTTCTACATTTTGATAATGGAACTGAATTTTTCCCTAGGGCAATATTTACAAATGTCTATTTTCTCCCTT
Organism: Oryctolagus cuniculus; assembly: GCF_964237555.1. Classification (NCBI taxonomy): domain Eukaryota; kingdom Metazoa; phylum Chordata; class Mammalia; order Lagomorpha; family Leporidae; genus Oryctolagus; species Oryctolagus cuniculus. Next base: position 28,321,652 of record NC_091445.1, read on the forward strand.
TTATATGGAAAGGAAAAAAACTCCCCAAATCTTCATATCAAACATAAGCAACCTCAGTGTTTTCATGCATATTTTTGCAAATTACTCCCCTTTCCCTTTTCATTTATCTCTCTCATTATATGCCTCTGTTCTTACTACTCAACAATAATTATTTCATTTTTTGAGCAAAATATGCCACTAAAGAAGCATAAATTTGTATATGCATCATGTTGTAAAATGATATAAACCGATTCTTATAACTGTACAGGCTATTATTCTTTAAAATGGCATGAATAGCACTGGCATCCCATATGGGCATTCTTTTGTGTCCCAGTTGCTCCACTTTTGATCCAGCTCGCTGCTAATGCACCTGGAAAAGCAGCAGATGGCCCAAATGCTTGGGCCCCTGCCACCCATGTGGGAGACCTGGAGGAAGTGCCTGGCTCCTGACTTCTGCCTGGCCCAGCCCTGGACATTGTGGCCATCTGGGGCGTGAACCAACAGATGCAAGATCTCTCTCTCTGTCTCTACCTCTCCATCTCTTTAATTCTGACTTTCAAATAAACAAATAAAGCTTTTTTAAAAAGATGTATAAGTGCATTGAGATCACAGGAATAAATACAAGTGATTAATTGTACTGAATGATGATAATAGCTAATGATGACATTGTGTTCTTGAAAAACACAGAATGGAAGTTATGTTGTTACCACAATAATGATAAATATATGAGGCAAAGCATTTGTTAATTAACTAGATTTAACCATCCTACAATATACTATGCTAATTTATTCTTGAATTTGTTAGTTCCAAAACTAGAAAGAAGTATGGAAGATTCCAGCCACAATCATTCTGCCCAATTCATCATTGTATTTACTGATTTATGTTCAGTATAAATTGGAACTGAATAAGACATTTTCATTATAAAGGGAGCACATCTTCCATAAACACAGTATTATTTGTTTAATGTTCTGTTCTAGTATTCTACTGTGTGGTCTGTACTGGCATTAAAATATTTTCTTAGAGACCGAAGTTTACATAGTAGTAAGATGCCACTTGGGACAATTGTATCCCATATTTGAGTGACAGAGCTCAAATTCCAGGTTCACTCCCTGTTCCAGTTTCCTGCTCTTGAGGACCTTGGAAAGCAGCAGGAGATGGCTCAAGGCCTGGATTTCCTATCACCCATTTGGGAGATCCGAATTGAATTTCCAGCTTCTGGTTTTGTTCTGATGCTGTTTCAGCATTGTAGGCATTTGGTGAGTGAATCAGTAGATGGAAGCTCTCTCTGCATCTGCTAGGCCATCTTTGTTTCTGCCTTTTAAATAAGTTTCTTTAAAAAGACTCAGCTCATTTCACGCTTGTATTTTCTAGTTCATTTTTGCTATGTAGAATAACTTGTTCTTGAAATACAGCAAATGCAAGTATTTGGGTGGGATTCCCAATCTCAAAAACCCCATTAATGTTTACTTCAATGGTTAATACAAATGATTATTTTTATAAACTGATTTCCTGCTTTCTTTATTTTCTTTACTGTTGCTACACATATTTTTGTTTTTCTCATTTTTCCAAATTTAGATAAGAATATTTATTCATAGTATAGTTCTGTGTATCTGAATATTGTATCTGAATAATCTAAGTGGGCTTTTTGAAGTGGGCTGGTTTTAGTCATTTCATGTAGATTGAATCTGACATTTCAGCATGTTTTATCCCCATTGAAGAACAGTACACAGGATTTTTTGTTAAAGATATCTGAGGGTGTATTTGTATTACATCCATCCATAAATGACATATTGTTTAGAATGGAGCTATTACCAAACCACTTCTAATCTTCAAAACACTGTGGACATTATTCCATTGTACTTTGATATCTAATATTTACTAGGAGTAATCTATATTTAGAGTAATGTGTTTGTTTTATAAATTAGCTGTCTTTGTTTGCTAACAGGCTGTATTAAATGAAATTAATTCACCAGGTCTATCTAGGCAGTGGTCACATTTCTTTATTTTTCCTGATAATAATGACAGCTTACTTAATGAGCTTTTCAATGGGTTGGATGCTAAGGTCTTTCTTCTTCTAAATCATTTAATTCTTACTGAAAATGTGGATGGTAGGTAATATTTTACTTTCATTTATAGGTAAAAAGATATTATGGCTGTAAGGCCTCAAAGCTATCAGATCAAAGTTCCATCTAGGAAGTGGATATGCCTGAATATGAACCTTGGACCTGGGTCCCTCATAATACTTTTCCATTATGAAGTCTTATGTATTTTTTCTGATCAGCTATGGCAAGCCCATCATAATTTTGGCCATCATTTATGTCACATTTCTTTAACTTATGTAGACTAATATTTTAAGTTCTACCTATTCCCTTCATACTGCTGGCATTCATCTTTTGAACTCAGTATCAGGCTAAGTAGAAATCATTTTAAGCTGCAGATTTCCCATTCAACCATTGGCTGTTGTAATGATTTTCTTTTAATGCTCTGGTGTCACACTAAATAATTGTAGAAAACTAACATCTTACATGAATGCCAACATTTCCTTTTCTGTACCATAACCTCATAGTTGCTTAGCCATTGTTTCAGAAAGCTCTTATTTTTTCAATTTCCTTGATATCATGAAGGAGATCCTATGGAAAATCTGACTTTTGAGAAGGATACGGTGGCTCCTGGTTTTCATCCCCTTCTTTTTCTCACAATGTTCGTTTATTAGACTATATCACATTATCAAGGCTCTACTTCTGGGTGTGGTGCTAGCAGTCTCTTGACTGGTCACAGAATAAGGAGGATTGATGCTTTTAGTTTGCTTTCATGGGATTAGTTTGGAAGAATTTACCACTGATGGCATAGAGCTTCCTTTGACTACTAAGTAATGCAGTGTAGTGGAATGGGAGCGAGGATATTCTGGCTGAACACCATACAATGTGCTTGGTGACTTTTTATCTCTTAGTGACCTCTGCTTCCTTTTCAGTTCCTTAGCCTTTGGCCCAAATTTACAAATCAAGCAATGTCTTAAGGGCAAAGCAGTAAAGGATCTCAAAATCATCTGAATATGCTTTCTTCTCTCTGGGGATTGTCCTACTAAACACTGACTGCTTCTGTAGATCTTTTGCCAAGTTTTGTTCTCAAGTTTGCTGACTCTGCCTTTAGTTCCCTGAGAACACAAGTGCAAATGGAAAGTCATTTAAATCATGTGAAGAAAAGGTGATGAGACCTGTACCCCATCCACAGATAAAAAAAAAATATATTCTAAAACACTCATTAAAAGCAGACAATTGCATAGACCAGTCATACCTGTAAGTGGATCAGATGAAGAATATAAAGTAGATATAGCATGTTGAGAATTGTAATTTATCAAAATATTTAGTCATTTTGAAAGATTTTTAAAAAGAAATGAAGAGGGGCCAGTGCTGTGGTGTATTGGGTAAAGCCATTGCCTGCAGCACTGGGATCCCATATGGGCTTCAGGTCCATTCCTGGCTGCTCAACTTCTGATCCAGCTGCCTGCTAATGTGCCTGGGAAAGCAGCTGAAAATGACCCAAGTACTAGGGTCCCCGGCCACCCACATGAGAGAACTGGAGGAAGCTCCTGGCTCCTGGCTTCATATCCACCCAACTCCCTGCTGCAGCCATCTAGGGAAAGAAAGTGGATAAAGGGTTTCTCTCTCTCTCTCTCACTCTGTCTCTCTCTCTCTCTCACTTTCTCTCTCTCCTTCTCTCTCTCCTCCCTGTCTCTCTGACTCTTTGTGTCTAATTCTACCTTTCAAACAAATAAATAAATTAAAAAGATTAAGAAAATACATAAATCATTGTGGTATGATTTTTAAAAATATTGTTGAAATGAGAATCATTTGGGAAGAAAATAGAAGCAAAGGTAGAAGTAACAGGATAAATATGACTGAGTTTTACATTGAAATAAACTGCACAGGACCCAAATCTAGAATGCACTAAAATTGTTTTAACAAATGACACAAAGACACAATTAGACAAAATATTTCTAAATAAAGACATATTTGAAATATGAAACATATAAACAAATTTACTATTTAGATGGGAAAAGGGAAGAATAATTTCAATACCTATTGGAGTAAAAATAATGTATTTTAGTAATCTATCAAATATTGGAGGAAAATAAATGGATCTCAAACAGAAACGTGGAGACTAAAAAAACTGTATATGTTAGTTATAATGAAGAAACTAGAATGACAGTCATTGACAAAGATAATAGCATGTTATAAAGAAGTGAAATATGAAACTCAAGTCTTGGGGGCCATATCAATACTCTTTATCCTTCAAAATGAGAAACATGGTCTATACATATGAAAATGCCTAATTATTTTAAAGTATAAATTATCTGAGAACACTCTGCCATGTGGAAGCACTGTGATAAGTAATTCAAAGATATACAGTTCGACACATGCTCACTTGGACTTACCCCTAATGGTAGAGTAGAAATGTGCAAGTGGATTCCAATTCAATCCCATCAAGGTGGCATGTACCAATGTCATCTCACTAGTCAAAGTGATCAGTTTAAGTTCATAATTGATCATAATGATAGGATTAAGTGTCAAAGGGATCACATAAACAAGACTAGTGTCTGCCAATAATAGTCAATAGAATTAAAAGGAGAGAAAAATCCAACATGGGCAGTGGGATACACAGCAGACTCATAAAATGGGAGATGTCCTAAACATCACTCTGACCTCATAATCAGCCCTGAAGGCATTCAGATATGGCTAAAAAGCCCATGACAGTTTCGCAGGCATGGAAAGCCTAGACACTATGGCACAAAAATTACCTCAATGAAATATTTCTGTAAGTGACATCCCAGTGGAAAGAACGGGCCATCAAAGAAGGAGGTATCTTTCTCTGAAGGGAGGAGAGAACTTCCACTTTGACCATGGCCTTGTCTAAATAAGATCAGAGTCTGTGAACTCAAGAGGCTTCCATAGCCATGGCAGCTCATGACAAGAGCCTTGGGTGATTTCTGACATCATAATTGAGCATTTCAATTGTTAAATCAACAACGGGAGTCACTGTGCACCTAGTCCCATGTAGGATCTCTGTCCTTAATGTGTTGTACTATACGAATTAATGGTAAAACTACTACTCAAACAGTACTGTATACTTTATGTGTCCGTGTGGGTGCAGTGTGTTGAAATCTTTACTTAGTATATACTAAGTTGATCTTCTGTATATAAAGATAACTGAAAATGAATCTTGATGAAGAATGGGATGGGAGACGGAGTGGGCGATGGGATAGTTGCGGGTAGGAGGGAGGTTATGGGGGGAAAAGCCACTATAATCCAAAAGTTGTACTTTGGAAATTTATATTTATTAAATAAAAGTTGGGAAAAATAAAATTTTAGTGAGAACTAAAAAAAATGTCTACAGCAAGAAAGTAAGAATGCTTATCAAGCAGAACTAAAGTACCTGAAATTTGGTTTGAGTTTTCCATATATTTCATCTTCTTTTCCCCCTTTCAATTATTCCTTATACTCCATCCATCTCTTCTATGGCAGCTGTAATCATGCTCATCAATGAGCTGTGTATTGTGTGACACAAAGATCAGTAGTCAGATATCATTTCAGTTAATCTTACTCATAACTACTCCTGGATCCCCTTCTGTCTTGTGAGTATTCCTTCGAAGTTTCTTCTGCTAATCATTGTCTAGAACTATCAAAGTGAAAAAGCTCCAAAACCAATCCTTAAATGTATTTTCTTTTCTATTTTAGTTATTTTATCAGTCCCGGGGGGTAAAATTGCTTTCATCCTCTGGTGATTCCCAAATTTGTGTTTTAGGCCACGTCTGCATTCTGTGTTTCAAATATATATTGACTCAAATTGATCATGTTTGTGCAGGATAAATGGCTCATAATTAAGAGACCAAAAACTGAACTAAGATTTCCCCCTCTGTAACCTCATCATCACATATTCTCCTTTATCTCAGAAAATTTGAATCTTGTTACTTAGGCAGAATAAAAGAACAAAGAAACCACAATAATAATTTGCAAAAAAATACTTCATTGGATACACCAAGAGGTCATTACAAATTCTTTATATGAATTATTTTGAAAGTCTTTAATCAGACTGCATATGTCCTATAATTCCTTCCTGATTCCCTTTAATTCATTAATCCACTTTAATTTTGGAAAAAAGGTCTTAGTCTGTTATCAATTTTTAACATTTGAATCAGATGAGCAGTCCTTCCCTTAAAATCCCAAATAAATTTTTACATCAGATAAGAACTTGAAACTCATGATTTTATTAAAGATCTGATTATTTATTTTTGCTTTTATAGATAGCATAGAAGTACTGATATCTAGGAATAAATCTAGAAAATTTGATAATGATGTAGGACTAAAAACATGAGAAATGGAACAGCATGGAGAACCAGGACATAAACACATATATGAAAATTGAATTTGCAATATACATAGGCTGATCTTTAAAAAAAGAAAACTAAAACAATTTTAGTAAAATTAGTATTCCATGAGGAAAAAAATAAAATAAAATTGGAGTATAACATATCTGTGCCCTCCCCGCATCTTCCCCCTGCAAAATACGCATAGGTACCACAGCAGACTCCTACAAAAATTCTTGGTATATTAATGTGAAGGAAATAAATACAAATGTTTAATATGTTATAACAGAGTATCCTCATAGATTCATGAATCATTTCTTAAATAGAATACCAAAAAATATCAAGAAGGGAAATTTGTTATATGTAGCTACAATGAAACGAAGATAATTTTAATCAAAAAGCACCAAAAGTAATAAAACAAACCTGAAAATTTGGTAATCTAGTGATACATGCACATGATCCTAAAATTAAGATATTTAGAATAACAGAAAGCTACTACTTTTCAAAATCTGTGGATTACTCACCTTCACACTGCAGCTGGCGGCTCCACCCCACTATGCCATAACACCGGCCCCTAGCTTCAGCTGTGAAAATCTTCTATTCTCCAGGATGTAGCTAAAGTCATTTAGTTGGCTAAGCAAAAAGCCATTATAAAAGGGGGGAGGGATTATAAACAAAGTATGAATATGAGAGGCATATTTTATCGCAATATGATCACCTAGTGCAACCTGCTCTCTGACATCTAATGACTCACATATCTTCCATATGCCAACTATACTCAGTGTCATTCCACTTCCCCTAACATTTCATGCCATTATGGTATAAGATAAAGAATGCCACATGTAGATGATGTGTAAATGAAGATGAGTTTTTGGTGTGTGATTCTACATGTACAGCTTCCTCCGTGGTGTTTTGCTGCACAGAGGTCTTTAGCTTGGAAAAAAAAAATATTTGATCTACTTATTCTTGACATAAAATGCAAAGTCCAAGATGGGATAACCACAAATCAATATTTAAAAAGGGGTCACTTGTCCACAGAAGTTCCAAAATCTAGGTGGGCTCTGCTCTGTGAACTCCTGGCTTTGTCTCCAACAAGTCCCCTTTCTTGTTCCACAGGAAATTGTTCGTATTTGCAACTAGCTTCTCAACCTTACTGCATGCAGAAAGGTGGGCACCTAGAGACTTATTTATTTGAAACTTTCTTGGTCCCTTTTAGTGCAAGGTCTCATAAGTCCTCCGGAAGTTTTGTAATGTTAAAGTAAATTAAATTGGAAACTAGGCCTGAAGCATCCATAAACGGGCAAATCTAGTGAGAGCTCAAAAGTGATCTAAAACCTTGCTGGATTTGCAAACATAAATAAAACTAAACTTGAAATGTTTTTTCTAAAGTCCCATATTAAGGAAAAATGAAACTTAAGGATGACCATTCAGAAGCTTCTAACTTGTAGTTACATAACTGTGGTCATTGCAGCAAGCTAGTCCAAATCAGGCAACTCTGTAACTGCAGCCAATCAAATGTGTTCTTTTTTTTTTAACTTTTATTTAATGAATATAAATTTCCAAAGTACAGCTTATGGATTACAATGGCTTCCCCACCATAACATCCCTCCCATCAGCAACCCTCCCCTTTCCCACTCCCTCTCCCCTTCCATTCACATCAAGATTCATTTTCGATTCTCTTTATATACAGAAGATCAGTTTAGCATACATTAAGTAAAGATTTGAACAGTTTGCTCCCACACAGAAACATAAAGTGAAAAATACTGTTTGAGTACTAGTTATAGCATTAAATCTCAATGTACAGCACACTAAGGACAAAGATCCTACATGAGGAGTAAGTGCACAGTGACTCCTATTGTTGACTTAACAAAATGACACTCTTGTTTATGGCATCAGTAATCACCCTAGGCTCTTGTCATGAGCTGCCAAGGCTATGGAAGCCCCCTGAGTTCACCGACTCTGATCATATTTAGACAAGGCCATGGTCAAAGTGGAAGTTCTCTCCTCCCTTCAGAGAAAGGTACCTCCTTCTTTGATGACCCATTCTTTCCACTGGGATCTCACTCACGGAGATCTTTCATTTAGGTTTTTTTTTTTTTTCCCCAGAGTGTCTTGGCTTTCCATGCCTGAAATACTCTCATGGGCTTTTCAGCCAGATCCGTGTGCCTTCAGGGCTGATTATGAGGCCAAAGTGCTGTTTAGGACATCTGCCATTCTATGAGTCTGCTGTGTATCTCACTTCCCATGTTGGATCGTTCTCTCCCTTTTTGATTCTATCAGCTAGTATTTGCAGACACTAGTCTTGTTTATATGATCCCGTTGGTTCTTAGTCCTATCATTATGATCAATTGTGAACAGAAATTCATCACTGGGACTAGTGAGATGGCATTGGTACATGCCATTTTGATGGGATTGAATTGGAATCCCCTGGTATGTTTCTAACTCTACCGTTTGAGGTAAGTCAGCTTGAGCATGTCCCGAATTGCACATCTCTTCCCTCTCTTATTCCCACTCTTATATTTAACAGCGATCACTTTTCAGTTAAGTTTCAGCACTTAAGAAGAATTGTGTATTGATTACAGTATCTAACCAAAAGTATTAAGTAGAACAAACAAAAAAAATACTAAGAGGGATAACATATTAAGTTGCTCATCAACAGTCAGGGTGAGGGCTGATCAAGTCAGCGTTTCTTATAGTGTTCATTTCACTTTAACAGGTTTCCTTTTTGGTGCTCAGTTAGTTGTCACCGATCAGGGAGAACATATGGTATTTGTCCCTTTGGGATTGGCTTATTTCACTCAGCATAATGGTTTCCAAATTCCTAACAGGGATCACTTTTCAGTTAAAATTTAAACACCTAAGAATAATTGTGTGTTAATTACAGAGTTCAACCAATGGTACTAGAACAAAAAAATGTGTTCTTTTAAAAATATTTATTTATTTTGTTTGAAACTCCAAGTTGCAGAGAGAGAGAGAGGGAGACAACAAAGAGAGATCTCCCATCCACTGGTTTACTCCCCAGATGGCTACAATGCCAGGGCCAGGCCAGGCTGAATCCAAGCGCCAGTAACCTCATCTGGGTCTCCCCATGTTGGTGGTAGGGGCCCAAACACTTGGGCTACATTCCAGTGTTCTTCCCAGGCCACTAACATGGAGCTGGATCAGAAATATAGTAGCCAGGACAGGAACCAGTGCCCATATGGGATGCCCGCATCACGGGAAGTGGCCTTACCTGCTATGCAACAATGCTAGCCCCTCAATGAAATGTGCTCTTTCCTTTACTTAGGTATACATACTATAAATCCGTGTCCATGTGTTCCTTCCCTGGAGCCCAAAACCTCAGTCAGTTTTGTGTTTCCAGATTCGTAAATTCCTTTTTGCTCAAATAGATTTTAAACTTCATCATGCTTTAATTTGCCTTCTAATGGTATTAAATATTCTACTACATTAGAAAAAAAATAACATCTACAAGTGAGTTCATGCCTTTCTGTACTTTGGATTGTGGATTTGCTGTTGTTGACACATGACCATTATGATATTTAGAAACACTGTTTTTTGTTTTTTTTGTGTGTGTGTGTGTTTTTTTTTTTTTGTAACTGAGAAAGTTGTGTGGAAGTGTTTTATAGCTGCTCCATCATTTTGATTTTTCTAGGGCTACGTTTTCCTGGAGGCACCTTGGCCTTGACTTCGTTTATTATTCTGAGATTATTTTTTGACTGAGGAGGAAAGGATGAATGTTATTATTTACCATTACGGGAGGTCCAAAGCTAGACAGATTTACAAAACAAACAAAATCCAGAAATGTCTTGACTAGTTCATCTGTCTTGCAATCGTAGGTGGCTAAAGTAGCTACTTGGCTTCTTTGAACATTTTCCCTGGAAACCTTCCCAAGTTGTTGAAGTACATTCTCTCTAACAAGCTTTCATAGGTAACTATCTTAGTAATTATTTCACCAATATCTACCATGGATGCCCCTTTCTGTGGTCTCTCCTAGCGATTTCATCCCTGCTATATCTGGTCACAGACTAATGAAATATATGTCAGTTGTATATTATGACCATTGACACTTTCTGTTTCACTTCTTGTTTTGTAACAAAAATCCCTCAAACATGGTGGCCAAAACCTAAGAATTTTATTTTTATATCTGCTCAGTTGGGTGATTGTTTCTGGCCCCCTACTGTAGCTGAGGTGACACATTCGGCTATATTCATCACAGAGCAAAGTCTGGCATTAGAGTAGCTTTAGAATAGTTGAGATACACCTCAATCTACAGAATCTTTATGCATGTGATCATTTATCAGAAAGCCATCAAATTCCAAGTTATTTACAGCATGAAGACCAGCAACCAATAACAGTGTTCAAGAAGATAAGAATTTTTATAATATCCTTGTGAATAACCAATTGACCAAAGAAATGCACATGACTGAGCCTAGGAACAATGTATAATGGGAGTACACATGGCAGGAATGCAGGAAGGTGTGGGTTCAATATGCATCACTAACAGGACATTGCATTTGGTAAAAGTATACACTGAACACACAACTAAGGATGCATATCCAGACTAAAGGAAATCACATTTGGTTAAAGCATACACTAAGCACACAACTGGGGATATATAGCCAGACTAAAGAATATCTGTCCACAAACAACTAAAAGAACAACCAGCCTAGTCGGAAAAATGAGCAAATAAGTTAATGAGACTTTCATGAACACATAACACATATGGCCCATACAATAACAAATGATGCTTAAAATATTCAGTAGCAAATAAAATATAAAATAAACTCAAATTATGTGCTGTTACATTGTAAAAAAGACAATGTTAGACAAAGAAAAATGTAAATGAGGAAATTTGATATATAAGAATAGATGTTATTTACATAACTTGGAGCCATTGACAAGGAAGGGGAAAATTATTAATAAGCTGTTTTGAAAAAAAAATCAAAGTTACTCAATAATATGAGAATATCCTCAAAGAATATGTTGCTTGTTTATTATTGCCCCTAATAACTCATATACATGTCAAAATAAATATGTGTAAAATAACTTATAGAAGAGAAGAAAAATATTTGGGCACAATTAGGAATGTCCATTCTGAATTAAACATATTTAATAAATATGTGGCATATTTATATAATAGAATTCTATATAGTAGCTAAAATGATTGAACTATAGATATATTTAGATATATTGATCAGTATATCTTCTTAGAAACATAATTTTGATTAAAAGAAACATGTTACAAGTGAACATTTCTGGAAATTCCCAAACATTACATGGAATGTTAATATATGTAAAAACACTATAGATAAACTCAGTGAATTGAAAATAGCATTTAGGGTAATCATTACCTCCTAGTAGGAGGAGAAAGAAATATGCTTTTAGAGAATTCTTTGAATAAATTCCATTTATTGACCCAACTTTGTAAATTATTACTCATTATATCTATATTCTTATATTCAAAACCTTTTTATGTGGTTTGTATTTCAGAAAGAAAAAATATTTAAGAATGATCGATATCAAAGCTACACCATTGCATTATGTCTACCATTGCTAATATTGGAAAGCAAAGCAAACTATTTCAACACAGAATAGAAAAGAGAAATATTAGTTGAAATAAAGAGTTAAGAAGTATCTTAATAAAATATTAAGTAAGTGGAAAAATGCTCAACTTCAAAACATGATGACAAACATTTGAAGTTAAAGTTGCAGCTCTCAAAGGATAGAGAAGATCCCTGAGCATATAGATAGAAAACAATCATTCAAAGAAGGGAAAATTATGGCTTATTTCAGAATTCTCTACAGCAATATTCGTGTAACTGTAATTTAATGCTTATCTTTGGACATAAAATAAAATTGTTATTTCCTGGAGTTCCAAATTAAAAAAAAAGTGTAGCATAAACAATGAGATAAGTGTATAAATGGTTGAATGGCCAGAGAGAATGAAAATTAAATTCATTTATTTAAGATATGAGAGAAATCAAAGGGGAAAGAGGAAACCTCACCAAAAACTGTTTGCAATCATTGAAGTAATTCAAAAACTAAGAATAAAAAAAGTGGGAATTTATAGACTATATGAAATATTCTTCAATCATAGATAGTACTTTTTCTTTTAGGAATTTTGGGGTAGTAATAAAACTGTTAATCTACTCATTCTCTCTATTATATCCATGTTAAAATACATAAAATCATATGCATCCCAATTTTTTATCATTTCTCATAACTTTAAGCTTTCATTGTAACTTTCTCTGATTTAGACACTTGTTCTCAACTCTGGCTTCTTACTAGAGTCACATTGAAAAAACTCCATAACTCAGCCACACCATTCTGAATCACATGTCAGAACCTATGGAGAGGGTGAGACTCAGACACAAGAGTGATTCTCCAGCTGGTGGTCCATCACGTGGGCACACAGGGGTATATGTTTTCCAAAATTTACGTGGCTTTCATAGTAATTATATTTCTGTTCGTGATTCAGATTTTATTTTAAATTCACTAATCTTGTAATTTTTCTTTTGCTCCTTTTTTGTTTAAATGCAAGAAAATTATAATCATTTTTTCTTAAAGCTATATGCTGTATATATCTATATCTGACTCTATTCATCTATCTACCTATCATCTATCAATCATCTTTTTGTTTCTATGTGCAATTGAGAAATATCCTCTAAAATGTAATCGAATTTAGCAAAGACTGTCTTCAACTGTTTATATTTTGATGCATACTTTTAACTATCTTTACGTTTTTTATATTGCCTGACATTTTATAATACAAATGCTTCAGTTTTACAAAAACAATCTATTGCCTCAGGTTTATTTTCAAACTTAATATATATCTTCAGGTTCATACTGTCTTATAGTAGATAACTGTCATATCTAAATTTACAGCTAGAATTGTTATTTGCAAAAATAAGTATTTTTTCTAATGATTTAAAATCTTTATATTACAAGTATTTTCATAGTAAAATATCTATTTTCTGCAATTTCATGGCTGATTTTTATGTACATGGAAGTAGAAAAGGCAATGTTTGTGTTTAATTTTAACATTTTGTGGCTTAATTTTAACATTTCACAGCTTGCATTGGTAAAAATATATGTATCTATGATGTGTAGGTTAAATGGGTAAACATCAGGGCTAAAAGAAGGAAATGAATATCCATAATTAAACTTTTATGTTATACCTTGAGGTGGTGAAATAAATATGTCAATGACACGAGTGTTAAATGGTTGGTGTCAGCATCTAGAGTACAAATATTAATATCCTGAATTAAATGCCTATGTATTATATAAGATTTTTATGTAGATTTTCTTACAAGTTAAATTCCTTTTAGAGTTTTCCATCTTAGAAAATCCAAGGTCTTATTTTTTCCATTTTTTTGAAAACATGGTAAGAGGAGAGAATTGAAGAAGTTTAATTTACAGATTGTCTGCAAATTTTAAACAGTGACTCTTAAGTCACTTCCTACCTGTCATATTTCAATTTCCTAGTCTACCAAAAAGTTCAGTTTTTATTTCCTTCTCATTGTTAGCCCTCCTTGTCAGTCATTCTTAATCACTTTCATTCTAATGACAGGTAACACATTAAAAAGAAATAGACATACAACTTTAAAATTAAGAATGAGTCTAGGCAACTAAATTAATAAAGTTTAATCAGAAAATACTATTTTGATATTTTAGTTTAATCACAAGGAAGTTACTTTCTCTGTACAGTGTCCATGCTGTGATAGTAATAGGTAAAATTATTTAAACTCTCTTACTTTACATAAGTATTATGCAAGTGTTTGAGTGTCTTAGTACTTCAGAGAACTCCATCCACCAGACAACCCTGACTAGTGGACATTTCATGCAGCATTATCACAGTTTTACAACACAGAAATTCATTTGCAGCTACTTTTCAGTAAATCTATTTTAAAACAAGATTTGTTTTTCTAATGGTGTGGAAAAGGCAGATGGGAAATTCAAGGATCATATTGTGTCAGGGTAATGTTTATTAACTATGAAAATAAGTCAATTGTTACTACACTGCTATGATGATAAGACTAACCAGATATGACAAAACAATACTGGACTTAATGAAATTTAATTATATGCTGATTCCAAATAGAAACTCTTAACTGCATATCAATTATAAGGCATTATTTCTTCTCCAGTAGCTTTTACACTAGAAATAGATATCTATAGAACTATATATCACTATACAGATACACACACACAGTCTTGCATACATGGCATATACTTGCCACAAATTTTCTCTTGTTAACTTGAAAAGAATCAGCATTTGTAAATTCTAGTTGCCACTCACCAAATCAGTTTCCCCTCAAGATTTCTCCATTTTGATGACAACTCAAGCTTTTCCATTCTACTTTCATCAGGCCCTGGCTGCTCATGTATCCTGGCAACCACATGCAGTTGTTCCTTTGGCTCCTTGAAGCACAGGATGAGAAGGAAATTGCTAAAGCCAAGAAACAAGTCTTACAAAAAATTGTCATAAATAATAAAATATTTCTGAGTTGTCTTTGAGCTAGTAACATCCCTACCAACTGAATCAATAAGCTCTTAATTTAAAAGAGATTTGCTTTTTCTACCTAAATAAGAATGCCAGTTCACAAAAAGAAATGGATTTTTGGTTCTACAATAATGTAGTGTAACTCCACACCTCAAATGTGAATAATTCAAATACACTGACCAAAGATTTCTTTCTCTGAAGCTTGGGAAGAATTTCTGTTTTTAGGAATTTATGCCAAAACATATGTAAATATTGAAAAAAAAAAAAAAGAAAGTGAAGCCTGAAAATTAGTTTGTATATGTAGAGTAGTCTAGAAATGTTGTTTTATATTGTTCACAATATTGGTATTTATGGATACAGAATTATCTCAGGCACGCCACTCCAGACAGATTGACCTCACAACTGCCTCAATGACAATGAAATTCTATGCAGTCTCAATTACCATAGAATCCATACACATTCCCTGACTTGTTGGCTTCCAGTTGAGTGTCTCCAATAAGAAATAAAGGGCTTCAATAGGCCATATTCTGTTTTGCGTCTGTTTAAAAGACTAAAACACATACACCAATAGTCAACTAGTCAGTTTTATATACTCATTCCAGCCTGTAAACACATCAGTATACACTGATTACAGAAAAATCACACATTTTAAGGAATATTTAAAAAAATTAGCTTTCGGTATGTCAGAAAATAAAAAAAAATAAAATTAAATAAACAAAAAGGGAGTGAGATAGAAATCAGTGTAATAAAATAATAGCAAAGATTAAAAAACAAGAAAATCCTGAAAACTGTTCAAGTTTTTGTGGTTTTGACACAACTGATGAAAGAAGTATAGAACTAATAAAAGAAAACTATTTATGAAACAGAGATATAAAACTTTATGTGTTTTTAAGTTTGACTTGTTGAAATCTATTCATTTCCTGTAGAAGAAATTCCTGTAGTGGGAAATATAAGCAGAAGCTTGCATGGACTGTAAGCCACTAGACTCTTAATAACTGTGAAATTCTATTACCTACTATCCAGCTATCCTTCATGTCAACCTGCATGCATTTTTCTTATACAATGGATCTTATACAATGTTCTCAACAGAAACTAGATTTCTGAAGTACATATTGACCATTTTACTAATGTTGAACAGTATATAATATATAAAATATGTTTTTATATCCTGAAACTTGCTATCAATTATATACCATGATATACTGCTATTTAAATATTTAAGAATGGACTGGTGTTTTGATATAGCATGTAAAACTACTGCTGGTTTGAGTCCCAGCTCTCTGCAATGCGCTGAGAAAGCAGTAGAAGATGGCCCAAGTTTTGGGCCCCTGAATCCATGTGGGAGACCCAGAAGAAGCTCCTGACTCCTAGATTCAGCCCCCCAGTGATGGCTGTTGGAGCCATTTGGAGGGTGAACTAGCAGATGGAAGATCTCTCTCGTCTTTCCCTCTCTCTCTCTCTCTGTAAGTCTGCCTTTCAAATAAATAAAATAAATCTTAAAAAAATTAAAAGATTTATTTATTCATTTGAAAAGCAGAGTTACAGAGAGAGATAGAGATGTCACTCCCCCTCTTCATGGAGGAACGACACTAAGCCCTGCCTAGGCTTCATATCCGAGTCACGGCACCATTATGTCGCTCCCCGTCTTCGTGGAGGAACGACACAGGACCCTGCGCTGTTCTTTTGTCTGCTCGGCCCTCCCCGGGTTTGCTGCTGGTTCTTCCTGGGTTGGCTACCGTCCCTTCCACCTCCGTGGAAGGGCGGTTCCCCCTGCCACTTTCCCCACTTCCACAGGGGAGCGGCACACCGCCGGCCGGCTCTCTCAGGGGCTGCACAGGTGTTCCTTCAGATAGATGTTCCTGGTGCATGTTGTCTCTCTCCTCCTTTATAGTCCTCTTCCACCAATCCCAACTCTGCTACCCACACACCGAGTACGCTGCTCTCCTCCAATCAGGAGCGGGATCAGCTCCTGCAGGTTACTGGTTGAACTGGAGGCAGCTGTGTAGAAGCTGTTTCCTCCTCTCCCAGCGCCATATTGTGGGAGAGCAGATGCATAGAATAAGTCTTAATTCCAGTAACTTAGTCTAGTCCGAGTTGCTCCCAGTTGCTCCCCACATAGAGATACATAGAGAGGTCTTCCATATACTGATTCACTCCCCAAGTGGCTGCAACTGCCAGAGCTGAGCTGACCTGAAGCCAGGAGCTTTTCCCAGGTCTTCCAGGTTGGTGTAGGGGCCCAAAGACTCACATCCTCTTCTGGTTTCCCAGGTGCATTAGCAGTGGAGAGGTGTGACTCAAACCTGCTGGAATTTTACCCTACTGTCATCGGCCCCTAAAATTAATCTTTCACAAAATAACATAAAATATTCAAGGCAGAACACCTCAGTAAATATATGTTTTAAAAATTAATTATATAAAATAGTGAAAATAAATGTCTGAAAATAATTTTTAGTGTAAGAAATCCTGTTAAACATTTTAAATAAGTATTAGGCTACACTAATCATTCCAGCCTTGGTAATACAATTGAGGAGTGGCTAGGCTGCTGCACTTTGGAATCCATCACCACAGGTTTACAAGCTCATGTTTCCATGGATGGTTCCCAGACAAAGACTGAGTAGTGAGGGCCCAAGCAGGCATTCCTGGCACACCACACTTCCACGTGACTTTGCAAAATCTTCCCAAGACAGCACAGCAGTCCAGAATGCTTCTATCCTGCCTTCTCTCCCTCTATTTCACCTAGGGTCCCACTTGTAATGGTTTCCCAGCAATCTCTCTGTTTTCACATAAATATCATTTTCACAAATAAAATTGTGGTCTTTAATTATGCCTTGATGTTGGTTTCTCAGGGGAACTTAGCTAAGACAGCGTATGTTTATCATGTTTCACAAATTTCTGCAATTTTTTTAAAGCAGAATCTAGAGTACTTTAAGGAAATCCACACAAAATGATCAAGGAGTGTGTGTGTGTGTGTGTGTGTGTGTGTGTTTATTTCATTTATTTGATTGGCAGAAGGAGAGAAAGATCAGTTGCATCAGTTGGGTCACTCTCCAAATTCCAGCAATAATCAGAAGCTAGCTTGGACTTATTCCAGGACACCCAAGTGGCTGGCAAGGACCAAGTACTGGAACCATCACCTGCTGCCTCCCAGGGTGTGCATTAGCAGGATGATGGAGTTGGACATGTTAGTAGGACTTGAACCAAATATGAGATATGAACTCTCAAATGGGATGCAGACAGACCAAGAGATGTCCCAACCTGTTACACTAAACTCCTGTTACATGAAATGTCTTAATAAATTTTTAGGATACTTTGAGTTACTTGGAGCTACAAAGCACTGAAGGAACTTCACTAAGAACCTCCAGTACTAGAAAGTTTACTTTTATAGCTATTTTGTGTCAGTGAATAAGAATGTTGTACAAATGTCATCTTTCAATGTTATAATATAGGCCTAATTTTAGATAAATAATATAAAATACTTCAACATCCCCAAAGAACAATTTTAAAATCCACAGTGTTTGTTAATGTGCAAGATGGTTCAGGGAACAGTTATGTGTTTTTGAACATTTGGAGAATATGATTACCTGTGAAAACCTGATTAAAGTATAGATTCATTGTGCAGAACAATATATACAATATTTGTGGGTGGTTTTTTTTGGTACCTTTTTGCTTTAGAGACCTGGAAACATACTATCTTGGAAGCTGATTTTATTCTTCGTTGAGTACATTATCTTGATTAGTGCATTATTCTTCAACAGTCTCATTAAAGTACATAAAATATGCAGTACATTTTGTTTAATTAACCAATCATCTATTTAAGAATTATTAAATGTTTGGATTATAAGATCTTATTCTAAATTTTTGATTATAAAGATAATTATTTTCTTTGAATAAATTATATGTGCAATGGAATTCCTAAAAAAGCTATATCATTCAATATTAGATATTCCCAACTTGCCCTTAAAAGATTAGAAAAAAAAGTCAGCATTGTGGCACAGAGGGTTAAGCCAGGGCCTGCGAAGTGGACATTGCATCTGGGTGCTGATTGGAGTCCTGGCTTCTCTACATCCAACCTAGCTCCCTGCTAATGATCCTGGGAAAGCAGTGGAGGATGATCCACGCACGTGGACACCTATACTCACCTGGGACATGTGAGTGTCCCAGGGTCTCGGCTTCAGCATTGCCCAGCCATGGCCACTGTAGTCACTTGAAGAGTGAACAAGTGGATGGAAGATAATGTCCTTTCTGTGTCTCTCCTCTCTTTATAACTCTGCCCTTCAAACAAATAAACTCTTTTGAAAAATAAACAAAGTCCATTTTTACATAAGCCTTCCTGATCACTTATGATGACTGTATTTAGTCTTTAACAAATTGAACACAAAAATGTCTCTGTCTCTCACCGTTTTCTTGTACATGGGTTGTTAATTCTCTTTTAGGAATTGCCTCTGTATTACATTTGCTCATTTTCAAAATTAATCTGAATTGACTTAACGGATTTAGCAAAAGTATTCCATTCTTGCTGCTGATATGGATTTCACTTGCTTGTAGTATATTGCTGATTTTTTTGCTATGCTATAAAGACAAATTCTATGTAAGTTAGATTTTTATCTTGCACTTTTAATTATTTATTTTAGTCAGCTTTTGATGCTAATGATATACTGTTGCAAAAATAACTGATGCTTTGAAAGAAGTCAACTTTGCTGAGTTCATTCCTGAATTCTTTCAGTCCAGAATTTACTGAAAGTGTATGTTGATTATGCTGTCAATTTCATCATTGCCTATTTATCTGTTAAATTTTCTATTTTACATGGGTTCATAAACTCTTTCTAAAAACAGTTATTTCTTCCAGATTTTAGTATATACTATCAAAGCTTTTTAAAAACACTTTAATTAATTATTTGAAAGGCAGAGTTAGAGACAGAAGGAAAGACAAATTTGAAAGACAGAGTTACACAGAGACAGAAAGGAATCATCAATCTACTGGTTCACTCCCTAAGTGGTCTCTATAGCTAGGGCTGATTCAGCATGAAGCTTGGAGCCTGGAACTCTATGTATGTGGTTGAAAAGAGGTCCAAGCACTTGGACCATCTTCCTCTGGCATCTCAAGCACATTAAAACTGGCCCCCATCTGGCAATGTTGCAGATGTCAGCCTAACTTCTGTGCCACCATGCCAACTCCTTTCACAGCTTTTTAAACTAGTATGTTATGGTGTCTGTTCCCAGTCATGGATTAATTTTCAATTATGTGTTCCAACTGTATTGATAAGAAAGTGTTATTGTTTATGTTTGAAAAATAATTTATAAGTAACCAAAGAACTGTATAAATCGAGATATAACACTGCTTTTAACAAGTGATTTTGACTGAAGAATTTTAAAAAATATAATCTCATTTACATTGTGAATATTTCATATTCAAATGTATGATTCTATTGTTCATGTTAAAGTTCAGATCAAGCTTCAAAATAAAGATATCATAACCAAAACATAAATTTACATTTTGCTCTGCTGTTTGTTACATCAAGCACATTTGTTTACTGTAATTTATTCCCACGAAATAAAACAGTGAATAATATGATCTTTAAGGTTTTTATTTTTTAATTCTGTCACTCCTACAGATGAATATCACAATGAAAATAATAGGAGCATGTCTTAGATATACAGCTGGGTCACCTCTACCACATGGTAGTTGGGTCCTAGTGCAACATGAATTCTTGAGGAAAGCCTACACAAACGATGAGAGGGGTTGCATTCAGCAGTGCTCACACATTTGGAAAGGAAAAAATTCAGGGACAGGGAGACCTAGTGAAGGAGGAAAATATTTTCATTTGATTTGAATCAGCGATAGTGACATTGACAGAGTATAAAGCTCACCCCAAAAACATATTTTTAACAAAAATGAAATTTTTCATGAAGCTCGGCAACCAGGATGCACAGATAGTCATTTTTTGTTGTTGTTTAAAAATTATGATGAAAATCTCAAAATACTTGTGGGTTCATTTCGTATTTACTTCATCCTTTGCCCAATTTTATAAATGTAGACTAAAAATAAACATGGATGTTGAGGTATGTGGGAGTAGATTGCTGTTCTTTGCATCTAAATTTTAGAAGAAATGCAAGTAATAATATTTTGCATTTAAGCAATCTCTCCTCAGAGCTAAAGCAAGCACAAAAGGTAAATTGAGTGTTCTCTTTCTTACCAACTCATCCAGGCTAAAAAAAGTAACAGAAATAAAAGAGTTCTTCTAACTGTTTTTTTTTTTTCCTTAAAGATTCATTTTATTTATAAGGCAAAGCTTCAGTGAAAGAGAGGGAGAGATGAGAGAGAGAGAGAGAGAGAGAGAGAGAGAGAGAAATTTCCATCTACTGGTTCACTCCCCAGATGAACACATTGGCTGGAGCTGGGCCAGTCCACAGCCAGGAGCCAGGAGCTTCTTCCGGGCCTCCTATATGGTGGCACAAGGCCAAGGTCTTGGACAATCTTCTGCTGCTTTCCCAGTTATGTTAGTAGGGAGTTGGATGGGAAGTGGAGCCTCCAGGACTGGAACCAGCACCACAGGTGGCAACTTAACCAATTATTCCACAACACTAGACTCCTGACTGCTATTCTGATAAATTCCAATCATTGTCATACTGTGTCCTCCATCATATAACAAGGTCTATTTTCTTTAAAAATTGCAAGCATGTCTTTTCATTGTTTCCTCACCACTGAAAGTTGGTACTCTGCTCCTGTCTTAGTGCAGAGTTGATACTGGTGTATCTCTTGTGTGTGTTGAGGCAACGGTTGTTTGTTATGATGAAGTGTTGACCAAAGAGCCACTGACATCCATCTCTAGTGAACCTCCAGTGTATTATTGATAGGGACATTTAACAGAGACCTGAGCTCTTATTAATCAAAATATCATTCTTAGTCCAAAAGCCCCTTAGGAAAAGTTATCAATAAAGAATTTTACTGCAACATGAAATTGTGCCAGGCCATTAATATAAAACAAATATAGATAGCACTTACAGGTTGAAATTGGAAATGGATGGATATCATTATGAGAAAATGGATTGGAAAATGCTGAGTCTCACAAATCCAATTCTTCACAGGCTGTAATTTACAACCGTGACTCTACTTACAAGAGTGACCTACAGTTGATCTACAATAAGTCATAAATGGATGAAAAACCTTTCATTCTAAACACTTTTGAATTGTCATACCAAATTGACTCTACTATCTTGTTTCTTTAGTCAGGAAGTTTATATCTTGAGTTATCATCCAGAGATAAGTCTTTTAAAAATATTTATTTGACACTCAGAGTGATAGAGACAGGGAGGGATAAACAGAGAGACAGAAAGAGAGAGAGAGAGGGAGAGAGAGAGAAAGAGAGAGGAATCGTCCATCTGCTGGTTTACTCCCCAAGTAGTCACAGCACCCAGATCTGAGCCAGGATGAAACCAGAAGCCAGGAAGCCTGTCTTGGTCTCCCCCATGGGTGGGAGTGGAATCAAGCACTTTGGTCATATTCCATTACCTTCCTAGGCACATTAGCAGTACGCTGGATCAGAAGCAAAGAGCTGGGAATCAAACTCCCATCAGCACTCCTCTATGGGATGTCAGCATCATAAGAGGCAGCTTAATCCACGGTGCCACAACAGCAGTACTAGAGACAGCTCCTGATATGCACTATTTTCCTGTTTTGTTCTATTCTCTGTTGCTGTAACAAATGACCTGAGAACAGGTAATTTACAAATAAAAGGAGTTTATTTGGCTCATTGGGGGATGGGAAGTCCAGGACCATAACACTGACATCTGATTGGCATCTGGTTAAAGCCTTCTTGCTGCCTCATGAGTGACTGAGGGCATTGCATTGCAAGATAGAGAAATTTCTGGGAGACCTCCCTTTTATAACAAAACCACCCCTTCAGTAATCCATTAGTCCATGAATAGATTAATCTACTCACTAGGGAACACCACGAATTACCCAATCAAATCCCAGAGATCCCACATCTGAATATGGTTAACATTTGAATTTGAGGCCTGCACTGCGGCTCAATAGGCTAATTCTCCACCTGCCGGCGCCGGCACACCGGGTTCTAGTCTCGGTTGGGGCACCGGATTCTGTCCTGGTTGCCTCTCTTCCAGTCCAGCTCTCTGCTATGGACCGGGAGTGCAGTGGAGGATGGCCCAACATGATTCAGTGGAGGATGGCCCTGCACCCGCATGGGAGACCAGGAGAAGCACCTGGCTCCTGGCTTCGGATCAGTACAGCGCGCCGGCCGCGGTGGCCATTGGAGGGTGAACCAACGGAAAAGGAAGATCTTTCTCTCTGTCTCTCTCTCTCACTGTCCACTCTGCCTGTCAAAAAAAATTTTTGAATTTGATAATTTCCTAATATATGAGAGTTGAGGCTTGTCTTCAAACCACAGAGATATCAAAACCATAACTGCTTGTTTCTTTGTTCACTATGATATTTTATCCTAAATTAATTTTAAAATATCTATTTCAGAATTATCTCTGTCACCTGATTTTATTTCACAAAATGAAGACTGAAAATAACAGACTCTGCATTTAACTAGCGCAAATAGAAAATACGTTAATGGGTCTCAAAGAACCTAAAGCAGGGGTCTAACAAGAATTATAATGGAAATCAGGAGTTCAGACGCCATCAGGGTAATTTTCCATTTTTACTCTGTGTATTTCTGCTTTCTTCTTCCCTGTTGCTGCAGAAATTATGCTTCACTCATTAATACAGCTGGAAGGCTAATCAAGAAGGTTCACTATGCCACACTGTAGACACTAGGAACACTCTTCTCTGTTTTGGTCCATCTCCTCGTCCTTCCTAACCTCATCTGTGTCTCCTGTAACTGTATCTCCTTGTCCTTCCTAACCTCCTCTCTCTCTCTCTCTTTAATTTGACAGGTAGAGTTATAGACAGTGAGAGAGAGAGAGAGAGAGAGAGACAGAGAGAAAGGTCTTCCTTCCATTGGTTCACCCCCCAAATGGCTGCTATGGCTGGTGCTGAGCTGATTCAAAGCCAGGAGCCAGGTGCCTTCCTCCTGGTCTCCCATGCGGGTGCAGGAGCCCAAGCACCTAGGCCATCCTGCACTGCCTTCCCGGGCCACAGCAGAGAGCTGGACTGGAAGAGGAGCAACTGGGACAGAACCTGGCGCCCATATGGGATGCCGGTGCCACAGGTGGAGGATTAACCAAGTGAGTCACCGCGCCAGCCCCTAACCTCTGTTTTCCGTCTCCCTTTGCTTTCTCTCTCCCTTCTTTCTAAGTGTCTCGCTCGTTTCTTTCCAAGTTCCAAAACCCATAGAAAAGGATTAGGGGTGGTGCACCTGTGACTAGTACTTCCTGAAAGAAAGCTACAACTCATCTTAAAAGGGGAGCACACCCAGTAAATAGCCTTTCTCAGAACAGGAAAGAACAAGGGAAGGTGCACTCTGCAGAAACAGCTCATAACCTAAAGAGAGGCCACTATTGTTTTGTATGTTTGTATCCATTTTAATAAATCTCTGGATTTCTTATATCTTTTCCAAATTATATTAATTTCCAAAAATATGAATTTTGTAATAAATATTTCATTTATTGTTTTCTTTTGTTTTCCTGCTCTTTTGATGAATCTTCCTCTTTTTCCCGCCGACTTTTTCTTTTTCCTGCCCAAACTGATAGCTCAGTATTTCAATTAAAATCCCAAACATATTGCATTCCAACTCTGCTGAAAATGCACCCTTAGAGACGAGTCTACGGGGTATTTTTTTGTGTTGATTTAAGGGGAAAAATTAACAGGGTCATTCATGTAAAATTTTTCACACCAAACTAAGTATCTAATTATGCTTTCCTAGAGCAGGTTGTGGATGCATTCCAGATGTATGCACTTAAATAGCTCTTGAATGTTCTGCAGCTCAAAGTGATGGTGTCTGAAACTCCACTGTCTTCCCATTGATAAATAACTTTATCAACGTGAGTCAAAGAATACACATATCTATAACATGATACAACCTTCTAAATGACTTGAATTTAAACTCCTTCTTGGAGAAAGGGAAACGTCATTTTGACGTTTAAGTGACATAGGAACTTGCATGGAGTGATGAGAATCACCATTTCAGACACAGACTAAAATAATATACTCAGAGCATTGCTTGGGGAGATCACAAAGTAGAATTCTTTTTAAAAAAAAAAAAAGACATAGGAGGTTAAAATTAAAAGGCCTGCTTATGGAAGGATATAAATCAAAATTCAGCAAAGGCTTAAATTCTTCTTCAAAAGGAAATATTTATCTGCATTGACCGTATGTGTGAGTGTGAATGTTACATATGTATCTACATACATACATGCATACATACAAGTATGATTGCCTATGTAATAGTTTTGTTCTAGTGCATTAGTGGTCATTTCATGAGTCTAGCATTTTGCATGTTTCAATATTAAAACATAAATGATTTACTTGTATTGACGTACTCTCCAAGACAATATTCTTGTTTTTTTTTTTTTTTTTTTGACAGGCAGAGTGGACAGTGAGAGAGAGAGAGAGACAGAGAGAAAGGTCTTCCTTTGGCCGTTGGTTCACCCTCCAATGGCCGCTGCAGCCGGCGCACCCCGACTGGGACTAGAACCCGGTGTGCTGGCGCCACAAGGCGGAGGATTAGCCTAGTGAGCTGTGGCGCCAGCTCAAGACAATATTCTTTACGGAGCACTTTTGGAAGTGCATAGAAATATTCCACTCTAAGAAACAAAAACCTTAGCAGTAAAATAAGCTAACCACAAATTGATCTTGCAATTATAAATGCTGCATGTAGAACTCAATACATTTTTAATGTTCAAATTAAGACACACTAATTACATAGTAACTGCTAAATAAATGGCATATAATTTAGAGTTATGCCAGAGTGCCGCTCAGATTTAGATACTTTTTTATTTGCATGCAGTTGTGATTTTTATTCATGAGAAGCATTCACAAAATGCTCAAAAAAATAAAAATCCTCAGGAAGCTCAGCTTGCAGATTCCTCCTCTAGACTTGATCCGCGTAAGACTATAGGGCAGCGACTTTGCCGTGGAAGCCAGGGGCAGTCACTGGGGCCGGCAGGATGCAGAACGTCCTTAGAAAGAAGCTGAGGATCCTGCTGACAACCCCTGGCCCGCCCTGACTCTCAATGGCTGAGCGCCCAGCCTCTCAAGGTCACCTGAGAAGACAACTTCTGGCTCCACGTGGTCTCCACTACTCCCAGTGCTGACAGTGGAGCGGGAGGAGACAGGGGCTGGCTTTGACCAGGTCTCCTCTCCTCTTGCATCTGGTTGGGTATGGGAGGGTCAAGCATGGCGGCTCCATCCGAGGCCTGGGCTTGGGCTCCTGAGGCTGCAGGGGTTGGGAGGTGGGACCAGCAGGTGCACTGTGCAGAACAGCGCGGCTGTAACGGGAGACTGCAGGCTGAGACACGCTCTCCTCCTTTGTTGAGGATGGCATTGGTGTTCTGCGGAACCAGTTGCAGGGAACACTGGGCTGCACAGTGAGGGTGTGACCAGTGCCTGGCAACAAGCCCAGGTCCACCAGTTACTCTTGGAGTTCTGGATCCTGGGGAGAGACAGGTGCTCTGCACAGGTGACCTCAACTCTTCTCTATTGCTTTTTGGCAGGGGCCAAACCACCAGTGCTTCCTTGTGAGCTCTTCTTTCAGCCTCTCTTAGCTAATAGTCATTCCAGGAGCTTCTTCAGGACTGGGCTGACAGGACATGGCAGCATGTAGCAACTGCACAGGACACAGTCCCCCAGCTCCTTGGTTTCCTCCCATAGAGAGGCAGGACTGGCTGAAATGGGGCTTGGACTTGTCCTCTCCTGGGTCGCCCTGCAGCATGCTGCAGCCCCTGAGATAGCCGATGCTGGCAATGTCCATCACTAGGTACACGCGTTTGGCCCTGTGCCTTACCTCCAAGAGCTGGATCGTGCTCTCCTGTCTCAGGCTCCTCAACGGCCACTTCTCTCTGCAGCTGTGGCAAGCTGTGGTTTGAGGGAGGAATTTTATAGCTACCTGCTCTCTGGTGTCCACATGGAGGACAAGCTTCATCAGGCCAAGTCTGCCATGGTGGATGATGCCCAGGAGGTGGTACCTGTCCAGAGCATTTGCTTTGTAATGCAAAGTCCAGCAGCCCTCCTCCATAGAGCACTTATATACCCCATCTCAGTTACTCTCAGCTACTCTACCAACAAACCCTAGCTAATCAAATACCCTGACTGCAATACCTAATAAAATAAACAGATAACAAGGGTACTAAATGCTAATAGGATTAACCACAACAATAGGCATGCTAATTATGCTAACAATACTAAGCAAGACTAAAAGCTTCTAACTAAAACTGAGAAAAGAGGAAAAATGAAAACAAAAACACCACTATATAGCTACACTAGTAATACTACTAAAGTTAACTGCTATTTAACTAAAAATGTGAGAAGCAAAAAATGGGGGAAACAGTTGCAAAAAAAAAGACAAAACAGGCAAAAAAATTAAATAGGTGGAAATAAATTAAACAAAATTTGGAAAAATAAACAGAATAGACCAAGAAACAACAGAAAATTCAGCAGCACCAAAAAGAACAAATGTTAGGTTAGAGGGGTTCAAGTCACACAGGTCACCAACGACAGACAAAAACGTAGACCTAGCCAGTGTCTTATATAGGAATATAAGAATCACCTAACAGTAGTGGAATCACCTAACAGTAGTGGCTTCTTTGAAGTCAGAAAAAGACATGAACCAATCACAGACTTGTACTCATTTGTGTTTCAGAACAGTGCATCATTATGAAGTCACAGCAAGACATAGGCCAATCATTGCTGCAAATAATCCAGAAGGGTTTCCCAAGAACCTTCTACTTCAGTAAAAACAAGAATGAGGAGAGCTTTATGGTTAGGTTGGTGACAGAGATTGATGTTTGTTTTTGCGAGAACAAAATCTGCAGGATATTTCAATGGGCTTTTCATTTCTAGTTTAAAAAGTGGTAATAACTTTTGGCTTTTGAAGACCTCCTAATGTTTACACTCAAAATATCTATTCCTTTTCCTTCAGCATCTGAATGATAGGTTCAAAATGATGATATAACTTCTCAAGCATCGTGATATGCAACAAAGCACTCTGCTGCCTAAGACACCATCAGGTGTATTACTCACATCTACAGAGCTCAGAGGAACATACATTCATCATCGTGTCCCCTAAAGATCAATATCAGATTTCTCATCAGAGACCCTGGAGAACCAGAATGTAGTGAGGTCAATATAGTTGTAGGTATGGAAGTCCAAATAAGAGTCTCCTAATCTTCTCCAAAATTGTTCATTGAATAGCAGGGTAAAATTGAGTCATTTCCACATGTTCTAGTTTTTTTTTTTTTTTTTTTGGGGGGGGGTTCACTATAATCAAATACCTTGGCCTGGGTAACTGAAGAACAGGAACTTGCCTCTCAGCATTCTGGAGGCTGGGAATTCTAAGATCAAAGCACCAGCAGAGCTGATATCTAGAAAAAGTTTACTCTCTGGTTCTAAGGTGCTGCCTTCTTTACAGAAAAAATAAGGAAATGGAAGGTTGTTGATTTGGTATGGTCATTTGAAGCTACATATACATATTGAAGAGTTGCATTGTTGCTATTAAAAAGTACTACACCTTAATCTAAAACTCAAAAGTAATTTTTTTTAAAAAAAAGACAATGTCCTAAACAGCATTCTGGCCTCAGAATCAGCCCTTAAGGCATTCAGATATGGCTGAAGAGCCCATCAGAGTATTTTAGGCATGGAAAGCCAAGACACTCTGGCAAAAAAAAAAAAAAAAAAAAAAAAAAAAAAAAAAAAAAAAAAAAAAAAAAAAAAAAAACACCTAAATGAAAGATCTCTGCAAGTGAGATCCCAGTGGAAAGAACGGACCATCAAAGAAGGAGGTACCTTTCTCTGAAGGGAGGAGAGAACTTCCACTTTGACTATGACCATGTCTAAATGAGATCGGAGATGGTGAACTCTAAAGGCTTCCATAGCCTTGGAAACTCATGACAAAAGCCTAGGGTGATTACTGACGCCATAAACAAGAGTGTCAATTTGTTAAATCAACAACAGGAGTCACTGTGCACTTACTTCCCATGTAGGATCTCTGTTCTTAATGTGTTGTACAATGTGAATTAATCTATAACGGGTACTCAAACAGTACTTTACACTTTGTGTTTCTGTGTGGGTGCAAACTGTTGAAATCTTTACTTAATATATAATAAATCAATCTTTTGTAAGTAAAGATAATTGAAAATGAATCTTGATGTGAATGGAATGGGAGAGGGAGCAGGAGATGGGAGGGGTGCAGGTGGGAGGGAAGTTATGGGGGGGGGGCCACTGTAATCCAAAAGCTGTACTTTGGAAATTTATATTTATTAAATAAAAGTTTAAAAAAATAAAATAAAAAATAAAAAAGACAATGACTTCTTGGGATGTGCAAAATAATGGAAGGAAAGAACTCAACCCAACAAACTCTTTTAGACAGTCACCCATCCTGGGGATGGCATGATGGTTCAATTGTTAAGCCACTGCCTCTGACACATATTTCATATGAGTACCAGTTGGTGCCTGGCTGATCCACTTCCAATCAGACTCCCTGCTAATGTGCCTGGGAAAGCTGCAGAAGTTGGCCCAAGTATTTGGGCCTCTCCAAATCATGTGGTAGACCCAGATGGAGTCCAGGCTCCTTGCTTAGACCTGGCCCAGCCCCAGGGGGAAACTTGCTCACTGCTGGTAAGATATTAACTTTAATGAAGAAATAGAGGGTTATGATATAGGCTGGCAGATAGGATTAAAGTGATTAGGTTTGTGAGCTGGGGACCATGCGTTCACTCTGCCCCCTGTGTGATCTCATGCTCCTGTCTGACCTAACTTGTAAGGTCATCTGCCACTCAGACTATGGAACCAGTCACCTCTGGAAGTGAATAAAAGGCCTGGAGTGCCTGGGTCTGCTCTCTTTTCCATCCTCATGCCTCTTGGTGCGGACAGCCTCTTGGCCACCCCTGATGCCTGCTCGTGCATGCGGCCCATGTATTCTCCTGCCCATGTATTCTCTCTCCCTTGCAGCCTCTAGTACATTCCCTGGAAAAGCCTGGTAAATTTCTAAGTTCCTTCTCTCTCTTATAAACCCCTCATGTTCCCATGTATTTCTTTCACTGAATAAATGCTAAAAATATACCATCGTCACCTGGTTTATTCAAGCTGATATTCAGAATCCTTATCTGAGTAGACAGATAAGACCCTCGATATTAATATTAAAATTATTAGTAAAGCTAGCAGATATCCGTTATCCAAGAACAAAAAATTACTAATGGAAATGTTGACTTCAGATAACTTCAGGTGTCTGTTTTTTTCATTGACCTATTTTGAAGATTGTTTTGAAAGTCTTTATTTCAGTTTCTTGTTTATTTAATGTTTCAGAATAATGGAAATTTCCAACTTAGAAAAAACCTGTCAAGGTTAATGTCACATTTTTTCCTTAGGACTAAATTAACTTGAAACAAATGACTTTCATATATGTTTACCATTAGCTTTCCTTGATGTTTATTGCCCCTAAGCCAGGTTATTCTTTGACTCAGAAACTAAATAAAGATAAAGGGATAAAAGAGGAAGAGGTCCACAAAGACCTTATTGGAATAACTAGAAAAAAACTGAAACTGAATGGGAACAAGGGGACTAAAATTAACATGCATATAAATAAGGGAAATAGTAAGGATCAGGGCAGAAATAAATGAAGTTAAAACTAAAAATAAAACACAAAAGATCAACAAAACAAAAAGTTTGTTCTTTGAGAAGATAAATGAAATAGATAAACCTCTAGCCACGCTAACAAAGCAAAAAAAGAGGGAAAACTCAAGTAAATAAAATTAAAGATGAAAAAGGAGACATTACAACTTATACCACTGAAATACAAAGGATCATAAGAACTATATGCCAATTAACAAGAAAAATTTGAGGAAATAGATAAGTTCCTGGATTCATACACTGTACCAAGATTAAATCAATAAGATATGGACAACCTAAATAGAACCATAACAAGCAATTAGATTGAAGCAGCAATCAAAAGTCTTCCATCAAAGAAAAACCCAGGACCTGATTTTACTTCTGAATTCTACAAAGCATTCCAAGAAAAAATAACTCCAATACTCTTCAAACTAGTCCAAAATACTGAATAGGATGGAACTCTGCCAGACTCTTTTTATGAGGCCAGCGTTGCTTTGATACCAAACCCAACGACGTGACTTGAAAAGAAAACTATAGACCTGTATCCTTAATGAACATAGATGCAAAGATTCTCAACAGAACACTAGCAAATAGAATACAAGCAACATCAAAAACATCACACAGCATGATCAAATGGGATTTATCCCAGAAATGCAAGAGTGGTTCCACATTGGCAAATCAATAAATGTCATAAGTCACATCAATAGACAGGAGAACAAAAACTATATGGTCATCTCAGTAGATGCAGAGAAAGCATTTGAAAAGATCCAGCACCCCTTCAAGAAAAAAAAAAACAAACATAAATTAGGTGTAGAAGGTACATTCCTCAAAACTATAAATGCTGTATATCACAAACCAATTGCCAATACCATACTGAAAGGGGGAAAGCTGAAAGCATTTCCCCTCAGATCCAGAACAAGACAAGGGTATCCACTTTTACCACTCTCATTTAATATATTACTGGAAGCTTTAACAAGAACAATTTGGGAGGAGAAAGAAATAAAGGGTATCAAAATTGGAAAAGAAGAAGTCAAATTACTCATGTTTGCATGTGACAAAATATTGGATGCACATAGAAAAACGTAAACACTCCACCAAAGCACTGTTAGAATTGATAAACCATTCAGTAAAGTTGCAGGTTACAAAATAAACATACAAAAAAACCCACAGCTTTTTTGTTTGCTAATGATGAACTCACAGAAAGAAATCTCATTCACAATAGGCACACAAAAACATTAAATATTTAGGAATAAATTTGACCAAATAAGTGAAAGATCTCTATAATAAAAAATTATCAAACACTGATAAAAGAAATCATCAAGGTGGCCAGCGCTGTGGCATAATGGGTGAAGCAGCCGCCTGCAATGCCGGCATCCCATATTGGCACTGGTTCGAGTCACAGCTGCTCCACTTCTGATCCAGTTCTCAGCTATGGCCTGAGAAAGCAGTAGGAGATGGTCCAAGTGCTTGGGCCCCCGTATCCATCTAGGGGACCCAGGGGGAGCTCCTGGCTCCTTGCTTCAGATCGGCCCAGCTCTGGCCATTGCAGCCTTCTGAGGTGTGAACCAGTGGATGGAGGACCTCTTTTTTCTCTCTCTGCCTCTGCCTCTCTGTAACTCTGCCTTTCAAAAAAATAAATAAATCTTAAAAAAAAAAAAAAAAAGAATCATCAAGGCCACAAAAAGTGGAAAGATATACCTTTCTCATGGATCGGAAGAATCAATATCATTAAAATGTCTATACTATCTCAGGCAATCTACAGATTCAATACAATCTGACAGTGAGAAAGAGAGAGGGAGAAAGGTCTTTCTCCTGTTGGTTCACTCCCCAAATGGCCGCTATGGCTGGTGCTGCGCTGATCCAAAGCCAGGAGCCAGATGCTTCTTCCTGGTTTCCCTTGCAGGTGCAGGGGCCCAAGCACTTCGGCCATCCTCCACTGCCCTTCTGGGCCACAGCAGAGAGCTGGACTGGAAGAGAAGCAACTGGGACTAGAACCCGGTGCCCATATGGGATGCCAGCGCCACAGGCGAAGGATTAGCCAAGGGAGCCACGGCACCAGCCCCAACCAATGACATTCTTTACAGAATTAGAGAAGCAAAAATGTAATGTGTAAGAGTGAAATTGACATTTTGAGCTTTGATGATTGTTTATAGCCCTGAATAGTGTTTTTTTTTTTCTTCTTACTATTTCTTAAACTCTTTACTTAGTGTATGGTTAATCTTATGATTATAAAGTGAGCTGAAAGTAGATCATTGTAAAAATTGAGAGGGATTAGGAGAGGAAGGAGGAGGGGGGATGAAAGCATGGGCAGGAGGGAGGATAAGTTTAGAAGTATCACTGTGTTTCTAAATCTGTATACATGAAGTTTGTATACCTTAAATAAAATTTTAAAAAGAAATGACAAAGAGAAAGAAAAAGCAATCCTGAAATTCATATGGATTCACAAAAGAGGCAGAATAGCCAAAGTGGTTCTGAATAAGAAACATCAAGCTAGAGGTAGTACAATACCTGAAGCTTCAAAGCATACTACAAAGCTATAGTAATTAAACAACATAAAAACTGACACATTGATCAACAGAAAATAATCAATAGCCCAGAAATTAATCCACATATAGATAGCCAACTGATTTTTGACAAAAGTGCTCAGATCATAGAGTGAGGTATGGATAATCTCTTCAACAAATAATGTTGGCAAATCTGGATGTATATTTGTGGAAGAATGAAGTTTGATCAATACCTCTCATTACATTCAAAAATCAATGCAAGAATCAACAAAATATATGACCTGAGACTATGAAGTTGCTGGAAGAAAACATAAGGGAAACACTCCTAGACAATTAGTGTAAGTCATGTCTTATTGGAGAAGATCCCTAAAGCACAGGCAACAAAAGCAAAACTAAATCAATTGGTCTGTATCAAAGTCAGAAACTTTTGCACAGGAAAATAAATGGTCAATAGAGAAAAAAGATGTCCAAAATAGTGGGAAAATATGCTTGCAATCCACCTATCTGACAAAGAATTAATATCTGAAATCTATTAACAACTTAAAAAAATTCAATAGAAAAAAAATAGAGTCCAGTAGAGAAATGGGCAAAGAACTTCAATAGGCATTTCTCAAAAGAACATATACCAATGGCCAACAAATATATGAAAAAAATGTTCATCATCACTATTCATCAGGAAAATGCAAATCAAAATCACAATGCGTTGTCACCTAACCCCTGTCAGAATGGCTAAAATCCAAAGCATAGAGAGTAACAGATGCTGGAGAAGATATGGACAAAGGGGAACAATTATACATTATTGGTGAGAATGTAAATTAGTGCAGCCACTGTGGAAAACAATATGGATATTTCCTAAAAACTATAACTAGAGTTGCCATGTGATCCATCAATCCTACTATGAGATACATACCCAAAAGACTTGAACACAATGTATCAAAGAGATAGCTGTGGCATCATGTTCAAAGCAGCACTGTTCCCAATAGCCAAAATTTGCAATCAACCCAGGTATTCTTCATCAGATGAATGGATATAGAAAATATGGTATGTTCACAATGGAATAATATTCAGCTATGAGAAAAATGAAATTCTATTATTTGCAGCAAAATGGATGCAACTGGAAGTCTTCATGTTGACGGAAATAAATTACACCCAGAAAGACGAATACATGCCCTCCCTTACCTGAAGGAGGGAACTAAAATTAAAAAAAAGAGAAATGTCTATATGTATCAGTTTTGCTGCAAATATAGAATTGTAAAACTTTGTTTTATACTTTTGTCAAATCAATGGTTGAGAATGTTATTCTACTATATTTATTTATTTATTTGAGAGGTAGAGTTACAGTGAGAGGGAGAGACAGAGAGAAAGGTCTTCCCTCCATTGGTTCACTTACCAGATGGCCTCAACGGCCAAAGCTGCACCTATCCGAAGCCAGGAGCCAGGTGTTTCTTCCTGGTCTCTCAGGTGGGTGCATGGGCCCAAGCACTTGGGCCATCTTCCACTGCTTTCCCAAGCTATAGAAGAGAGCTGGATTGGAAGAGGGGCAGCCAAGACCAGAACTGGTACATATGGGATGCCAGTGCTCAGACAGAGGACTAACCTACTGCGCTATGGCACTGGCCCATCTACTATAGTCTTAATGATCTTTGATTGCTGTAAAATGCATTGTATATTGGTAAATGGTCATTTTTCCATTCAATTATTGTTTATAGTCATTGTCTATATTCCCACTTAAACTAGGGTTTCATTTTTAACTTTTTACTTGTTAAAGTTCTTATTCAGTGAAGTATTAAGCATTTTTACTTTATTGTAATTTTAAAACATGTTATCTCAAAAACCTAAAAACAAAGAAAGGAAAAAGCCATGAGGGTGGGAGGGACAGAGTAGGGTAGAGGAGGCAGTAAGGAAGGGAATATCATTATGTTCTTAGAATTTTATCTACAAAGAGCATTGGATCTGTTAAAAACTAATTAGGAATTTTAAAAAATAGAAAATAAGTGACTAAGGATGTAGTTAAAATGACAAAGAACAGTGCACAATCCATATACTTCTCAGAAGTATTGAACTTCTCTGTTCTTAGGAGTGGGAAGTGGATTTGCCTCAAATTCCTTAACAAGGACAGTATGAGATCATTGATTATGAGAATGAAGAATCACCAAGTCAGGTTTCACTCATCAAGTGTACATACAGTCTTTGAAGTCAAACTTACAATAATCATTCATTTCTTTCTTGTATTTATCCCACACTTTATTAGAGTTTCTAAGCGAGCATTATGGTCTTCAAAATCAAACTTTTTTGTTTAATAACACAACAAAAGAAACATCAAGTTCAAAATGCAATCCACATCAGATGAATGAAAAACAATGTTGTATTTTTCTTCATACTCAGCTTCAAAATCCAGTGTTCCTAGTTACAGCGCATTTAATTCACAGACTCAATTAAATCAGATATACCAGACCTATATCTAGATATGGTAAGATTACAGTTGTAAGAAAAGATTGACGGATTCAAGCTGTCCAAAGATATATAGTTATAACAAATATCATGTTGAGGTATGGTTGACACAAAAAAGTCATTCATATTTAATGCATATAATTCATGAGTTTGAAGATAAGTATTCACCTGTGAAATCATCACAATAGTCAATGACATATGCATATCCATCACCCCTAAAAGTTTCCTCTAACTGTGTTTATCTATTTGTATTATTTGAGTGTTATAAGAGCATTTAACATAAGATCTACCCTCTTAGAAAATTTTTAACTATACAAAGCAATTTTGTTAACTATATCCACTATACTGTGCAGTTGATCTCTATGGCTTATTCATCTTGCATAATTGAATTTTTTTACATTTCTGCTAACAGCTTTTCAATTCATCCTGCCACCCAAGTCCCTAGCAATCTCCATTCTACTCTCTGTTTCTATGAATTTATCTATTTTAGAGTGCTTCTCGTAAGTGGGATTATGTAGGATTTTTTCTCTGTATCTGACTTATTCCACTTAACATAATGTTCTTTGTATTCATCTGCATTTTTGCAGATGCAAGCTTTCCTTTTTTTACGCTTAAAATAATATATTGTACATTTATGTCATATTTTCTTTATTCATTCTTCAACCAATAGGCACTTCAGTTGCTCAAAAGTCTTG
Source organism: Oryctolagus cuniculus (assembly GCF_964237555.1). Lineage (NCBI taxonomy): Eukaryota > Metazoa > Chordata > Mammalia > Lagomorpha > Leporidae > Oryctolagus > Oryctolagus cuniculus. The sequence continues at coordinate 28,357,872 of NC_091445.1, forward strand.
CCTATTGTGAATAAAACTGCAATGAATATAGACAGGCAGATATCCTTTCAAGACTTAAAATATTTTAATGTTATTTTTACCTTAGTTCAAGTTACATAAATTCAAAACATAATTCCATAAGGTAATTTGTTTAGCAAATGCATAGAAATCCCAATAAACTCAGCAACCATATTTGGAAGGATAATTAAGTTTCAGACTCTGAAGTCACTTTCTTTTCCATTGTGGATAAGGGGAAGTAGACTGCAGTAATGACCATTTACTTTTATGGGAACTTTGAATGGGAGAGGTTCACTAATCAAAGAAATATGAGAATTTAGTCAATTACTGTATTGACCAATAGGCAGTACTAATGTATAACAATATCACTGCAATATGGTCTATTAACAGTATGTAAGTATCAAATAAAAGACAGACCCAATTATCATGAATTCATGCTTTACTCCATTACAATCTGTTAAATTTGTGTAACACATCAGAAGAATTTGTTCCCAATGATGTTACTAATTTTGTTTTTTTATGACAAATCATCAAAGTATTTTGTAAATTTGATATACATTCATGATTTCAAACAGAGTAAGATGACAATAAGAAGGGTGTTCATTGTGGCATAGTGGATTAAGCTGTTGCCTGAGATCCTGGCATCCCACATGGGCACCAGTTTGTGTCCCTGCTGTTCCACTTCTGATCCAGCTCCCTGCAAATAGCTTGGAAAAAGCAGAGGAAGATGATGCAAGTGTTTGGGCCCCTGTAATCCACGTGAGAGACCTGGAAGCAGCTCTGGCCAAGCCCAGGCTGTTGCGGCCATTTGGGGAGTAAGCCAGTGGATGTAAAATTTCTGTGTGTGTGTGTGTGTGTGTGTGTGTAATTTTGCCTTTCAAATAAGTAGGTAAATTTGAAAAAAAAAAGATATTAATGGAATGGTATGCAAATTCTGTTCTTAGGGTGTTGTTTAGAATGCTCACTTTCAAAAAATGCACAGGCTACATAAACAGGTCGAATATTTTCTATTCAATAGTACTAAAAATTGTGTTACTATCATCAATATGTAAAAAAATCATGAAAGTAAAATTATGGCATAATATAACTGAAGATGAGGGATATAAATTGTTAGTTTGTATACCGCTAGGAATGTTAAGTATTGGTGCTACTTATCAAAACACTATTTTATTGATATTTATAATTAAATTTTTATAATAGCCAGTAATTTTGAAATCTGTATACCTTTCAAAATTATTGAAAAAATAAAGGAATAGACAAATTAATTATTCATTTAAAGCTGAAATAGAACTCAAAGGAATGAAATTTCAAAAATATGAACATAAAGTAAGTATAAGTGAACATAACATCTTTTCTCAAGTGACCAAATAATTTAAAATTTCCATACTATATTCCAGATTGAGTAGTAAAGAAAGCAAAGCTCATATGTACATATATGTGTGTGGGAGACTGGGATTATAATTTGGCACAGGAATTAATTTGTCCCTTGGAGTACTGACATTCTATATAAGAACGTCTGGTTCTGAATCCCACTTCACTTTCTTTCTTTTTTTTTTTTTTTTTTGACAGGCAGAGTGGACAGTGAGAGAGAGAGACAGAGAGAAAGGTCTTCCTTTGCCGTTGGTTCACCCTCCAATGGCCGCCGCTGCAGCCGGCGCACCGCGCTGATCTGATGGCAGGAGCCAGGAGCTGGGTGCTTTTCCTGGTCTTCCATGGGGTGCAGGGCCCAAGCACCTGGGCTATCCTCCACTGCACTCCCTGGCCATAGCAGAGAGCTGGCCTGGAAGAGGGGCAACCGGGACAGAATCCAGCGCCCCGACCAGGACTAGAACCCGGTGTGCCGGCTCCGCAAGGTGGAGGATTAGCCTATTGAGCCACGGCGCCGACCCCCACTTCACTTTCTAATCCCAGTTCCCTGGTAGTGGTCACGCTGGAAAGCAGGGTGATGGCTTACATACTTGGGTCCCTTAAACCTACATGGGAAATCTGGATTGAGTTCCCAGCTCCTGTCTTTGGCCTAGCCCATTTATGGTTGTTACAGGCATTTGGGGATTGAATCAGTACATGGGAGATCTCTGTCTCTAAAGCTCTCTCAACCTTTCAAATAATATGAAAATAAATATAAATATATAAGCATAAAAATGTAAATAAAATATAAATTTAGCATATGTAGCAAAATATACAAAACAAAGATACTAAATTTGGAGATGATATCACCTGATGCACTAGATTTTAGTGGAAAAATATTTGTGAGTGATTAGAGAGGATTATTTTATCAGATTATACATTAATCTGTTTTTTGATAATGCCACTAAGTTTCTAAAAGAGCTACTTATGAAAAAAGAAGGTATAATCTGGCTCACAATTTTTGAGGTTCACAGTCCAAGATTGTGAAGGCTCCATTGGTTTGGATGGTGAGATCATAGAATGACAATGGCAGAGCAGGTGCAAATGAAGGAATATATGGTAAGTCAGAAATGAGTGAAACAAGGACTACACTCAACATTTATGTCAATGTGGCCTCTATTTTTAAGGCCACCAAGATTTGATTGATCATGTGGGTGCTATATAACAATTCTATCCAATCTAATAACCTTCCAGTGGCTCCAGCTTTAGACACCATAATTAGGTTTCCACCCTAGGTCAATTAAGCCATGAACATTAATATATTATCCACTAATATATGAGTTGGTGGGCAAAGTCTTTAACATAGATTGATTTGGGGGACACTCAAGAAAACAGAAATCATAGAATACATAACATATTAAATAATAACCAAGATAAAACATAGAAAAAGCATAGAATAAAAATATAAAAGAATGTTAGAGCATTAGAAGAAATTTGTAAGAATAACTTTGGAGACTTTCCTATCCTTATCAGAGCAAAAATAAGTATCCTCAAACAAAAAATAAATAATTGAGGGAAAGGACATTTCAACAGACCCATATCAAAGGTATGGTTATAATGGGAAAATTTTTCTTTTCATTTAATTATATTTGGGACATTTATAATGTTGCTATAATTTAGGCTACAAAAATCTCAATAAATTTAGAAAATTAAATTTTTAGACAATACTTTCAGCATATACTGTGAAAATTAAAAATTAATAATAAACAGATCTGCAAATGCAAGTCATTAATTTTAAAATTAATAAGTTAAAAACTTTCGGTTACTTTGTTTTGAATAAATTCCCATAGTTTGGGGTATATTGCTTTAATTATCACTACTTTGAAGTATTCTGTTATTTGAAGGATTGATACTCTACTTGATACAACAAGATTTTGCAATGTTTAAACAATTCTTTGAGGGCCTGTGCTGTGATGTAGTGGGTAAAGGAGAAGCCTGCAATGCCAGCATCCCATATGGGCTCCAGTTCAAGTCCTAGCTTCTCCACTTCTGATCCAGCTCCCAGCTAATGCTCCTGGGAAAGCAGCAGAAGATGTTCCAAGTCCTTGGGACCCTGCACTAAGAAAAGCTGCTGGCTGCTGGTTTTGGACCTGCCCAACTCTGGCCATTGTGGCCATATGAAGATGAAACAGCAGATGGAAGATCTCTCTCTCTCTCTCTCTCTCTCTGTCTCTGTATAACTCTGCCTTCCAAATAAATAAGTATTTAAATATATACATATAAAATGTAGAAAACTTCTACTCAGTATTATGGCAGAAATTATATTGCTATTGAAAAATAAATTCAGCCTAACTTCTAGAGCATGATTTTCAGTTTAGAATAGAGATGTAACCAGGAGCAGTTGACTCTGCTTCATGACTTTCTATACCTGTGACCTGCGCAAGGAGGCTTAAAAATTCAATTTCCTCTTCCATCACATGAGTACTTTAATAAGGCTTTTTTATAAAATTATTTTAAATATGAACTGGGATAAAATTTTAAAAATGCTGGGCATTCTTAGGCCTACATTCAGTGTATTTGCTTAATTGCTACCAAAGCAATTGATGGTAAAATTAAAGCCTCATATATATTTTTTCTTTGAAGTAAATATACAAAATTACTGATTCATTGTAACTACCCTTATGGTAAGAGGTCACAGATAAAGAAACCAGACATGAAAACTCCAGTCTTAGACTCAGTCTGAATTGGTCATTATTCAACAGTGAAACAGTCTTCTCAAAAACTAAGACAATTTTGAAAATGCTCTTATTACATGATTAATAAAATTTGATAAATGCTTTTATGGATGACCTAATATTAAATTTATTCTAATTGGGACACAATTTTGAATATATAGTCACCAAGCTAAAACAAAGAAATTTGATAGGGAAAATGTACACTAAACCAACCCAACTAGAAAACCAAATGTAAAATATAAGAAATTTGCCTGCCTCTCCAAAAAAGGAAGAAAAAAAAAAAACATTAAAAATACTTTCTTCTGGTCTCTCCATTACCAGTTCACAGAACTGACCCATTTTTGCTGCATATGATTCTCTGGGCTTTTTTTTTTTTTTTTTTTTTTTTTTTTTTTTTTTTTTTTTGACAGGCAGAGTGGACAGGAAGAGAGAGAGAGACAGAGAGAAAGGTCTTCCTTTTTCCGTTGGTTCACCCCCCAAGTGGCTGCTATGGCCGGCGCACTGCGCTGATCTGAAGGAAGGAGCCAGGTGCTTCCTCCTGGTCTCCCATGCGGGTGCAAGGCCCAAGGACCTGGGCCATCCCCCACTTCACTCCTGGGTCACAGCAGAGAGCTACCAGGACAGAATCTGGTACCCCAACCGGGACTAGAACCCGGGGTGCTGGTGCTGCAGGTGGAGGATTAGCCTAGTGAGCCATGGGACAGGCCAATTCTCTGAGCTTTCAATTATAGTATCCTGCTGCTTGTATATATGTGTAGGTGATTGTCAACTTACAATGCTTGGACTTACAATTTTTCAACTTTTAGATGGTTAAAAAGCAATACTGTTTCAGTAGAAACTGTGCTTCATGTTTTAATTTGAATCTTTTTCTTAGATAGAAATTCATGGCATAATCCTCTCTCATGATGCTGGGTAACAGCACTGCAGCAGCTCCCGTAAAGGCCCACAGCCGAGAGTCACCTGCCAGGACTCCACAGTGTATGTGCCCCTAAGGTATGATGATCACAATATAAGATATATTCAATGCATTTTTGAATTATGATATTTACAGTTCATGATGGGTTTATCACTATGTAACTTCTCAGAAGTTGTCTATATATCATATATTTTTCTATTTCATCCTGCATTCATGAAACATTGATTGTGCAAGCACTATATTCCAGCTACACTGAGGACACCATGATTAACAAAATAGATTAAAATCCATGAAACAAGAGTGTTTACCTTAGTCGCTTCAAGTTAATCAATAGAGAATTCTTTATTTCCTGTTGTGGAGGCTGGCGATTCTAACATTAAGGAACTGGTCAATGTGATGTTTGATAAAGAACAGCTTCAAAGAAAGTCACCTTCCCACATTGTGCCCACACAGTGGGAGGGTGTAAAGGAGCTTTATGGCATCTCTTAAAAGGGCAATAATTCCATTCATGAGGACTCTGCCCTCTTGCCTAATCACCTCCCAAAGTCTCCAACTTCTAAAACCATTACATTAAGCCGTCAACATATGCATTTTGTGGAAATACTAGTGTTAAGTCAGTAGTATTATGGAAATAATTCAAACATTACTGGGAAATGGAATTAAAACACAATGCACAGCTTCCTTGAACTTTTTGAAGCACCCACCTAAGATTAGTTTGCTTAATATCTGGGCAATTGGAATCTTCTTTGGAGATGCAAATTCTCAACAGTTTTGAGACTGAGTAATTTAGATGATGGGACACAGATAATAAGTTCCTACTGCTCAGTTATCCAGACTTAGTGTGTTTCCTTTTTTGTCTGAATCAGTATTATTACTATCTTTAGTCCTTGCCTCAGCGCTGGGAGCAACCTAGCACAGATGCTGTCAATTAGGCTAATAACACAGATGCTGTCCATGGTGCTGGATGATTTGGCTATACCAGAATATGAGATAGCTTAATGTGACAAATTCAAACACTAAAGTTCTTATTCCAAGATATGAAAATGCTATAAGGCCGGTGCCGTGGCTCAATAGGCTAATCCTCCACCTTGCGGCGCAGGCACACCGGGTTCTAGTCCCGGTTGGGGCGCCGGATTCTGTCCCAGTTGCCCCTCTTCCAGGCCAGCTCTCTGCTATGGCCAGGGAGTGCAGTGGAGGATGGCCCAGGTGCTTGGGCCCTGCACCCCATGAGAGACCAGGAAAAGCACCTGGATCCTGGCTCCTGCCATCGGATCAGCGCGGTGCGCCGGCTGCAGCGGCGGCCATTGGAGGGTGATCCAACGGCAAAGGAAGACCTTTCTCTCTGTCTCTCTCTCTCACTGTCCACTCTGCCTGTCAAAAAAAAAAAAAAAAAAAAAAAGAAAATGCTATAAGAATAATTTCATAACTATGGTATTGATTAAGAACACACTCAGAAATATACTCCTTTATAGTTAGGAGCCAAATGATCCTACAAGTTCATTCCCTGACATGGCTAAGAGAGTCTAGCAATTGTAATAATTTGGGAAACTTTGGAGGACTAAAATAACAGAGATAATTAAACTTTTACATACTAATTATTGCCCTTTTCTTGTGAAGGCAACACCTTCATGATAGAGATCTCATCTTCCTCATAAATCTTCATTAATTTTTCTTTGTTGATTTTTAAATACAATTTGAACTCGGGCATAACTGGGGGTGATGGGGCAGAAAGAAATACAGAAAGGTTAGGGAATTGGAAGAGGAGCAGAACTGATCGCTAAAGTTAGATTTTAAAAAAACACCTTAAAGTTTTGATGAATATTTGTACAAATGGATTTTCAAAGTTGCTCAAGTGGAGTGCACTAGTCCGGTGCTGCAGCTCAATAGGCTAATCCTCGCCTGCTGAACTGGCACCCCAAGTTCTAGTCCTGGTCGGGGTGCTGGATTCTGTCCCAGTTGCTCCTCTTCCAGTCCAGCTCTCTGCTGTGGCCCAGAGTGCAGTGGAGGATGGCCCAGGTTCTTGGGTCCTGCACCTGCATGGGAGACCAGGAGGAAGTACCTGGCTCCTGGCTTCGGATCAGCGCAGTGCGTCGGCCGCAATGCGCCAGCCATAGCAGCCACTTGGAGGGTGAACCAACAAAAAAAGGAAGACCTTTCTCTCTATCTCTCTCTCTCTCACTAACTCTGCCTGTCAATAATAATAATAATAATAATAATAATAAATCAGGGGACTCTGCCAAATTAGATCTTTAAAAAATAAAATAAGTTAATTTTGAGATTCCCGAGATCAAAATCAGCAAGAAATTAACTAATATAACAGAAAACACTTGAAAGAATATGTAACAATAGAAGCAATCAAACTTCAGATGTTTATTACTAGAGTTTAGAATGAAAGTAATCAGTCTTAGCTATACTCAAATACTAGATATGTATTATTTCAGAACCTCAGAGCCTGATAGGAAATTTTTTCCAAGAGCTGTTGAGAAAGTAACTTATATTCTACCAAAATTCTAATGTTACTTTAATAGAAGCAAAATAAAAATCATCAAATTTGTTTAGCTCTAAGAAATTCCTTACACAGCAATAACATCTTCAGGGGCTGGCACTGTGGATAGTAGAGCTAAGCCTTGGCCTGCAGTGCCAGAATCCTGTATGGGTGCTGGTTCAAGTCCCAGCTGCTCCTCTTCTGATCCAGCTCTCTGCTATTGCCTGGGAAAGCAGTAAAAGATTACCCAAGTGCTTGGGCCCCTACAACCACATAAGAGACCCATAAGAAGCTCCTAGTTACTGGTTTTGGATCAGATCAGCTCTAGCCATGTGGCCATCTGGGATCCAGAGGATGGACAACCTTTCTCTCTGTCTCTCCCTCTCTCTGTCTGTCACTCTGCCTCTCAAATAAATAAATAAAATCTTTAAATAATATCTTCAAAGAAAAGAACAAATTTGAACGTATCAGATAACCTGAAAAACATGTTACAAGGTAGTTTTCAGCAAAACATGGTCCTGCATAAAAACAGACACATCAATTGATTAATTGAATTACAACCCTGGGTGGTTGGGGATCAGCTTTATATCCCAACTCTTGGGTCCCTGCTATCCATTTTGGAGACCAGGATGAAATCCCTAGCTCCTGAGTTAAGCCTGACCCCTCTCTGGCCGTAGTGGTTATTAGGGGATTGGACCAGTGGGTAGAAGGTCTTTCTTTCTTCTTTTTTTCCTTAAAAGGGTAGAGATCCTAGTATGAACCCACAATTTTAGGGTCAATTGATATTCGCCAAATTGCCAAGAACACACAATGAAAAATGGACAGTCTCTTCAATAACAGTGTTGGAAAATCGGTTATCCACTTGCAAAAGAATGAAGTTGGGTCCTATTTCATGCCATATAAAGCATCAGTTTAAATTTTTTTAAGACTTGAAAGGGTCAAGCTTATTGAAGAAAACAGGCAAATAGTTTCATGACACTGGTTCATACACTGACTTTTTGTATATGACTCTGAAAGCACAGACAACAAAAGCAAAAATTGCAAATTTGATTACATGAAACTAAATAATTTCTATATAGAGAAAACAAAAAAATCTGTAAAACTCATACCTGATAATGGATTAATATTCAGAATAGATAAGACACTCAGATCACTCAATAGCAAAAAAACAAATAATTCAGTTTGAAAATGGGCAGAGATTAACTGGCATTGTGAAAAGCAGGTTAAGTTACATGTTGGGACTCCCACATTCCATATCAGAGTGCCAATTTGAGTCTAAGCTACTCCACTTCTGTTCCAGCTTCCTGATCATGAGTATACTGTGAGGCATAAGATGATGTCCACATACATGGGTACCTGCCACATACTTGGGTGACCTGGATAGAGTTTGAGGATTCAGCCTACTCAGTCATGGGTGTTACAGGCTTTTGGGTGACTGAATAAATTGTTGGAAAAAATTTCTCTGTCTCTCTCTTTTTTTTCTCTAGTATTCTACATTTCAAATAAATAAATGAGTCTTAAAAAGGAAGTTAAACTTATTTACCAAAAAATGAGCACAGGACATGAATAGATATTTCTCAAAAGAAGACATATTAATTGTCTATGGCTATAGAAAAAAATGCTCTTCATCACTAATCATTGGAGAAAAATAAAAATTGAAACCTTATAACATAGTACTTCACACATGTTAGAAAAGCTATATCAAAAACATGAAAGACTACTTTATCCATTGAGGATCTAGAGAAAAAGATAATTATTGATAACTGATAATTATCAATTGATAATTAAGAGAAGATAATTACTGAAAAGAATATAAGTATATCCACTAGGGAAAATCCTATAGCGATTCATCAAAAAATACAGAACTATCATATCACCCACTAAGTTGAAATCAACATGATAAAGGATTACCTTTATTCTGATGTTATTGCAGCACTGTTCAGAATAGCCAAGGTATGGAATGAATCTGTCTGCCAATGGATGAACAGATTAAAAGGGTATATACACACAAGGGAATACTAATCACCTTTTAAAAAGAAGGAAATGACATAATTTTAATCTGTTCTATAATCCCAGATTTAATTCACCACTAACCATAATATTCAACAAGTAAAAAGTAGGAATTATGTCTTGGCAAAATAAAATAAATAAGTAAATAAATAAAATTTCACACTAATGGAAAGCAAAAATAAGCAAGTGTTGCAATCCTGATACCAGACAAAATGGTATTTAACACAAAAAACAGTTTAAAGAGACAAAAAGGGGCATTATGCACTGTATATAGTGATTAAAATATGAATTCAACAGGGAGCTGTGACTATAATAAACGTATATGCACCTAATGCCCAGATGCCTGGCTATTTAAAATAAATGCTAATAGATGTAAAGGCAGATATGGACTCCAATACAATAGTAAGAAGTGACTCCAACACCCCACTTTCACTAAGGGACAGATCAACTAGACAGAAAATCAACCAAGAAACAAAAGAGCTAATCAATACTATGGACCAAATAACCTAACTGATATCTACAAAACCTTTCATCTAGCAATTTAGAATACACATTTTTCTAATCAATCCATGGAAGCTTCTCTAGAGTAGACCATAATGCTAGGCCATAAAGCATGTCTCAGCAAATTAAAAAAAAAAAAAAAAAGCTGAAGTTATACCAAGTGATTTTCTAATCACAATGGAAAGAAGCTGGAAAGTAACAGATCAAGAATCTCTAGAAAACTTGCAAACACATGGAGATTTAACAACATACTCCTGAAGGAATGAATGAATGACCCGTTGGTCATGGGAGAAATAAAAAGGGAAATAAAAAAAAATCTGGAAACAAATGAAAATGACAATACAACATGTCAAAACTTATGGGATAGAGCAAAATCAATGGTAATAGATAAGTTTATAGCAATTGATATCCATGTTAAGAAACTGAAAGGCATCTAATAAACAAGCTATCAATGCATCTTCAGGACCTAGAAAAACAACACCAAACCAAACCCCAAATTAGTAGGAGGAAGTAAATAATTAAAATTAAAGAAGAAATAAATAAAATTGAAATAAAAAATAAAACAAAATTAATGAAAGAGCTGTTTTTAAAAAAATTAACCAAAATTGATACACCATTGCTGAAATTAATAAAATCAGATACTACAGAATAAAAAGAATCATCTGGAATTAACACAGACAGCTATATGTCAACAAATTGGAAAATCTAGAACAAATAGATACCTTCCTGGACAAACTAAATGCACTAAAATTGAGTCATGAAGACATAGAAAACACAAAAAGATCAATAAACCAAGGTGAAATTGAATTAGCAATAAAATACCCCAAAGTAAGAAAAGTCCACGACCAATGGCTTCACTGCTGAATTCTGCCAAACATTTAAAGAACTAATACCAATTCTTCTCAAGCTATTCAAAACAATTAAAAGGGAAAGTATCTTCCCAAACTTCTTCTATGAAGCTGTATCACATTAACTCCTAAATCAGAAAAAGATACAACAGAGACAGAGAACTATAGATCAATATCCCTGATGATCATAGATGTAAAAATTCTCAACAAAATATTATCTAATTGAATCCAACAGCATACCAGAAAGATCATTCACCCAGACCAAGTGGGATTTTTCCCTGGTTTGCAGCGATGTTTCAACATTTTCAAACCAATAAATGTGATACATCATACTAACAAACTGAAGATAAAATTATATCATTATCTCAATAGATGCAGAGAAAGCATTTGGTAAAACACAACATCATTTTATGATGAAAACATTAAGCAAATTGAGTATAGAAGGAACATTCCTCAACACAATCCAGGCAATTTATAACTAACTCACAGCCAACATCTTATTTAATGGGAAACAGCTGGAAGCATTCCTACTAAGATACAGAATCAGACAAAGATGCCCACTTTCGCCATTACTATTCAATATGCTCCTGGAAGATTTAAAGAGAGCCATTAGGCAAGAAAAATAAATCGAAGAGAAACAAATTGGAAAGGAGGAAGTCAAACTATCCCTCTTTGCAGATGACATCATTCTATATATAGGGGAACCAAAAGATTCCACCTCTAAGAGACTATTGGAGCTAATGAAAGAATTTGGTAAAGTGGCAGGATATAAAATTAACACACAAAAGTGAATAGTGTTTATTTACACAGATAATGGCTGAGAAAGAAGTTCTAAGATAAATACCATTCACAATAGCTACAAAAAACTTAAATACCTTAGAATACATTTAACAAAGGAGGTGAAAGATCTCTACAACGAAAGTTAGACAATATTAAAGGAAGAAATAGAAAAAGACTCCAAAAAATGGAAAAATCTTTCATGTTCATGGATTGGAAGAACTAATATCATCAAAATGTCCATACTTCCAAAAACAATTTGCAGATCCAATTGTGGTCCCAAACAGAATATTAGCAATATTCTTCTTAGATATAGAAAAAATGATGCTAAAATTCATATGGAAACAAAAGAGACCCCAAATAGCTAAAGTAATCTTACACAACAGACAAAACCAGAGGCATCATGATACCATATTTCAAGACACACTGCAGGACAGTTATAATCAAAACAGCCTGGTACTGGCACAAAAATAGATGTGTAGACCAATGGAGCAGAATAGAAATTCTAAAATAATCAATCCATGCATCTACAACTAACTTATCTTTGATAAAGGAGCTAAAATCAATCCCTGGATAAAGAATGGTCTCTTCCACAAACAGTGCTGGGGAAACAGGATCTCTGTATGAAGAAGCATGAGACAAGACTTGTGCTTTACATCTTACATAAAAATCACCTCAAAATGGATCAAGGTCCTAACTCTATGAACTGATACCATCAAGTTACTAGTGGAAACTAGGCAAAAACCTATTGGAAAAGACCTCAGAAGCACAGACAATCAAAGCCAAAATTGACAAATGGGATTACAACAAGCTGCGAAGCTTCTGCACTGCAAAAGAAACACAGCAAAATAAAGAGGCAACTCACAGAATGGAAGAAAAATGAAACTGATAACGGATTAATGTGCAAATCTACAAAGAACTCAAGAAACCAGCAAAAACAAAGATGCATTTAAGAAATGCGCTTAGGACTTGAACAGGGATTTTTCAAGGGAAGAAATTCAAATGGCCAAGACATGTGAAAAAATACTCAGATTATTAGTCATCAAGGAAACACAACCAAACCCTCAGTGAGGTTTCACCTCAGCCCAGTTAGAATGGCTCTCATACAGAAATCAAAAAACAGTAAATTCTGGCAAGGATATGGGGAAAAAAGTACCTTAATGCACTGTTAGTGGGAATGTAGACTAGTACAGCCATTTCGTAAGACAGTATGGAGGCCGGTGCCATGGCTCACTTTGTTAATCCTCCGACTGTGACACCGGCATCCCTTATGGGTGCCGGGTTCCAGTCCTGGTTGCTCCTCTCCCAGGCCAGCTCTCTGCTGTGGCCCAGGAAGGCAGTGGAGGATGGCCCAAGTGCTTGGGCCCTGCACCCACATGGGAGACCAGGAGGAGGCATCTGGCTCATGGCTTTGGATCAGTGCAGCGCACCAGCCGTGGTGGCCATTTGGGGAGTGAACCAATGGAAGGAAGACCATTCTCTCTGTCTCTCTCTCACTGTCTATAACTCTACCTGTCAAAAAATTTTAGGAAAGACTGTATGGAGATGCCTCAGAAAGCTGAAAATAGATAATATTGTATGACCCAGCCTTCCCATTCATGGGGAAATGAAATCAGCGTATGAAAGGGTTATCTCTACCCCATATTTATTGCAGCTCAATTCACAATAGATAAGATATGGAATCAACCCAGATGCCCATCATCTGATGACTGGATAAAGAAATTATGGTGTATATACACTATGGAATACTACACAGCTATGAAAAGAATGGCATCCCATGTTTTGCAACAAAACAGAGGCAACTGTAAATCATCATATTTAATGAAATAAGCCAGTTTCAAAAAGACAAACACCATATGTTTTCTCTGATCTGTGCTAACTAACAGAGTACCTAAAATCTAATGTATAGGAGTGAAATAGATATTTTGAGATTTGTTGATTGTTTACAGTTCTTGTCTCTCCTGTGTGGAGCATTGTTATTTCTTATTACTATTTGTTGAATTTCTTACTTTGTATAGGGCTAACCTTATGAATACAAAGTAAACTGAAAGAAGACCATTGTAAAAATCAATCAAGGGAATAAGAGAAGAAGGAGGAGGAAGTGTGGGAGTTTAGCCAAGGGGAGGGGAAGAGTGGGAAGCATCACTATGTTCCTACAAGTGTATATATGAAATATATGATATTTGTTTACCCTAAATAAAATTAAAAATTTAAAGAATAAAATGCTTTAAACATTTTTAAAAAGCCATTATTTATGTGATATGACTTTCTGTGACTTAGATTTTACAGCATCCTCACTCTGATTAAGTTTCTATTTATTCTATCCTCTTAAAAATCTGCCAAAATTATTTGACCCTTGAAATATACAAAAGGTAATATCATTTTCTCTCTTGATAGTGACACTATGCTTTTATTACTACAATTTAAAATTATTTTGTCATTATAATAAAAAAGGACATGATATTATTTGCAACAAAATACATGGACCTGGATTACATTGTGCTAAGGGATATAAACCAGGCTTAAGAAGACACATGCCATATAATCTCATTTATATTTGAAAACTAAGAAAATAAATTGAACTCACAGAAAGAGTAGAATGACAGTTCCAAGAAGCTCAGATATAGGGAGTAGGGAGCATGGAGTTCTCGGTTAAAGAATACAAAGGTTCAGATAAGCAAGAAAAATAAGTTTGAGATCTATTGCACAGCAGAGTGACTATCATTAATAATGTACTGAATGCTTTCCAAATATCTAAGTAAATTTCTAATGTTTTACCATAAAAGTGATAGATAAACAAGGTGCTAGGTATCTTTATTACCTTTATTTTAATCTATGCAAATGTGATTTAGTCAAGGGTCTGTATTTTCAAATGAGCCCTAAGTTCAATGATAAATCTCCTTTTTAAGAAAAAGCAGAGGGAGATTTAAGGTACAAAGGGCCAAGAAGTGGAAATCACTATGACAACAGAGGCAGAGATTGGGATGAGGCAGCCACAGCAATGGAGTTCCTGATGACACTGTTGGGAAAGGGAAGGTAGAGGACAGCCTCTAGGAGCCCCTGCCCTCTGCCACTTTGATTTCAGACCTGTGACCTCCAGAGCGAGGAGAGAATGAGTGCCAGCTATTTCAACATTAAGTTTGGGCTCATTTGTTACAGCAGCCCAAGGAAACTGTCACAGAAATTATAGGACAAACACCATACAGGTTTTTTTTTTTTTTTTGATGGTCAAATTTACTTCACTTTGTTTGAAATCTTTGTCAAATTGTTAAGAATTAAATACTACTATGGTTTTAATGATGTCGTGATCGTTTTAAAATTTGCTATATGTGAGTGAAGTTGAACATCACTAAATTTGGTTATTGTTTATAGTCTGCCAATTTTCCTGGAGGACTATGGTCTTTTAATTTTTCTTTTGTTGAACTCTTTGTCTCTTTGTTTAGTAGAACTTAAGACTTTGACTATATTGCAAATTAAAAGTAGATAATTTTAAAAACAACAAAATATTAAGTTGAAAAAGAAAGAAGGAAAAATTACTAGAAATTTTGGGAAAATAATAAAACAAATATGAGAGCAACAGTAGTTGAAGTGTTTTTTCCAGGATTTTGTTGAATGGGAAGAGAATTTGAGGAAGCCGACAGTGGTGCCAAGTGTCCGCATTCCCCTGAGGTATAATAGTCCTCTTTTTTGCTGTCAGAGATACTTTGGCAGAAATACTTGAGAAGCTCAACTAATCAACTACTTATAACCAATAAAATATTTCTTTTATATGTATCATGTATTTCTAATTCTTTAAAACAAAATTTTGCTAACAAAATAATCCTCATTTAATTCCATTTCCCCAGAATTTTCAGAAGCACCCCTGTGTTGAACCTTGGCCAAATTTTAGCATCTAACTTCTGTTGCCCCAAGCAACTCACATTTGAGAATAACTGACAACTCAGTCTTTGTACACCTGGCGTGATAATGATTCTGAGGACAGCCAGGAGAATGCATGATCTCTGCTGACTAGGGAACATCATACCGGATTTACCATACAATGATTCTGACCTTCCATTCTCATAACCAGCCTGAAGTACAATACCTGGGATGACAACACAATTAATTATTTTATGAAGTGAAAGGAAGTGGGTTCAATGCAAAAATACCCAAGACATTTCTGCCCTCAGGAAACCCTATGGAAGCAGTTACACAGAATCACAAAAAAGACATCCAACCACCAAATACCATTAAGTATACCCTCTTTTTCTCTATTTTTCTCTTTCCATTTGACTTCAAATAAGCATACCACAGGCTTCAAATCTGGCAAAACCAGATAGCGACTTTTGTTTTCAAGTAGAAGGAAAAGACTGTTAAAATCCGCTTCCTCAAATTGTTTCAGTTGCATTTACTAAATCTTTCTTTTTCTTTTCTTTGGTTCTGACAACAACATAATTAAATGCTCTTTGCCCTTCCCTGCCTGCTGTAGGTATTACCCCCAGCTTGACACACACAACAGTATACTAGGGTAGGAAACAGTAAAAGGAAAGAAAATAAAAACAAACCCTAAAACAGAACCTAAGAGACAGTTCCGCACATCTGTTCCTGCGGGTGTTCTTTCATTCTTTCTCATTTATAATTAATGAAAAATAATGGTGCTGACACAAGTTAATTACTATGAAAAATTGCAGTTTATGCTATTCATTATAATAATGGCAAATTACTCTAGATTTTCAAACACAGTTCCTAAGCAATTAGAAGTGTTCGTAAGGAGTTCACTTGTGAAATTTTTTCATCTGCGTTTGCATTCTGTGAAGAGAAAGAACACCAATGTTTTCCATTAGCAGCAGAGATAACCCAGCAAGAGATATTAATCATAGAACACTGTACCTAGGAAAACATTTAAAACAAATTGGAATTGTGTAGTGGAGGCAGAGGTTAAAGCAATACACAAAGGTATTTATTACAACAAAGCTTTCTTTCACAGGTTTAAAGGGACTATTGAATCTGTTTCACTTAGTAACAATTTGGTATAACTCATTAGAATTACTGTCTCGTCCTAGTTTACCAAAAATGTTAAATTACCGATTTTAAAATTAGAATTAATATCTTTCTAATTAGCACATGCAAATTAGGGGATTGTTTGTTCTCAAATTTGCTTTCCTTATAAACCTATAAATTGTAAAATGAATGCAATAGTCCCCAGGTTATTAAGAAAAACTTATGACTAAGAAATACTAATTAGGCCAAATATGCCTGTGTTAATGAGCTAATTGAAAAACATTCCTGTGAAATATTTGGTCTGCTGTAGATTTCAGTACATACCTAATAGGGATAAACTCATTTTGCCTCATTTATCCTATTTGTGAAGTTGCTATACATATACAACTATTTTCTTTCACTTTTTATTTATTCAAAGTAATATAGAAAAAAATGTCTCAAGACAGTGGCAAATATTTCATACCATTTATAATATTTTCAATCAATAATCCCTTTAGGAATACATTTCCTATATGTCAAGACAAATAAATGTCACTCTTTTAAAAATGCAAAGAAAAAACAAGTATCAATGTATGAGTTCTATTCATTAACATTATTATCAATAATTGCTGACAAATTAATTCAAATAAAGTGAAAAAAATAAACAAAGTTCATGTAAGTGTTCCTCTTTAATATATTTCTCCACTGCCCAATATACATTTTAAAGGGAATTTAAAATATATTATTATTGTAGATTTTGAGTCCGTACCATATAGATCCCCTCTTATAAAATATTAACTACTATACTTTTGATGCTATCATCATCTTTTTTTACATGAAAAATATTTAAATAAATGAATTAAACTGAACTTACTTAAAGGAAATAAGTATACAAGAAAACATCTTATTCAGTAACTCCTACAAATTTATTTTGAATTAAAATTATTTTGAAATAAAATTAACATTTTCAAAACAAAAAAAAAGGAAATTAACTGAATCATGTAATTACATTAACTCCATTCTCACCCTCTCCCCCACTTTCCAGTGTTGCCAATTGAGGGTCCAAAGTTAAGTTAGTAGCACTATCTCTTTCCTTGCTTCACTGATCTGAGTATCTTGGGTTGGTTGTGTTTTCATTAAAGACCTTCCCCTAAGGTTGAAATATTTGCAATGCCCTTCACTCCTGAGATTTTCAATGGTGGGTTGTGGGTGTCAAAATGAAAAAGACAACATTGTCATTTTTCTTTTAAAATATTTAGTATTTATTTATTTGAAAGGCACAGTTATGGCGTGGATGGGGTGGGGTGGAAGAGAGAGAGAGAGAGAGAGAGAGAGAGAGATTCCACCTACTGGTTCACTCCCCAAATGTTTTTAACAGTATGGGCTGAGATAGCCTGAAACCAGGAGCCAGAGATTTCATCTAGGTCTCCCAAGTTGGTGGCAGAAACCCAAGTATTTGGACTATCATGTGCTGCCTTCCAGGTTCATCAGTAGGAAGCTGGATGGGAGGTAGAAGAAGAGCGGGATCCCAGGCCCCGTGACATAGGATGCAGGTATCTCAGGCAGGGACTAAACCCACCTCACTACGATGTCCACTCCAAAACTGCTATGTTCAAAGTAAACTAAAATAGACTCACAAATTATATTTGATACCTAACTTTATAAATAGATCAAATAAATTGGTTTGTATAAGAACTCTGATATATAGAATTGCCTTCTAACTGAAGTCATAATTGATACTTGGACATTTTAACATTCAGCAGCAAATAACCATGGAATGAAATGCAATTTACTTATTACAAAGTTGATTTCTCATACATTTTTTCCAATTCACATTTTGTATAAGATGTATTTAAACAGAATTAATAGCGAATGATTTTGCTGAAGGAGATCATTGTACTCTCCTTGTGAGAAAAATCCTAATTTTTCCCACTGATAAGCAAATGAAGTCCATACAGATAGCTCATAGTTTTGCATCTTCCAGTCTTGTATTAGAAAACTTTGTTTAAGATTTGGAATCTGCTTGGGATAAAATTAGGTGGAATGTGAGGGGAAGATTGTGTATTTGATGAAAACTGTGCTTCCCATGGCTTATCCCTCAAGTAACACAGATTATTTATTAATTTTAATGACAGCATCACTAGCAGCTCTACTTTAAAACCAAGGATAATTTTGAATGAATCAGTATACACTATGAAACTGTGAGGCTATGGAACCTGTATGTGCCCATTCTGTGAATTCACTTCTCTATGAGACTTCTTTTGCTAAACAGGTTCTTTTCAGGACTTTGGAAACTCATGAGTCCAGCCGTCTCAAAAATAGTCATTTAGTGTAAACTGGTGTCAACGATTACTGAGCTTCTTCCTTCCTTCCTCCCTTCCTTCCTTCCTCCTTCCCTTCCTTCCTCCCTCCCTCCCTTCCTTCCTTCCTCCCTTCCTCCCTTCTTTCCTTTCCATCTCACCCTCTCATATATATATAGAGAGAACATATTTGTGATAGAATACATATATGACAGAATAAAATGATATATATGATAAAACCAAACATATGATGCAATACAATTAAATAAACAATTCAGGCTGGGATTTTGGCCTGGTGGGTAATGCTGTTACCTGCAAAACCAACATCAAATGTAGTGCTGCTTCCTGTTCTCACTCCTCCACTTCCCATTCAGCTCCCTGCTCATTGTTTTGGAAAAGCAATGGAAAATGGCCCAAGTGTTGGATCTCTGTCACTCTTGTAGAAGACCCTGATGGAGCTTCTGGCTCCTGGCTTTGGCCTCGCTCAGTGCTGACAATGGTGGCCATCTGGGGACTGAAGCAGTGGAGAAAGATATCTCTTTCTCTGTCTCTCCCTCTCTCTGTCACCCTGACTTTCAAATATGTAAATAAATTATTTAAAATATTTTAAAAAGAGGCAATTTAACTATTCTGAAACTTTAAGTCTATCTAGACCCTAAAAAAGTCAGATGTGCAACAAAATCACATTCCTTTGTTTTCTTTGAATGAAATTAAATCACATTCTTAGTAGTCATTCCCCTGAGTTGACACATTTCATTACAGTCAATCAGGAAATTATCCAAGGATCCTGTGGAAGTGGAGTTTATGTGATTCTCAAAAAGTTAAGAAGAGAGCCTCAAACTTCCAGACTATGTAAGCGATTTCACTGTAGATTCACTGTAGTTTTGCTCCTACAAAACATACACAACTTTAGGAAAATTTTGCCAATGCAATACTTAATATACACAGACACCCCAACACAAACACAGATACATATTAATATATATCAAATAAAAATATCATTATATATAATTTATTCAAAGGTTTTACTGCAATAGGAACATATGTTTTGTTTATTTTACCTATAGTTTAAGAAAATCTAAGAGACATAGATGATAGCATTTTATACATAGTAGGAATAACAAGGACTATCAGATAATATTATATCATATTCACTATGTCCAAATGGAGATTACTTTTCAGTAACTATTTTAAAATATGAAAATAAATTTCAAGTTTAAGCCAGGATAAAGGAAGAGAAGCAGAATTTCACCTTACTTACATTTAAGAACTGGGGAAGCAGCTATGGTTGAACTCCTAACCTGCCTCACTGACTACTGTGCATCATGCTTCCCTCTGTCTTGAGAACCCCAACACAGGAGCTCCATTCTCTGCAGACTATAATCCATTTTGATTACATAATACATGGCTTAATTTCCTTTTGTATTTTAGCATTTTCCTTGTGCCTCTATTTCATGCCTTCTCAAACTGGTTTTATCACTGCAATATGAAATTTTAATAGAATTAAATATATATATAAATCTTAGCAATTTATAAATTTGACTTTTCTAGGAAAATTCAAATTGTATTGAGTTAAAACTTGCAAGCACAACTAGAGTTAGTCCACATCTCCAAGAACTGAATCCATATGCAATATATCTCATTTTAAAATGCTTCATTTTAAAGTTTTAGAATGTGACAAATTCTGTTATTTGTATCAATTAAGAATGCATCAATTTCAGAGATGCCACTAGGAAATCTGAAAGAACATAGGAAGCCACTTTCTAAAGGGCAGAAAAGCGATAAAATTTATAAAGACATTTTAGATTTTGAAGAGTTATTGGCTGGTATTCTGTGCTTTCAATCAATTGTAATGTGAATGACATCTTCCACTTAATACATGATTTTGTTGAAATTAACACTATTTTTTAATATCACTATATGAAGAAATGGAAATACAATGAAAATGGGAATTATAACTGATATAAATATGTACAAAGATGTTAAGACTAATATGTTAATTTCAAAATATCTGTAAATTACAAATTCACAATTTTTTTATTTGAAAGGTAGAGTTATAGACAGTGAGAGAGAGAAAGGTCTTCCTTCCATTGGTTCACCCCCCAAATGGCCTCCATGACCGGAACTGCGCCAACCCAAAGCCAGGAGCAGGGGCTTCTTCCTGGTCTCCCATGTGGGTGCAGGGACCCAAACACCTGGGCCATCCTCCATTGCTCTCCCGGGCCACAGCAGAGAGCTGGACTGGAAGAAGAGCAACCGCGACTAGAAGCCAATGCCCATATGGGAGGCTGGCACCTCAGGTGGAGGATTAACCAAGTGAGCCATGGTGCCAGCCCCCCAAAAATTCATAAATGTATATACCTTTGGATTTGAAATATTTAGAAGATTTCAATAGATAAGATTTCCATTATAAAATAAGACATGGTTGCTCGTTCCTTGATGTATTTTTTAAAATTACAGCTTTTCCTTTAATATCTATAATTATAGAATGCTTGATATATATTTTAAACTTTTATATACATTCCTGAAAGTGATAGATAGTATATTTTAGAACAAATCTCACATCATTCAAAAACAAGAGCTAGATTAAAACTCAAGTGTTCTGGGAGTTAGCATCTACTTAATAGTGCATGAATGAAACTGTGAAACTGTTTTTTTTTTTTTTTCTGTAAGATCCGGAACAAGAGTAAGCTGCCTGCTGTCATCATTTCTGTTAAAAAATAGTACCAGAATAACTAGCAAGAACCATTGGTCAAAACCAAGAAATAAAAAGCATGAAAATGGGAATGAATAAACAAACTTATCTCTGTTCTTAGACAACATGGAGAAAGGTACCTACACACACATAAACACATACACATTTTTAGAAAGTAAAAAAACTTAGCAAACTGCAGGATACAAATCATACACAATTAGATGCATTTCTATACACTAACATTGAATAATGTAGAAAGGAAATTTTAAAAGTAATTTTATTTAGAATACCACAAGCAAATACTAAGAAATAAACAGTGAATGATATGAAAACTTTTAACATTGAAAACTATAAAACATGTTTGAAAAAGATAAAGAAGACACCAATAAATGAAATGACATTCCAGTTCATTAACTGAAAGGGATAATATTGATACTACCCAAAGCATTCTACAGGTTCTTTTTTTTTAATGTGTTTATTTGAAAAGCAGAGTGACAGAAAGAAGGAGACATGGGGATCTTTGTTCTACTGGTTCACTCTTCCAATGACTGTGATGGTCAGGGCTGGGCCAGGTCTATGCTAGGAGCCAAAACTCTGTTCAGTTCTCCCACATGGGTGGGAGGGTTCCTAATAGTTGAGTCATGTTCTGTTGCCTTCCCATGCACATTAACAGCGAGCTGGATTGGAAGTGGAGCAGTCAAGACTCAAGCCTGTGCCCTGATTTTGGATGCCAGTGTTATAGGTGGAGCTTAAACTGCTCTGCCACAACAATGGCCCACAATTTGCAGATTATATTCAATCTCCACAAAAATTTCAATAAATTTCTTTACATGGAAATTCAAGGGATTCCAGGTAGCCAAAGTGATCTGGGAAACAAAGAAAATACAGGAACCATGAAGATGGCTAAAAAGAAGGCTCAGGTGACTGCCTCCATTTAGAGACACCAACGTGAACATCTTTACACAATCAAGTGACCATTATAAGAGGGCATAATCATAAAAAAATCTTGTTATAATCATAAGAAAAGCCAAACTGAGTAAAGTAAGGAGGAAAGAGTGGCCTGTGTCACTCTTACTGCAGCTCCAAGGAGCACAGCATAGAAAGAAACCTCCCTTTTGAGAGAGGGGGAGTGAACTGAATCTCACTGCCTGTCCCACTAGGAAAAAATTTAGCTGGGCTGTTTCCTTATCCTCCGCCCCCATCCACACACATACATCCCTGTCTCACACCTATGGAGTGAATATTCAGAGCTTCCATATCCAGGGGCCTCTGCAAACCATACTCCATCCACCAACAGAGATGCCAGAGGAGGGAGATTATAACCCTCCTCTGAACTCAGAATCCAGTTGACTGTGCTGATACCTGGTACCTGATAAAGCCCAACGGCCTCTGTCCCCAGCCAGGGCTCACACATGGAGCCCCTAGACTTGTGTGGCAACAGGTGGAGTATTGCATTTCAGATGGGCAGACTCATTATGGCAAGCATTACTGCCGGGTTTGACAGACACTATCATGACTTTGTATGGACCTGTAACTGTGGGACCCACGTGTGCAGTCTGGGGACATCATGGGTAGCCAGAGGGCTGCCTTTGTCATTCTCCTTCAACCTTACACAAACAACAAGGATCCATGAAACTCAGTCTTGTGACACACTGCTGGGTGGGGAGAGCCCAATGATATGATCTTATATATATATATATATATATATATATATATATATATAAACTCCAAAAACTTTATAAAAATACTGTTAGAGTAAACAGCAAAGTTGAAGGAGTCAAAATGAATGTATATGTATCAGGAGTATTGTTATTCACCAGAAATGAATAATCTGAAAAAGATATCAAGAAAGCAATCCCATATGCAATAGCTTCAAAAATCCCAGGGAATAAATTACACTAAAGTCATGAATGATCTCTAAAATGAAAACTATACATCATTAATGAAAGAAATTAAAGAGGACCCGAAGACGTGGAATGACAACTCATGTTCATGGGTTGGAAAAATCAGTATCATTATAATGTACAAAATACTCAAAGCAGTTTACAAATTCAGACCAACCAATCCCTATAAAACTCTTAATGAGATTTTCACAGAACTAGAAAAAAAATCTACTGAAATTTATATGGAATCACCGAAGATCCCAAGTAGCCAAAGTAATCTTAAACAAAAAGAAGAAAGCAAGAGGCATTACACTATCTGACTTCAAAATATTTTACAAAGCTACAGTAGTTTCAACAGCATGATATTGTCATAAAAACAGTCCCCCAGGCCAACGGAACAGAAAGAGATCCTAAAAGTAAATTCACAAATCTACAGCCAGTTGATCTTTGACAAAGATGCTAAGCTAATGCGCTGGGGAAAGGATAGCCTTTTCTGCAAAGGGTGGTGAGGAAATTGGATTGTCATATGCAGAAGAATGAAACTAGACCTCTGTCTCACACCATGCACAGAAATCAATTCAAAATGGATTAAAGACCTAAATTTCAGATGTGGAACTTTTAAACTATTAGAAGTAAATGTAAAGAAAACACTTTTGAACACTGGAATGAAGGACTTTCTAGATCAGACTCCAACAACACAGAAAATAAAAGCAAAATAGACAAATGGGATCTAATCAAACTAAACAAGTTTTTCACAACAGTGGAAACAGTCAACAGAATAAATATACAATCTACAGAATAAGAG
The DNA here is from genome assembly GCF_964237555.1 of Oryctolagus cuniculus. Lineage (NCBI taxonomy): Eukaryota > Metazoa > Chordata > Mammalia > Lagomorpha > Leporidae > Oryctolagus > Oryctolagus cuniculus. The sequence goes on from NC_091445.1 coordinate 28,382,130, forward strand.
ACAATATTAACAGACTATTTCTTAAGAATGGGGCCATCAGAGAAGGAGGTACCTTTCTCTGAAGGGAGGAGAGAACTTCCATTTTGACTACGACCTTGTCTAAATATGATCAGAGTTGGTGAACTCAAAAGGCTTCCATAGCCTTGGAAACTCATGACTTGAGCCTAGGGAGATTACTGATGCCATAAACAAGAGTGTCAAATTGTTAAGTCAACAACAGGAGTCACTGTGTACTTACTTCTCATGTGGGATCTGTCCTTAGTGTGTTGTCCAATGTGAAGTAATGCTATAACTAGTACTGAAACAGTATTTTACACTTTGTGTTTCTGTGTGGGTGCAAACTGATGAAATCTTTACTTAATATATACTGAATTAATCTTCTGTATATAAAGATAATTGTAAATGAATCTTGATATGAATGGAATGGGAGAGGGAGGGGGAGATGGGAGGGGTGTGAGTGGGAGGGAAATTATGGGGGGGGAGCCATTGTAATCCATTAACTGTCCTTTGAAAATTTATATTTACTAAATAAAAAATTTAAAAAAAGAGCCTAGGGTTATTTCTGGTGCCATAAACAAGAGTGTCAATTTGTTAAGTCAACAACAGGAGTCACTGTGCACTTACTCCCCATGTAGGATCTCTGTCCTTAATGTGTTGTACAATGTGAATTAATGCTATAACTAGTACTCAAACAGTATTTTGCACTTTATGTATCTGTGGGTGCAAATTGTTGAAATCTTTACTTAGTATATACTAAATTGATCTTCTGTATATAAAGATAACTGAAAATGAATCTTGATATGAGTGGAATGGGAGAGGGAGTGGGAGATGGGAGGGTTGCGGGTGGGAGGGAAGTTATGGGGGGGAAAAGTCACTGTAATCCAAAAGCTGTACTTTGGAAATTTATATTTATTAAATAAAAGTTAAAAAATAAAGCAAAAATAAAGATATAATTTAAAGGGAAAAAATAGTATATTTAAGAAAAGCAAGCAACTCAATAGCAATAAGCTAACAATCCAATTTAAACATGCTCTATGGAGCCACAATTGTGTTGTAGTGGGAAAGCTGCTACCTGCGATGCCAGCATCCCATACTGAGTCCTGGCCACTCCACTGTTGATCCAGCTCCCTGATAATGTGCCTGGTAAAGCAGTGGAAGATGGCCCAAGTATTTGGATCCTTACACCCATGTGGGACGCCTGGAAAAACTTCTGGCTCTTGGCTTCAGATTGGCCCAGTTTCGATTGTTACAGCCAACTGGGGAGTGAATCAAGGATAGAAGATCTCTCTCACTCCGTCTCTCTCTCTCTCTCTGTCTCTCTCTGTAACTCTGCCTTTCAAATAAAAAAAGTCTTCTTTTAAAAAAAATGTGCACTCCATCTAAATATGCATCTATCACAAAAACACAAGTGGACAATGGGTATATATAAAAAATGTTCAACATCACTAATCAGGAAAATGCAAATCAAAACCAGAGTGAGATATTATCTCCCATGAGTAAGATCATTTTTTATGAAAAAGACAAAAGGTAACAAGAGTTGGTGAGGATGTGAAGGAAAGAAAACCCTCACACACTGTTGATGGGGATGTAAATTCATACATTCGTTGTAGACGTTCTCCAAATAACTAAAATTAGAGCTACCATTTGATCCAGCATTGTCCATTCTGCGAGCCCAGAGAAATGAAATTCATCTCTCAAAGGTCATTTTTCATCCCATGTATATTACAACACTATTCACCTTAGTCAAAAAATGGAAATATTGATTAGTGGATACAGAAAATGAGACACATATAACATTAAAATATTACACAACCATAAATAAGGATGGAATCCTGTAATTCACAAAAGCATGTATGGAATTGTAGGTCATTATGTGAAGGGAAACAAACCAAGAAGAGAAAGAAAGACAAATATCACATGATCTCACTCATATGTGGAATCTAAAGAAAACAGATGATCTCACAGAAGTGCAAAATGTAATGATGATTACTAGGAGCTAGGGAAGAAAGTATGGAGGTATATGGAAAATTTGATTGATGAAAACTAAGTAATAAATAGAGAAGAGCAAGTTCTAGAGTTCTATTGGGCATTAGCAGGTTGACAATAGACAATGTTACTGTACTAAATTTTTTATAATAAAAAGTTAGGATAATATTTTGTATTATATATTATGTTAGATGCTTCAAAGTATAAGTGTATTTACTGTGGACATTACAAAATGTATACATGTATCAAAACATCACAGAGCATCCCATAAATATGCACAATTTATAAAGAAAACCATGAAAAATAATAAAATAGTTGGAGGTCTCAGAACTTCTGATTTCAAACTTGTATAATGGTAGTAGTCAAAACAGTGTAATGATAACATAAAGATAGATATAAATCAATAGAATAAATGATAGACCAGAAATAAATATACTTTCATATACACAGTCAAATGATTTTCATTGTGGATGCCAAGACCATTCCATGGGGAATGGATAATCTTTTTAAGCAAATGGTATTGGTAAAATTGGATCCATATGCCAAAAATAAGTGGAATCCATAATGTATACTGCATACAAAAGTTAAGTAAAAATGGATCAAAGATTTAAATGTAAGAACTAAAACCATAAGGATCTTTACAGTAAAAGGTGAAAAAAAACTTCATGACACTGAATTTGAAAGTGATTTTTTGGACGTGATTCCTAAAGTATAGACTGCAAATAAAAACACACACACACACACCTTATACTACATCAAAATGAAAAACTGCTGTGCATTCAAAGGACACAGTCAGCAAAATGAAAAAAACCTATGAAATGGAAGAAAATATTTGCAAATTGTACCTTTGATAAGGACTTAACGTCAAGAATATAAATAACTTCATCCATTTAAAAGGATTATTTAAAATGTGTAAAGGGCTTGAATAATTATTTCTGCAAAGAAGAAAAATAAATGGTCAAACTGTACATGAAAAGGTGCCCAAGAAATGCACTCAAAACCACAATGAGATACTATTTCATACCCTTGGAGAAGGCTAAAAGCAAAATAAAATAAAATAAAATAAAATAAAACAGAAAATAAGTGTTGGTAGAAATGTAAACTGATGCAGCTGTTTCAGAATCTCTTATTATAGGTTTTCAAAACATGGATAATATAATTACAATATGATCCAGTAATTCCACTTCTGGGTATATACAGAAAAGAATTGAAAGCAGGGATTGAAAAATTAATTTCTACACCCATGTTCATAAAAACATTACTCACAATAGCCAGGGAATAGAATCCATCAAACTGTTCATTTTTAGGTTTTTTTTTTTTTTGAAGCCATAGTAGCCAAGAAAATGTGATACTGTAATAACGATAGACACAAAGCTCATCAGAATATAATGGACTATCTGCCTGCCATCTACCTATCTATCTACATACAAGCATATTGTCAAATGGTTTTTGGAAAAGATGCATATGGGGAAATTATAGCCTTTTCAATAAAAGATAGCAGAACTGATGTCCAGACACAAAAACATATTGTGTGTGTTTGCATGTGTGCACTCATAAATGTATGCATGTATTTACCCAAAAATTACCTCACTACATACCAAAACTTTAATTCTAAATGTAAAATCAGAGACATAAAAGTACAAAGAGGCTGTGAGGAAACTAATTTGAAGAATTGGATTGAGGAGGCTGATGCTGTAATGTGATAGGTTAAGCCTCTGCCTGCAGTGCTGGTATCCAATATGGGCACTTGTTCTAGTCCCAGCTGCTCTACTTCCCATCCAGCTCCCTGTTGATGGCCCAGGAAAGCAGTGGAAGATGGCCCAGGTCCTTGGACCTCAGCCCTAACATGGGAGACTTGGAAGAAGTTCCTGGCTCCTAGCTTCCAACTGCCCCATATCTGTCCATTGTGGCCATTTGGGGAGTAAACCAGTGGATGGAAGACCTCTCTCTCTCTGTCACTCTGTGTCTGCAACTCTGCCTCTCAAATAAATAAAGTTAATCTTCAAAAAAAAAAAAAAAAGGAATTAGATTGAGTTGTTTTCTAAAAAAGAAAGAAAAAATTAGGGTAAATTTTATGTTGTTTTCTGGAATTTTCAACTAGAAATAAATATTTTAATAAATTGAATTAATAAAATACAAGCATAAGAGATACTTCCTATACTTGTAAAGGGCCAGAATTAAAGCATTGATTTTAGTAGTATATATTGTGCTCAAATAATAAAGTGTTTGATCTTGCTATTAAAAAATCATATCATTATGGAAGGGGAGAAGGAATGGGAAAGGGGAGGGTTGCGGGTGGGAGGGACGTTATGGGGGGGGAAGCCATTGTAATCCATAAGCCGTACTTTGGAAATTTATATTCATTAAATAAAAGTTAAAAAAAAAAGAAAAAAAATCATATCATTAAAAAATTTAATTCAAGATCAAGAAATGATGACTTTTCTGTGACGTTCTGCAGTTTTTCCCAGTGCTCTCAGCTCCCACGTCAGTTGTAAAACACAGTATCACATATTTAAATATCTGGGATACATTTGTCCACTTGGTATTTGATTCCAACACTATAGTTTCTAAGGAAGGAGTAGAAGTGTGAAAAAAATCGCTTCCCAACTAAGATTAAACATGTGTGATGCTTTCATGAGAATCTGCATATTTCTTGAAGTAGATGTTTTATCATTGACCCAAGTAATGCCTTAGAACATGGTAATAATGTCTTCTTATTTTCATAACCTGAATAAACCTATGGTCACCAACCAGGAATGTCCCCCTTGTATTGCTGAACTTTCTATTCAGTGCCAATACTTACTGATAGGACTTTCTGAGAGAAAACTTCATTAGCATTTATATTGCTATGATTTTTATCAACATTGAAAATGACTACACCTTTTAGTAAGAGGACTATGCAAGACAAACAGGTTGGACAATACTTATGCCATTCAAGAAGAAAAAAAAATATTATGCTATGAAAGAAGACTGTGGGTGTGGCTAGAATTTCAAGACTCTATTCCATGGTTAATCAAAAAATGTAGGATCTAGTGACACATGTGAATTTTTATTTTTCCTGGTTTCCTCATTCTCTTTAATATTGTGAAAGAGAAATCTGTGAGCGAACTAGAGTCAGAATTCTCAAAAATGTACTGAGAAACAAATTGAATATTAAACACTCTGGAGATAAGGAAAAATGAATAAAATGTGGTCAGTAGCTGGAAGAAGCCTTCAGCCTTCACAAATGATCTAATAAAGAAGAAAATAATATGCCACAGTTGGTAGAATGCTCTGGAAAACCTAAGAGAAAATTCAAAGTTTGCTGTGAGGACACAGAGGAAGAAGACAATGTGTGAGAGTAGACATTAGAGAAGGGATAAGAGAAAAAAAAAAAAAAAAAAAAAAAAGCTTAATAAATAGGACCCAACTGAAGCAGCCCTTAAAGAAAGTGTGCACACATGGTGTGTTGGCGATGAATCTTTCCTTGAATCCCCTCATGTCACAGAAAGTGCTGTGGTGTCACAGAGGGGACCCGGGAGCTTAGGTTACAGCTATTTCCCTTGCTCAGTTTTTCTTTCTTTTAGAAGCTCTCAAACTCTCACTTAAATGTGTTCATTAACACATTATTTATAATTCACTTTAAACTTTTGTAGTTCTGGAAAATATCAAAAATATTAATTAAAGCAAATTTGGAAATTCATGGAAAAGATAAAAGACCAATTCCCCTACATTAACTCCACTAACAGCTACTTTTATATTTGATGTATTTTTGTTCTGACTTTTTCCACACATATGTTTATACAGGTGTAATTTTTATGCTTTACTTTTTCTTTGATAGCATATCATATATATTTTTCCCATGAAGGACTCTGAATAACAGGAAATATATCATCAAAATGAAATGACAATCCTTTCCACTTCCTTTTACCATCAGAATTCAAGAACAAAAGCTTATTTTCTATGATTAAAATGGAAGAAACAAGAAAGTCACATTATTCAGTACTTGAATTTATCAGTTCTGTGATTTTAATGCAAAGCTATATTCTAACTATGTGTGGACTGAACCACTTTTAGATGAACATAGTTGAAGGAATTATCATAGTACTTTTCCACTAAAAGTATATTATTTCACCCACAGGCATAGTTTGCTTTCAGGAAAGCAGGATGGGGTATCAGTAAGTATTTTGCCACAAACAGATCAACACATGAGCAGATGATCATCAGGACAATGCTGTTTAAACTACACAATGGTTTGTCTCAAAACCGCAGACCACTAAACAATAAAGCAAGTGGCAGATAATAAATCCCCGAAATAAGAAATCGCAGGCTAATTCATAACTCACCCGCTCAGCAGAGGACACAGTCTTGGCACTGAGTGGTGGAATCGTACGCCCAATCATTAAAGATCAAATATAGATTCCTATTGTAACTGGTGAGGAAGCTGAGGCCAGAGAAGCAGGATTTGCACTGATCAGCTTACTTTCTTCCTTTCTCATCCAGCAGGGTCAGCACTCCCTGCCGAAGTGGCAGAAGCCCAAAGAGTTCACTGTTGAAGCCATCACTCCACTGACTGGGGGTGAGGACACAGCGGAAGCTGGAAAATCAAGTCATATACATAAGCTCAGACTTATTAATTTTATATTAAATAAAAATGATTCACCTCCCCATTCTCCTTCCAGTCATTTCCATTGTTTGTAGTAGCTAAGTCAAATAGTTTTTATTTCATCCCGGGTATTGAGCAATTAGTATTGGCTTCCTAGAACATTATGTCAAGAAGCAATCTGAAGAGTGCTATGAACACTTACTAAATTCAGTGTGATTGGAGAATAGGATAATACAAATATTTTCTGTACTGATTTGAATGAATTTTTAAAAGGATAAAGTAACTGTCCCTTTAATATTAAACAAACCAGAGATACACAACAAGTCCATGTAGTGTTCTCCTGACAGCTAACGTCTTATTCATCAACAGAAGTGGTGGTGACTATATTTTGCAGTTATCTGGGCCACAACATATATTGACTCAATGTGCTTCATGAAGAAAGCAAGGAAAGTGTGCATTTGAAATGTTGAGGGACACTACAGTGATGAGTTCATCCTACTGATGTTTTGAAAGTCAAGTGTGCAGTACTGCAGGCTGACCATAGATTTAAGCAAGTGGCATGGAAGCATTCGTGATGGTGCTGAAGACGCTGGAATTTGTCAACTAATGTTTCTGTTGTCTGGCTATTTTTTCAAAAACTAACATGATGTCTGCACAACTTTTCTATGAATCCAATAGAATTGTGATTTGATGCACAAAACTAAAGAATCATATTTACCGGTATATCAGATATATACATATTTACATTTCAACATATGTAAATATAATTCAGGTTCCAAGATAGACTTCAACTTCTTTACAAATTTTGGTGACCAGTTAGGCAATCATTAGACATAATTTAAAAGTCATGTTCAGAAGACAGTCTTGGAACAACCATCCATGAACCACAATATTGGAAATGGCAGTCTTAGTTTGAAGGAGTTTAAAATCAAGTAGTTAGCACTACTTCCTGAGGTAAGTAATTATCCCACATCATTTTTACATAAAATAAATGCAAATATTATGCTAGAATCAACTGAATTTTTGTTGAGTTGCTTTCTATTTCTGATAATGTATTTGTCCTAGTTCTGTCATATTATTTGCATTTCCTTTAGCTTATATCTCTCTTACCCTGTCTTTATTTTATATCTAAAATAGAAATATTTCCTCTTATAGTAAAGATCCACCATAAAAATACTCCAAAAAGAAAGAAGCTAAAGTCACTTTGGTAGGTAAAACAGATTGCTCCAACAAGTTCTCTTTAATGCTAAGACCTACTTTTAGTCATTGTGTATTTATTCTTCTAATGTCCTTTCAAGTTTCTGAGGAAGAACAGAACATGCCCAATCTTTCTACAGTGACTCATATCTTTATTATCTTCTATCTGATTCAGGTTCTGACAACCTCATTTCATTTTCCTTTTGGATACTACCTCTTAGTAGATCAGGACCACTGTAGAACTCTAGTAGTTCTGATGGTGTCACAAATCTATTCGATATTTTCCAATGATCCTTAAAGCTCTTCCAAATTGCATGTGAAGATTAATATAATATTATTGTTTTGTTTTGTTTCCTCAAGATGAAATGGAAGCTCTGTCCCTCACAGCTGGCTCGGCACTTCAGATAAATGTCTATTTCTTGCCTGCCAATCTGTGCATACTCATTTGGCTTAGAATGTGCAGCCAATTTAATCCATAAAGAAGAAAAAGATAAGTGAAGAAGAAAAAAGAAAAAGGTATGCCATGGATGGGGTACAAAAAAAATGCTGTCTTTGGCAGAGAACAGAGTAAATGGAACTCAGAGGCTTGAACAAAAGGTATCATTCAAGGAGAAATGACTGCATTTAGCTCTGATGGGGTCTTCTGCTCCCTAAGTTAAGAGAAGTGAAAGCAAGTGTTGAAAAGCATTTACTAACGCAAGGCTCACTGACCGCTTGCATTCGTATATACTCAACCATGAGGAAATGTTCCTTTAAAAAAATCAATAGACAGGAGAACATTGAGAAGCAACATTGAGAAGTAGGGTCTTTTTGTTGTTGATTTTGTTAAAAAAAATGCCTCTGATAATCTTGGAGGCAGGAAAACCCATAAAAGTTGAAGCTGACGTTTATTTTATTTAATGGTACAGGTTTCTTTTTTCACAAATGTGTGAGAGAACACACAGATGAAACAACCAGCTTCCCACCCTCATCCAGCAGATCTTGCCAATTTTAAAATCCCCCATGCCCAAGAAAACATCTAGCAGCACATTCTTCTCAGGGATCTACATTCTCTTCCAATCTGGCGAACAGTGCAGAAAAGAGAGGGAGAGAGTGGCTGTCATTTCAGGGAAATCTACAGCAGGATGTGTTCCAAATTCCTAACTCTTCCCTTAGGGATGTGTAGAGCCACTGAGAGAGGGATCATAACAGAGTTATACACAGAGACCTAATATTTCTTTTATTCTGAAGTTGATAGTAAAGGAGATAGGGGAGTAGTGATGAGTAATTCCAAGGTCACTGCTCCTCCTACCTCACTTCAGATACTTGGTGATAAATACCTCTTCTCCAGAAGCATTAAGAGTCGCCTAGAGTACCTCTTCTGCAAGTCATTTGAGGCTGCATGAGTTAGGATTCTGTAGGGGACAAGTAGGGTGGATGTAAGTAATGAGGGCAATTCACTGACTGATCATCTTCACCACAATCAACACTGAGCCCTCAAATTAACCCAAGTGCCCACGTTTGCGTGAGACACCCGATATCTGTTTAGCAAGAAATATTCTTCTACCCCTAAGATAAGAGACCTCTCTATAAGACATTTCAAAGTCCACGGTTTAATCCTGGTGCACCATGTGCATAGACAGTTAAGAGAAAGCACAGAGGATACAATGTTTTGCTAATTTTATCCGGAGTTTGGGGGATGGGAATCAGGAAAACGAAATGAGGAGTGTGCGTTTTGGAATTATATAATGTATAAGGTTAACTATCAAATAAATTGTAACAGGCACACATAGTGAGGAGAAATAAAGGCTTGACTTCCCCATAGTTCAGAAGGACAAGCTCACTGCTCTCATCCACACCTTTCCTTCAGGTTTCATTGAAATCCAAGTACTACCCATGAATAATCCCAAATATAAATGAGAGAACAGTTGGTATATGGGTGATTTGAGAATATAGTGGTGGTTACTGAGGGCCAACCATTTTTAGCAGCATGGAATGTCAATTTGAGAAAGTTCCCGGAGGAAAGAGAAAATAAAGGAGCTGCTGTGGAATATTCTAGATATTCTGGCCTGGGATTCAGCAGCACCAATGGCAAGAAAATAAGAAAAAAGTTGCAAAATGTGGCAGTAACTAATTGTTCAGCAGAATCTGCAAACTCTTATCTGCAGGAAAAATCAACTGGCTTCTCAGTACTTAGATATTGAAACCAATAAACACGCATGCAGGCAAGCAGGCAACCTAATACACACGTGCATCACACCAGAGCGATCCCCTCACCACAAACTGGTGGAGCCACCCCACTGTAGTGCTGGGCCTGGGGGCAGAGATCAAGACTCTCAGGTGGATGCTCATCATCCAGGACGAATCCCTTCCGCTTCTGGATTTTGGGAGCCTCCTGGTGAGCAGCATAGCTCCCCCTCCCACTGTTTTCTGAAAATTGAAGGCAAGGTTGCAGAGAGTGAGACACACTTCCAGCTCACCCTCGACTGTACCATCTTGTTTTGTAGGGTCTACCTCTTGTCATCACTTACGTATAATTTCTGCATCCATGATTGTTTTGCTTTGATGATCATTTCCGTTTCTGACTCTTCTCTGCTTCCAGAGGTTTTGTAAATTTATGTTTGAATCTATGTCTTACAAAAATATGTGGTGGGATTTTTGTGTGTATGTATGATTCATTTATGTAAATGAATTAATTTTATGTCTTTTCTATTTTCTTAAATTTTACTGCGCATATTGTGTTGAGGATCTATTTTAAACCTTTTATTGTTTATTCATTTATGAGGCTCTTCAGCAAGTTAATGGAAGACACATGTCATTAAAATGTAGATTTCAAATATGTTTTGCACTCAGTTATTTTTTAATTTTTTAAATTTAAATATTCTTATGAATAATAATAAATTAAATATTAAATATTAATAAATTTAATTTATTAATTAATGTATTATTAAATTTAATTTATTAATTAATGAATTAATAAATCTAATAAATTAAACCAAATATTAAATAAATTTAATAATTAAATATGAAATATTTAATTTTTAAATTTAAATATTCTTATGAATCTACTTTCCTGTTTTTCTTTTTAAAAAAGATTTGTTTATTTGAAAGGCTGAGCTATAGAGGGATGGAGAGGCAGATCTTCCATCCACGGGTTCATTCCCCAAATGCACCCAATGGCTGGGGCTGGGCCATGGCAAAGTTAGGACCCGAACTACATCCAGGTATCCCATGTGAATGCATGGACACAAGAACCCGCGTCATCTTCAGCTTCTTTTCAAGGAGCATTAGCCTTGAGCTGGATCCGAAGTGGAGCAGCCAGGATGTGAACTAGCACTCATATGATATGCTGGTGCTGCAGGCAGTGGCTTAACCTGCTGAGCCACAGCGCCATGACAGCCTGTAGCATGCACTGTGTAGGCTAACCCTAATGATCTCTTCCTTGGTTATCTACAGAGCTGCATTGTCATACAGTAAACACCACAGTGTATGGGTTTTTTTCTTTTATTTAATATATATAAATTTCCAAAGTACAGCTTATGGATTACAATGGCTTCCCCCCCCCATAACTTCCCTCCCACCCACAACCCTCCCATTTCCCGCTCCCTCTCCCCTTCCATTCACATCAAGATTCATTTTCAATTCTCTTTATATACAGAAGATCAGTTTAGCATATATTAAGTAAAGATTTCCACAGTGTATGGATTTTTATACATCAACTTAATGTCCTTTGGTTGTTGCTGTTTTCTAGGTTTTCTGTTTCTTGAGTTGGCTTCATTTCTGAACAGAAATGTGAGGAAACTCAGCAGTCCACAAGATCAGCACTTCCCCCTTCACTCCCATTCCAACCAGCCTCATGGTTGATTTCCCAATCCCAAGAGTAGACAAGTAGGAAACAAACCTGAACATGTGAAAAATGGCCAACAAAATATATACAAGCCACCTAGAAAAATCAACACAATTCTTCAGTGTACTCTGGTAGGATCTGATATTTGTAATGCTCCAGCAAGAATCATCACACATGAATGAGAGAAACACATATCAAGAAGATAGAAGACTGAAAAAAAAAAAAAAAAAAAAGGAAGAAACCTTTTGGCCCTTGATGAAGTGAGATAACTTTAAGGATAGATGTTTAAATGATGTTTAAATGAGAATATAAAAAGCGTAATGTATAATGAGAAAAAGAAAAGAATTCCAAGATAAAATGTATAAGAATAAGACTCATATCTTGGAAATTAAAAGGATGAGGATATTTTTAGAAAGTCAATGGAAAATGGAATTAAAAGATGAATTTATTTTAGAGAATTTTTTTCAAATTGACATATCGTTTCTTATAATATACATTTTATAAGAATTTTTGAATTCTCTTCATAGCAGTTTCAAAATGAATTCCAGAAAAATCTATGATATGACATTAAAGAAATATTAATGAACACAGACCAAATAGATAAACACTATAGTTGCACTCTAACGTGTCTGTGTTTGTGTTAAAGGATGGAAGCATAAATAACACAATGATTGTTTTGATATTCAAAAATACAAAGTGAAAAGGATATTTTGGCAATAAATAGAATTCATTGTCTTAGAACAGACAAAATACAAACATTTTAGATTGAAATATTTATATAATATGGAGAAGTATAAAAGAAAATGGTACATCTCTAGATACCTGATTTTACATTCTACACACTCAAAATAAAGAAAAGACACAAAGCCTTTCAGTGAGTGGAAACTAAAGAAAGGGAAAAGAAAACTGTTGATAAATACAAATACTCGATAGTATGAAGGAAAAGCCAGGTATTTGCAGATATGCAATTACTGTTAGTTTCCCAAAATTTATATCTGAATTGTATGTGAATAAATGAAAAATTAAAAAATGTGGGAAGAACTGGGATCTGGGAGCAATTTTAGGAAGTGGGGGAAAGTATGGATTCACAGCTTTGTAAGGTCAGGCGCAGCACCCCATCCATTTGCAAAGGTTCTGGGGAAAACCTCTTACAGCACATCACCTGTGCAATGAACGCTTTAGCCTGACTTATCCAAGCCTGTTTGATTTATTTGTTTTACAATTACTTACAGCCTAAGAGTTGAAAAGAAATGATAAGACTTGAAATTAGATAAAAAGTCTGGGAAACAAAAATCTAAACTTAGTCCAGACAGGAAGGAAGGCTCCAAGGTAGGAAAGAATGGATGGAAGAAGGAAAACTGAAGGCAGAAAGAAAAAAAATAAAAGTTCAATGAAAGGAGGAGGAAAGGGAGTGGGGAGATAGGAAAGAGAGAAGGTGGCAGGCAAGCAGGTCACAAAGTTTTAGAAATTCCAGTCTTAGCGTGAACCTGGAATAGAATGATGATGCTAGGAAGATCCCATCACATTAAACTATGCATCTAGCAGTATCCAGAGAAACTTCAGACCAAGGGAGGTTTATTCTCGTGCAGCTCGATTCCCAGTGTACATTACTGGAGTGTCATGCCTTGTTCTGGTGCCGTTCTTTAAAAGGATCAAAATAACCAACTAGAGAGTGTTTCTTAGATATTTAAAAGGATAGTGAAGTGTCTCAGCAGATACATTATAAGTACATTTGAGATGGCTGGAAGCTATGACACTTTTCCTAAAGCTTGAAGGATTTCCCTGCTAAATGTTCATTTTTCTGTGCAGCCTCATGAGGAATTAAGATGCTGCAAGATGTGATCAGAGTTTAGTGATACAGATCTGGCCTCACTAGTTTCCCAGGATGTGGAGAAAGAGGGGAGAAGCTCAAGTCTCACAGCTGATGAGAGCATTATAGCAGCCCAAAATAAAACTTGGTTTTCTTGTCCAATGCCAAGTGAGTCAATGGGGAAGCAATCAGGTATTCATTTTGCAATGTACAGAGCAAGGAGTCCAGACGCTTGGTTCCTGGACTGTTTGAGGTTAAAAAAAAAAAGCCAAAGCTGATTCCCTTATTCATCCTCCAGATTGTTTAAATCTCTGTTACAGAAACAAGGGGAGGTGTCAGTGAAAAGCATCACAGATGTGGTTTCTCCACAAAAAAGTATTCACATGATAAAACATGATACATGTTAGAGAGAAATGATTAAATCAGTGGAAGGAAAATCATTGTCTATGGGGCCTGCTTTGTGGGGTAGCGGTTGAAATCACTGCCTGGGTGCCTATTCAAGTCCTGGCTGCTCCACTACCAATCCAGTTCCCTGCTAATGCACCTGGGAAAGCAGTGGAAGATGGGCCAAGTGCTTGGGGCCCTGTACTCACATGGGAGACTTGGAAGATGCTCCTGTCTCCTGACTTCAGATTGGCCCAGCTCCAGCCGTTGCGGCCATTTGAGGTGTGAACCAGTAGATGAAAGACCTTTCTCTCTTTCACTTTCTCTCTCTCTCTCTCGGCCTCTGGCTCTTTCTCTGCCTTTGCCTCTCTATCTGTAACACTTTCATATAATAAATTTTTTTTTTAAGATTTATTTTGTTTATTTGAAAGAGTTACAGAGAGAGAAAGAAATAGAGATATCTTCCATCCACTGGTTCACTCCCCAGATGGCTGCAACAGCCAGAGGTGCGCCAATCTGAAACCAGGAGCTAACAGCTTCTTCCAGATCTCCCACAAGGGTGCAGGGGCCCAAGGACTTGGACCACCTTCTCTACTTTCCCAGGTCATAGCAGAGAGCTGGATCAGAAGAGGGGCAGCTGGGACTAGAACAGGTGCCCATATGGGATGTTGGCACTTCAGGCCAGGGCTTTAACCAGTTGTGCCATGGCACTGGCCTCAAATATAAATGAATCTTAAAAAAAAGAATAATAGCGCCGGTGCCGCAGCTCACTAGGCTAATCCTCTGCCTGCAGGGCCGGCACCCCAGGTTCTAGTCCCAGTTGAGGTGCCGGATTCTGTCCCGGTTGCTCCTCTTCCAGGCCAGCTTTCTGTTGTGGCCTGGGAGTGCAGTGGAGGATGGCCCAAGTCTTTGGGCCCTGCACCCGCATGGGAGACCAGGAGAAGCACCTGGCTCCTGGCTTCGGATCAGCGCAGTGCGCTGGCTGTAGCCGCCATTGGGGGGTGAACCAACGGAAAAGGAAGATCTTTCTCTGTCTCTCTCTCTCTCTCACTGTCCATTCTGCCTAGAAAAAAAAAAAGAATAATAGCTCCATCTATGTCATGTGCTTGTTTAAAAAAAAAGAAAATCATCTCATTTATGATTATTTTAAACAAAACCCTATCAAAAATGCTTCAAACTTTGCATATTGCACAGTAATGGACACTATGAGAAACAGTGACTTGATCAGCCCTTGTCCTGACTGTTGATGTAGAACTTAATACTTTATCCCTTTTAGTATTTTTTTTGCTCTACTTAATACTATTGGTTGAACTCTGTAATTAACCTACAATTATTCCTAGGTATTTAAATTTAACTGAAAAGTGATCTCTGTTAAATATAAGAATGGGAATAAGAGAGGGAGGAGATGTACAATTTGGGACATGCTCAATCGGACTTGCCCCAAATGGTAGAGTTAGAAATGTGCCAGGGGATTCCAATTCAATCCCATCAAGGTGGCATGTACCAATGTCATCTCACTAGTCCAAGTGATCAACTTCAGTTCACAATTGATCACACTGATAGGTCTAAGAGTCAAAGGGATCACATAAACAAGACTAGTGTCTGCTAATACTAACTGATAGAATAAAAATGGAGAGATCGATTCAACATGGGAAGCGGGATACACAGGAGACTCATAGAATGGCAGATGTCCTAAACAGCACTCTGGCCCCAGAATCAGCCCTTAAGGCATTCAGATTGGCTGAAGAGCCCATGAGAGTATTTTAGGCATGGAAAGCCAAGAAACTGGCAAAAAAAAAACAAACAAAAAAAAAAAAAACACCTAAATGAAAGATCTCTCCAAAGATGGTGGAATAGTGAGGGCATGCACCAATAGTCTGGGGAAAGATAGTTTAATAAAAGTTGAGTTACGGTAGCCTCAGGAAAAGGATCAGGGAAAAATTGTAGAGGAAACTCTTCCGGATCTAGTGGCTGTGTTTCGGAGGACCTACAAGGAGAGCAAGGTCACCCACTGCGTGGAAGCCGAGCCACAGGAGCTGCCGGGGCGGCCAGAGCCGCCAGGGCCACCAGGGCCTCCAGGGCCGCCAGGGCCGCCGGACCCGCCAGAGCAGCCAGACCCGCCGGAGCTGCAGAGTCTGCACGCCAGCGCTGGAAAGGGAGGTGAGACAAAAATCTCTCGGCAACCCGAAACAGAAAGAGCCTGCAGAGAATGAGGCCTGAAACCCCATTGGGGAAAGTTCACCAGGCTGGCTGGAGGAGAGAAAAACAATCGAATAAATAAGGGGAACCAGCACGGACATTTAGCCTCTCTCTCCACTCACCTTACAAATTGGAGCAAGACAAAGGGCACGCACCCTTTAAGTAAGTAAAGCAGTGCGCGCCATTTTGCATATGTAAAGCAAGTGTCCCTCATTAGCCAAGCAGAAAAACCTGACTCTGGTAAGCAAATGAATACCCACAGGGGCCAGATTTCATACATCAACTACTCTCAATTCAACTCAGCTGTGTGGAATTACTTCTCAACTGAGTCAAAAAAAAAAAAAAAAAAGAGAGAGAGAGAGAGAGAGAGAGCAAGAGAGCGAGAGCGAGAGCGAGCAAGAGAACAATCAGGGTGAATCACCTTTGGCACACCCTTAACCCTGTAGAACCAGAGCTCTCTGGCCACACCCATCACAGCCTCTAAGGATCCATCAAAAGATCTCTGCAAGTTAGATCCCAGAAGAAAGAACTGGCTGTCAAAGAAGGAGGTACCTTTCTCTGAAGGGAGGAGAGAACTTCCACTTTGACTATGACCTTGTCTAAATAAGATCGGAGTTGGTGAACTTGAAAGGTTTCCATAGCCTTGGCAACTCATGATAAGATCCTAGGGCTATTACTGATGCCATAAACAAGAGTGTCAATTTGTTAAGTCAACAACAGGAGTCACTGTGCACTTACTCCTCATGTAGGATCTCTGTCCTTAATGTGAATTAATGCTGTAACTAGTACTCAAACAGTATTTTACACTTTATGTTCTGTGTGGGTGCAAACTGTTGAAATCTTTACTTAATATATACTAAGTTGATCTTCTGTATATACAGATAATTGAAAAGGAATCTTGATGTGAGTGGAATGGGAAAGGGAGTGGGAGAAGGGAGGGTTGCGAGTAGGCGGGAAGTTATGGGTGAGAAAAAGCCATTGTAATCCATAAACTGTACTTTGGAAATTTATATTTACTAAGTAAAAGTTAAAAAAAAAAAAACCTCTAAAACAACAGACCAAGAACAGAATGAAATAGATGGAAATTTCTACTTCCTTTTTGAAATTAGTGTCATGATTGTCACAGTAAGAGACAAATTTATAGCTTTTCAAAGAAATTTCAGCAACTCCATATGACTGCCATTCCATGCATATCTCCCACTAGCCTTATAAACAACCCAGAGGCTATTTTGTGAATGAAGCTTCTTATCAATTACTGTTTCTAGCTTTCAAAGCAAAACCAAGTCTTGTCCTTGTGACTTATTTTCCTATTAAAAGATCTTTCTCTAATATTGAAAATAAAGGAAGAAAGTTTGAATACAATATTCCATAGACAGCTTTCCCTATTTCTATTATTTTGATGAACATTTTTACTAATTGTTTTATTTTTATTTTTTTGTGACAAAGACTAGAGCCACACTCATCAGTCCTGCGTGTCTTTGTGACCAGGCAGAGATGAAACAAGATCATAAAAGTTTCTGGGGCTGTAGCACAACTGCTTGCTTCACCCAACTAATTCAGTACAGCTGGGAAGAAATTATGTCAATGTGAATTTACCCAGCAGACAAGTTTCCTGTTTTATATGTTATGCCAAAGCAAAGTTCAGCACGCTGGCCTTCCATGTGAGCAGCAATCATGTTATCTGCTCATAGTAAATATAATCTCACACAGCATCTTTCAAGTAAACCAATGAAGCAGATATGGACTTTGGTATTTCTTTTGGATTGCAAGTCTCATTTCATTTGTTTTGAGCTTAGGGAGTCTGCAGAAGTCCTAATTTCCACGAACGGCTAAAGATAATGTATTTATGTTCTATCTCTTTTATATGAATTATCTTTGAAGTCATGTTGTGTTAAACATCAGGGTTTTTTCCTCTTACATTTTATACCAAACATTCAAATATTGTCTGTCCTATGTAGTTTTCTTCCCTTGCAGACTGAGTTCATAGTTTTGGATTTTGCTGAAATTGCTCTTTATGTCATCAGAAATAATAAACATGAATAAATCATGTGTCATTTTTTGAGACTAAGAAATTACATCTGCCTTTAAAGAGTTTATGATTTATTTGGAGACAAGGGACAGACACAATGAAAAATATTATAAAGCAACAAAATCTATAGGGAAAATAAATGGTTGGGCAAAATTACTCCCTGAAGCTGAAGAAAATTATTCCTAGGAACCAGGGCTCTCTGGGAGGCTTTCACTGAAGGCTTGTATGGAAAATAGTCCTTGACATTGGGCAGTAAGAGTTGTTCAAGAATGTTGTCCAAAGCACGAGCATTTGGCACAGTAGTTAATATATTACTTGGCTCACCTGGGTTTGAATCCCAGCTCTGCTTTAGATTCCTGTTTCTCAGTAATGGGAACTTTGGGAGGCAGTAGATGATGGCAGAGGTACTTGGGTTCCTGCCACCCATGTTGGGACTTGCATTGAGTTCCTGTCTCCTGGCTCCAGCCCTGGCTTTGTAGACATTTGTGGAGTGAATTAGCAAATGAAAAATGGAAGATCTCTGTCTGCCTTTCAAAAAAATAATAAAACAAAGATGAAAATTTGCATAACATGCTGATGCGAATGAGAAGACCACTTAATCCAGAGAGTAGCTGAAGAATAACCAAGGAGACCTGATTGTTAATTGAAGCTGACTTGAAAGGAATCTTGGAAGACTTTGGAAGAAAACAAGTTAAGAAATGAAAACATATTAACACAAAATGTTCCAGAGTACTTCCTTTCTCTGCTTTTTTATAAATTATTTTTTCAAAGGCACAGTGACAGAAAGAGAAGGAGAGACAGAGAACTTCCGTGTGCTGGTTCAGGTGCATTAGCAGGGAGCTGGGTGGGAAGCAGAGCAGCCAGGGCTTGAACTGGTACTTAAATATGGGATGCCAGTATTGCAAGCATCAGCTAACCCACTGCACCACAACACTGGCGCCTCTGCCTTTGTCTTCGTGACTGAATATCAGATGGTACATTTCATTCAAGAATAGGCAAACATTTTATGGTTCTTATTATTTAGATTGAATGATCTCAACTGTTATAATGTAAACTTTTTGAGGGACATTGTCATATTTTCTACATTTTATTTTTATAAAAAGAGCATTATTATAATGGAAAAAACTTATTCACATTCAATTTTTATTATAAACTCAATAAATTGCCTTTCTTGTTTGTACTAAGATTAAAATGGAAACATTCATCTTTTATATTTTAAATGGAAACACGCTTACATAGTTTAATTTCATTTTGTAAAATACTGGAAAAAGGCAAAATAGATCTGAATTTTGAAGATGCTCATGGAAAACTATTTTTACCATATGAAATATTTGAAAACTTAAACACATAAAATGAAGTTAGAAATGATGAGAAAATTAAAACTAAGAAGCATTAAGTAAATATGTCCAACATTCACATTTTTTCTTTAATATAATTTTCCCTAAGACCTATTAGTTAAAACTGCATTAAATTCTTAACACTGAACACACATACATCTTGGTGGATAAAGACTGCTGCAAGAAAGTTTCTTACCAAGAAAATTATGGAGTTTCAGGAGAAAGACAATTTTATTCCATGCTTTCTTTTTTTTTTTCTTTCTTTCTATATCTTTTTCTTTCTCAGACTAACAGGAGAGGGAGGAGAAAGGGGGAATGAGTGGGTGGGAGGGCAGTATGGTGGGAAGAATTACTGTGTTCCTAATGTGTTTATGAGATACATACAAATAAAAAAAATCAATGGCAAAAAAGATAAGTTTGATTTTAAAAGATTCAGTCAGTTATGATGCTGTGTTAAAATGGCAAAATTGATATAGCTTTGGGTTCTATATTTACATTTTATTTGGTGCTAATGAAGATTATCATGACGATGAAGTTGAAGATGATATGAATTTGTCACTGCGAAATATTTCCCATGCTCCATGAATCCTTGGAAATTGTATCTTGTCTATTTGTAGAAGATTTTAAAGGATCAATCCAGACCAGAAGGGAAAAGAGATCAGATAGATCACAGGGAGGAGGGGAGAAACACTGAGCACCAAGCAGAAGATGCCCCAGGATAACTGCATTTATTATTTAATTGCATTCTCTCAGCACTATTATAACACCACCAAGTTAACTTCTGGTCTGGTTATTTCTCCAAGGTCATATGTTTGGCTATGAGATAATGTAAGGATTCAAAGTAATCTGCCTGCTTTTAATAAACACATGGATCCTACCCTAAAACTTCACCCTGTGGAAGCACCCATCCTTACTCATCTGATTTCTGAACAGAGTCACCCTGAAAATGATTTTAATACAGTAATACTGATGAAGTTACTATGTAAAAATGGTAGCACAAACTGAAGCCAAGATTGCAGATTTTTAAAGTTTTTTTTTTTGTTTCTTTTTTTTTAATTTGAAACATAGATCAACAAGGATTGAAAGAGAGAGAGAGATCCTCCATATTTTGGTTCAGTCTCCAAATGCTCACAACAGCTGGGACTGGGCCAGGTGAAGGCAGGAACCAGTAACTCCATCTTGGTCTACCACGGGAGTGGCAAATCTGCTGCCCATAGCAGGGGCCTGTATCCAAAGCCTGGAGTAGCTGGAACTCCAGCCTGCAGTCAGCTATGGGATGTAGACATCCGAAAGCCTGTGCCTAAAGATTATAATTGCTATACCCAAGCTCTCACCTACAGAAATAACCATTACATTGATCTGAGGGAATAATGGCTGCATTTTCAGTTTCCCTTGCAGATCAAGTATTGATGGAATGCAGTTCTAACCCATGAGGTGTAAATGAAAGTTGCTGATTGTGTCTTTCATGAAAGCTCCTTTAAATGCACATTTAGGGATGTAGGAGTGGCAGCCTCTACCATATGTGCTATTTTTCCCTTGCCCTTCTTGCAGTCAGGAAAATTTTTGCAATGGCAAGACATGAGGAAACCATCTGGGACCTGCCAGCAAGGGTAAGTCAATTCTCCTAAGTTAGGAAAACATGAACAAAACATGTGGCAGCACGTAGAGTCAGTTCACCAATCCCAGAGTACGTGTACCCACGTATCTCATCACAAGGATAAAAAAATATATAAATAAAAATATAAATCATTCAACAATATTTTTCATATTCTGCAATTTATACTTACACCAAAACCTTAATTTATGTGCTAACATACATGGCAAGCCGTGTCTCAGTAATTGTGTCTGTGTGGTATCCAATATCCAGAAAAGGGGTTTTAAGAAGCCAAATCACGTTTTCCTCAACATCTTGAATTTTAATATTCTAAAGATTCTCTCTGTCTCTTTCTCTCTCTCTCTCTCTGTTTGTCTGTCTCTCTTTTTCATTAGATTAATCCTTGCTTTAGATTTGAAGTAATCAATTTAACAGGAAAGAAAAGCCATTTTTAGGGTGTTTTCTTAAATGAGTTATTATGATCAGACAGGAATAAAAAATGGTATATTGGGTCTGAATTATCTCCTATATTCCATTATCCTACAATAGTGTCTATGTATTAGACACACCATTGGTCACAGGCACTGTGAAAGTGAAATGTCATGGTATCTCAACCTTCTACAATGAATTTTTTTGGAGAATAAGAGTAAACAATCCATGCCAATATACTACAAATAAACAATATGTCAACAGTTTATAGCAAAAGTTAAATAGAGGAATCACTAATTAAGCACAATGTTTTTACAGCATAGACAGAATTTCTCATTTGTCTCTTCAGTTACTAGCTACTAGCTTTATGGATACAGAGGTATTTTGGTCAATTCTTTTGATAAATATATTAGGTATATTCTTATAGCTTTGAGATATCTTTTATTATACAATATTTAAATATTCATTGTGGTATGAGTTAAATTGTTATAATTATTAAACCTAAAACATTCTTTAAAAACAAACTAAACATATATTGCTTATTTATTGAGTTTGAAAATGTGAATTAAAATTAGGATTATTTTCATTTAATTTTTACTGAGATGCATAATAATAAGAAAGATGGCATTATCAAAGTGAAAGATTTTTCTTTTAGTTTTCTAAGTATAACATTTAAAAATATTTTCTTTAATGACTCTGTTCCTTAAAATAATTGCAGTTGGTAACTCTTGGAAATGTAATCTGGTAGGATTTCCAGAAACACAGTCACAAAACAGAATATATTTGAATTAATATGCCATATAAATATATAATTATAAATATAGGAATACATTTATAATTTGTCATTTACTATACAATGAAAACATTAAATATGTGATTTTTTTCTTAATTAAAAAAAGTTTGCAGACATTTTGTAAGTAGATGTTAATCAGAGCAGACTGAAAGGTTTCATTCATCACCAAAATGAATCTATCATCCTTGCCTAAATGTGAATCTAAGCACTTAATAAATACTCGGAAAAGGAAAGGACATAGTGTGACACCGAGTAGAGGAAAGGATTGACCTCTAACTGCTAAACTACTGTTTTAGCAACACACTGTTTTATTCACCTGTAACTAAACATAGACGAATGGACCATCACTCAGAGGTACTCATCTTCACATCATGGGTACAAACCATAACTAAAGGAACCAAACACATTTCCCTTGAAGTTTTATACTCATTTCCTGAATGACAGAGGTACTGTGTAATATTTAGATGTCACTGATTATATTTTATTAGAAATACTTTCATATCTCCACTTATTTATTCCCAGTGATTTAATTTAGCATTGTAGTTAAAGT
The DNA here is from genome assembly GCF_964237555.1 of Oryctolagus cuniculus. Taxonomy (NCBI): domain Eukaryota; kingdom Metazoa; phylum Chordata; class Mammalia; order Lagomorpha; family Leporidae; genus Oryctolagus; species Oryctolagus cuniculus. Next base: position 28,404,849 of record NC_091445.1, read on the forward strand.
AAAACATCTCCTGCCTGGCTAGCTCAATCAGTAGAGCTTGAGACTCATAAAGTAAAATATCTTAAATAGGATTAAATATGTTTTCATTAAGTCACATATCATAAATATCAAATTGAACATGATTTTTCCTGTTTATTTTGAGTCTTACCTGCATAAAACAACAATTTTAATTTATTTATAGTTCTTTGGCTCAGATATTCAAAACATCAAGTTTATGAAAAAATAAGGGCCACATTATTTGGTACAATTTGAGATTTTAATTTATAATATTTTTATTTTTTAAATTTATCTTTAATCCAGCACATAATCCTGATTTATAATTTGTGCTAATGATTGTAAAACAGTTCTATTCAGCACAGTTGAAGAAATTTTATAACCATTTTTGGGAAAGAAATATATTATGATAATGTTAAAACTGACTTAATTTGAAAAAAATCAGGTGATTCATAGGATATTGACTAAGATACACGTTTAGATAAATAGCTATCATGATTGGATTTATTGATCTTAACTGATTAGAGGAGAGACTGTTGGGAGAGGAGAATCAAGCAATACTGCAAGTGTGTCAAGAAGTGCAGTTGTATCATTTAAAACAAAGATTCTAAATCTCACCACAAAAGTAGGAAAATCTCCCTTTAAATTTACATTTGTACTCTCTCTGCTGTTATTTTTAGTCAGCCATTTGATTAGGGTTGAGAATTTTAGTATTCCTGAAGGGACACTGGTTTTCTTTCATCACTGATGTTTATTATGTTCTTTCTGGACGACAATTCCATAAGTTTGATGTATCATATTAATTTGTTTTGTAGGAGTTGATCAATTAACTCGAGAAAACTCTATGTAGTGTTGATTCAATCACATAACAAGCGTAATTTAATATAAATGGTGCATAAGACATTGATTTTGCCCAACTGCTCTGCAGAATTAGTGTCACTAAAGAAGGCAGCCAAGCTGAACTAACAATATTAAGCATTTGTGCAATTTATCTCTTGCTATAATGAACAGTAAATGATATAATGACCCACAAGATTAATGATAAAACAAACATGCTAGTTAGATTCACACTATAGAAGACCAATTCACAATATTACTTGTTAATCAATAATTTGAAGATTAATTTAGCCAATGGGAGTGTAAATTCAAACAACAAGGAAAATAGAAAACTTTACTGGAATTAGGTCATTCCCATAGCCTTTAAAATATATATATATTTAAGGTTGAATATGCTATAAGTTATCTCCTTCAATTTTTTAAAATTTATTTTCCAGAGTTTTAGTCTAAAATTACATATGGTGCCAAGCAATTTATTTCTTTAAATTTCTCTGAAGTGTTGAAACCTCAAATGATTGGGGATGCCTCCTTCCTGATTCCACTACAAGAGGAGATGATATTCTCCAATAGCCATAATTTACAATCAATGTACTTTCCTTCCAGTGGCTTTGCTGAATGTAATTAATGAAACTAATAAAAAGTATGTCTGAGAACACAATCATGGGTGGCATATAAAAGAAATGTCTTAATGGAAAATATTGAGGATAACAAAAATGTGGTTTATTATCCTTTCAACCCTTCTTTACAATTTGTTACCCCTCTCCGATTCTCTCATAAATTATTTTAAAACTTTACAATTAAATTATGAACTAGGTGACAACTGCACATGCATTAAGTACATGGGAAGCTTTTAACTTTCAGGTTCCATTTCCCTGGAAGGAAGGGATCTGGAGTAGTTCAAAGCCTCACAGTAAGTGGAAATGTTCCCTTTGACTTTCTGTGCTCCACAGAGTGAAATGGCTGAAAGTTAATAGCCTGCAGTTCCTTTACTCTCTGTGTCTGTTCGTGACTTGAACTACAGCCAATACTTACTTCCTCTTCAAAAGAAAGTTTATGAGTATTATTCCTGTGGTCAACTCTACTATAAAAAAGTATTTGCATGTTGTACTGTTTGCATTCAAAAATGTCATAGATACAAGCTTTATGTGAATAAATTCTATGGAATCAAACACACACTATGAGTGTTGATTCTATTATTAAACAAGAACATCATTTCATAATGCAAAGAGATTAGGACACTGTATGTATTCAACGTGCACATGACAGATATTTTAAAGTGTGTGATGATGATAACATGCTAATATGTAGTGGCCATCACTGAAGGTTTTCATATCTCAGGTGCACTTTGAGCAAATCAGATATGATCACATTTGTTCATTCAATCAACTGTTGAGACAGATTTTGAGTATTACCAACACCACCCCCATTTCATAGAGGTGGAAATAGAGATACACAAAGGTACATAACCTGATTACATACATACATATTAAGTGCAAAATATAGACCTGGCCTCAAACATAGTCATTACTTGATTTCTATCCAGTCACTTTGAAAGAAGAATTCATCTTTCCATGGTTTTCTAGACAACCAAAATTTTATTGTGCATTTGTTTATTTTTTCTAATTTATTTTACTCAAAGGAAACTATCTTTTCACTTTGCTTATCTAAGTTCATGCAGTTATGAATAATATAATTTTAGTGTCTTATAAGAAGCCAAACACTCTAGTCTCCAAAAGGGCAGTAACATAAGCACATCACAGCTGGTGGCTCTTCATCCTGTTAGAAGCAGTCTTCAGAAAGTTCACGGAAAATCTACCATAAACTATGCAGTTATTTCAATATTTCTTGCACCACATGCATTTATCTTTTAATTCTTTTCTCCATGAACTTTCTGAAGCTCTCTCATTCCCATACTGACATGCCACCATTGGTCCCTACAGGCTCACTGCTTCTCTTGACACTGTACCCCTCTTCTTTTCCTCCATTGTGTGTGGCCATGTGTTTATTATTCTGCTTGCCAATTGCTTTTGCCTCTTCTTAATTGTAATTTGTATTTACTCAAAACTTTGGGTTCCTATAACAACTTTTAACATCTTTGAACTTGAGCTTCCATTCCTAACAGCTTTATTATATCCTTAATTGATGTCTCTGAGAAAGATGTCTAATTGGCTTGATCTGGTCCGGCAGAATGGATTATATGGGGGCTGGCTGAGATTCTACTAGACTCTCTTTGCCTTATATACGCACCTCAGGTCCAGCACGCTGTTAGTATAGGGCAGTTGTGGGGTTCTCTTTCCTCGGGAGCATAGAAAATGGGGTGAGGCTCATTCAGAAAAGAGCTAAATCTGATAGGCATTGTGTTGCAGCAGTTAGGGTGCCATTTGGAATGGCAGACATTCCAGATCTGAGTGCCTGGATTCCAGCCCTGTCTCCATTCCTTTTCTTTCACTTTAAGATTACATATTTATCTGAAAGACGAGTAACACAAGAGAGGAAGAGACACAAAAAAGAGATCGCTTATCCATTGGTTCACTCTCCAAATGACTGCAATGACCAGGTCTGGGCTAGGCAGAAACCAAGAGCCTGGAATTCCATTCTGGTTTCCCATTTGGGTGCCAGAGGAGCAAGCACTTGGAAAATCTCCCTGTGCTTTCTCAGGGGCATTAGCTGGGAGTTGGATAAGCAGTGGAGCAGCTGCAACTTGAACAGGTGCCTATATTGTATGTCAGCCTCACAAATGGTGGCTTAACCCACAGCACCACAACGCTTTCCCACCCCCTTCCTGCCCCTTTCCATTTCTGATTTGCCTTCTTTCAACCTTGGAAGGCAGAGATTGATGGGTCAAGTACTTTGGTCCCTGCTGGCCATGTGAGAAACCTCTCCAGAGTTCTGGGCTCCAGGCTTTGTTATGACCCTGGCTTTTGTGGAGATTTGGGGAGTGAAGCAACAGGTAAAAGATATCTCTCACTCTCGCTCTGCCTTTCAAATAAGTTATATACTTAAGAAAATAGAAAATAGCAAAACTTAGAAATGGACTGCAAGGATGGGCCAATTCCTTGTCTGAGCTATCAACTCCCAAGATCAAAAGAGCATGGGCATCATCATTCAGGGATTTTCAAAGCTTGCATGTACCATATGTCAAAAACTAATAATTACTCCAAATAAGGTGATTTTCTCGCTTTTTGGTTTGTTTTTAGCCATCCTCTGATTCAAAGTTGTTTGATGAAAATGTACTCTATGGAGGAACAGAATATCTCAAAGGAAATATTTTACTGAAGTATTTTATTAAAGCATACAGTTGTATAATTTTAGAAGTTACTATTTGTATCCATAACAGACTCATTGAAAAAAATTAGATTTTTTGCCTTCACATTGATACTTTAGGATATTCATAATAAATAATCAGGAATTGTTATAATTCATTTTATAGCAACATAACTACCAATTTAAAAAGTATAATTTTAGATTTTGTAGACCCCCTCCAATAAATGCATACATTTTCAAAGAGGTAGGGGAATTATTTATAACAGACACTGTGGTATTTGAACCTGGGAGGATTTCATGTATTAATAACAATCCTCTTGCATTTCTCCTTTTTTAGGAGTACAGTTTCTTAATTACTACAGGCAGTAATTAAGGTAAATTACAAAGAGTGCTTTGTAATCTTTTTGTTGACTTTCTAATATTCACTGACAGCTTAGTAGGCAACATTGCAACTCAGTCCTGTATCAGGTAGTTGAAGAGGAAAACTCACATTTAAATTAGTTTGTCTCCAACAGAGATGAGTTTCACGTCCTCCCAAAGCTTCCCTCCCTTCGTATCCTGAAAATACTCACTGGGAACTGATGCTGCAATTCTGGCTTCGTTGAGAAATCCAAAACTGCTAATTGTTCTGGCTGAGGTGTTTGTCCTCAGATTTCATTGAAGGGTAGCGTGGACCATGCTATGTAATTATCAACCAGCATTTGACAATCCCCACATTAATCAAGGTAATTCTATTTGCGTGATGTGAAAGAGCCCTCTAAGAAGCACAGGTGTTTTTCATAAGGTCTGACATTACTAGATAAGAGTGGCAGGATAAATTAGAGGAAGGTGAATTAATCCAGCTCATCCAGCAATTGTAGCTTAATAACAAAATAGGATTAAGTGTTAAAAAATGCTTTGCCGGTGAAGGCACAAGTAACCTCCTATTAAAAAGAAAGAGGGACAGAAGTCTCTCACCCTTACATTGCATGCAGGGTAAAATTCTTTACCATTGAATGTCCCAGCTTGTATCGCATGCACAGAGAAATGCTATTCAAATCTTGTAAATAAGAAACAATTAGACAAAGCCTCAACAGAGCCCAACAAATATATTATCTCCCTCTCTGTGCCTTCAGATCTGTTATTATTTTACACAGAGCATAGTAATTTACAGAATTTCTTATTTTCAAATGATTAACATGATGTACAAGATGCCTTCAAAAAGTCTGTGGAAATGCATGTTATAAAGAATTAAGCATGGATTTCAAAACTGTATCAAAATAAACTTGTCTTAATATCATTTTCGCATGAATTTTTGAAGCAGCATTGTATAATATACATGGTAATCATCACTGTCTCAACATATATTTAATATATAAGTTATATGTATTATTTGCAATACTTTCTCAAAATTTTTGAAAGTTTACAGGAAATTTTTATTTTAGATTTTCAGAAAGTTTTAGAAGGTAGGAGGACAATGAGTTCTAGTGAAAGTATACTCTCTAAATTATATTTTTAAAAACTACTTTAAATATTGGAGTTTCTTTAAATAGATGTAATATTTTATACCCTATTTAAATTTATTATTTTTTTGAGTGTAGGTTAGAACACACCAAGATCGGGTAAGTAGACTTAGTATTCCTTCAAGGGTAGCCAACCCTTTTTTGTATTCACACTAGAAAGAGGCTGATAGTTACAAAGAAGACAACAATGCATAACACGAGCTTTCCTTAAGAAGAGAAGGAAATACTGATTCTTGGGGCCAGTGTTGTGGCCCTGCAGTTTTAGCCACCACTCACAGTGATGATGGCATCTAATGTCAGAGGGTTGGTTCAAGTCCCAGCTGCAAGGCTTCCATTCCAGCTTTCTGCCATTGTGCTTTGGATAGCAGCAGATGATGGTCTAACTTGAGTCATGGCTACCCATGTGAGAGACCCTAATGGAGTTCCTGGCTCTTGACTTTGTCTTGACCCAGTACTGGCTTTTGTGAGTATTTGGTGAATGTACAAGTGCATGGAGGATCTCTATCTTCTTTGTGTATATTCCTTCCTGTCTTTCGGTCACTCAGCTTTTTGAATAAGTAAATGTATAATTAATTAAATATAAAAGGGAAGAATATTCATTCTTCATTGGTCTTCAATGTCAGTTTCTTGGTTTTGTCTGGCATTGGAATTGAATGTACTCTAACTGTATAATTTATATGGAAGCCAACTACTAGTTAGGATACAAGAGAAATGCTCTAGCTCCATGTAAAACATAATTTTGGAAATTCATATTATCAAGTTCCATATAATATTCACAGTTTTTCCTCAGCATGTACAAACATCCTATTTGCATGGCCTAGATTTATTTAACTTTTAGTAGTGGGTATCTGTCAGTATAATGTTGATAGATTTAACAAATCCCATAATTTCAGTAGCTTAAAATAAAAGTTTATTTCTAACTGCTTAAAGGAGCCCAGTATGTGTTATAGCTGGCAGACAGGTGTTCCTTATGTGGCAATTTAGAGGTCAGGCCTGTTGCATCCAATAGGTTTTCTATCCCCCAACTCAACTAGCATTCTCAAAGACCATAGGAGAAGAGGGGAGAGTTCAAAATTTATCTCCTGGGCAAATTACTTCTATACTATGGAAGAGGCTCAATTCTTGTTGCTCACTTTACTGTCCATAACACAATTTAGTCAATTGACACCATCAATTTCTGATTCCATCTTGGGAAAGACAAAAATACCCAAGGAGTAAATAAATATTGTAAAGGAGATGTAATATTATGAAGCCAACTCAAACATCTTCCTCTGCAGGTATTTTCCCATTGTCAACCTTCATTGATTAGCTTCTTTTTATTAGTTAAGGCAGCAGTCATACTCCATGGGTCCAAATGAAATCATGTGGGATTAATGTACATGTGTATTGATGTGACAGGAATAGTACAAACTTTGACAACTCACAAACAGCACAAGAAAACTTTTGAAAAAGGGAAATAGAAAGGTAAAAAAATAAGCTTTATTCCATATTCGTATATGTTGGGTACTTCTCGAATTATGTATAGATTTTTCAACCTAATTTCAGTTTTTTATTAATAACCTGGGGGGTTAATTAATCCTCTTTCATGGAATTTTAGTATAATTATTTCCATGTTTTTTAGGTAGGAAAATAAACAATACTTGGAGAAACCCAACGTCTTGCTCAACATCACATAATCAGCAAGGAAAGATGCTGCCTTCTGGTCCTGATTTTCTGGTTCTTCATTATATATTTTGTCTATTAGGGCAAATTGCCTCCATAGTCAGGGCCAGACATTTTATGAACTCATCACTGTAGGTCAAAGTGCCAAGTTTACAGCACATTTTCTTCTTCACTATGTGTGTACATGTGTTGTAGCAAGTAGCAATTGGCTTTTCTAAGACCAAAAATAGGTAGAAGACCTTCACCTGCAACTCCTTAAAAGAAAGGAAGCCAAGTCTGCTAGATTGATGCCTTTACTCTGTGTAACTGGGTCAGACGGAGTTAATTAAGCTCACTCAGGCCCCCAAGCAAGAAAGAGCTTTTGGATGAAGTTCAGAGGAAAGTTCCTGAAGCTAGCATGGAGCTGGCCCCAACTTCCTTTTGTTAGCCAATCCAAATATTATTATTGGTCCTATTAATCAGTTACAGTTTTCAACTCTGTGACCTTCCAAAGGCAGTATGTTTCCACAATGCTCTGTAAAATATTTCCTTCTATTTGCACAAATGATTTGATATTAATTTCTTCTAAAGTTTTCATGCATGCTTTGCAAGAACAATAAAGCAGCAATATGGATCAATTTTTACTACATCTTTCTTAAACTTTTATGACTCATTCAATTTTCATTTCATTTCCTAATTCTGGAAATCAGGAAACATTATCTCTAATTTATTTCTATATTTCCTTTCTCATAAATGTCAGTATGAGCACTGACATTTTCAGGGTACCTTTGCTTTGACAACATAGTCCCTCACTGAAATCACTAAAAAAAAATAAATTGGGTTTTGTCCTTTTTTACACTATGTTCAAGTTCTTTTCTATGCATTGAAGAGTTTCCAATAATATTCATGACATATCATTTTTCATTTAATCACTATATTGTTTTATAAACATAACTTTATCTATATTTAATTAGAATTTTAGATTGTGATGTTGGCCCATTCTATTGATGTTTTCTGGACACTTGCAAACTCATAAGTGAGTAGTTTTTAACTAGCGGAAACTGCTTAATACTATCTGCCAACCTCACTTACTCACTGTCTACACTCTCCTTTAAATCATTAACTTGTATAAACATCTGGGTAAATCTTGAAGAGTTTCAAATGTTTTCACAGATAGCATTTCTAGATGCAGAGAGGCAGAGAAAAGGGTTGCATATTTCTACCACACAAGTGGCTAAGTCTAGGAGTATACCACGTGGCATAGATGCATGACCATTTGGCACTACTTGAAATATTGATCATAAGAAGCAAGTAAATCATTAATTTGCACATGCTTAAGCTGACCATACTTCAAAATGAATCTATACATGTAGATTTTTATATTTTTATACAAGTAATACATACTTTTGTGCTTTGTAATCAAAACATACTTTGAATTTTGTGAATGGAAAGTGTGATATAAACAAGTGTATTATGATAACAGGTATCCAAGAATTTTAGGAAACAAAAGGAGCTGAATTATGTACATTCCTTATTCAGAAAGTACACTGGACATGCAGTTTTCTTTTCCTTTTGAAGTTGCTTTGCATTATGGATGTGATTTAAAATCTCTTTATACAGATATTTTTGTGGCCAATCATGGCAGCTTTATATTCAATGTCTGTATGATTCTTGAGAAATTAATTACTAAAACACTAGTACCAGATGCATCTAAAATTGCATCCAAATACTTGAATAAGTATACATCCTTGAAGGTAGGATTGGCAAATTTAATGCTGGAGTGTACTGATAAGGGATGAGAAATTGTGAGTAGGCGTTTTACCGAGAAGCTAGCATTCGTCAGTGTGCTGACCTATGTAGATGATTCAGTAAATGCTGTCTCTTTTTAAAATTTAGGACAATTTCAAATGCTCTTAGTGTCTCAGCCCTTTGTCTGATGCTGTAACAGAACAGTGAGTAATTTTCAAGAAATGGGCAGATTTATTTTAGCACAAGGGTCTGGAGGCTGGCAAGTCTTGTACTGAGCAACTCTATCTGGTGGGCACCTCTTGCTGCTTCATCTTATGAAAGAGAGCTGAAGGTCAAATGGACAGATGGAAGTCACAAGTAGTTGTTGGATTTTTTTAGGGCAAATCATTCTCAGGGTAACTAAACCAGTCCTGCAAGAGCAAGAACTCAGGCACATGCGAATAGCATTAACCTGTGATGTAAATACCTTTCAGCAGAAGCTACCTCCCAGTACTACTGGGTTGAGGAATTAAAAGTCCAAATACACAAACTTTCGGGGCATACCCAAGCCATATGGCTAAACTCCTGCATAGCTCAGAGAATATACAGAAAAAATTTAAAACTAATTAAAAAATACATACAGTCATAAAATTTTCCTGGAGAAATTTCATGCTTTTAAGTAACTCATTAGGGAAAACACAATCCTATAATTTTTCATGATTTCGTGTCTTTTTATCTACTGCAGTGTTTCAGTCAACAATGAAATGAAAATATTGATTAAATAAAAAACTAAGATGATTCAAGTATAGATGATAATGATCAGTAAGACACTTTATGATTGAAAATGTGGGGTTGGTGCTGTGATGTAGGCTAAGCCTCCGCCTGCCTTGCAGCCATGCCACATAGGCACTGGTGTGTGCCAGATGTTCCTCTTCTGAGTCAGTTATCTGCTGTGGTCTGGGAAAGTCATAGAAGATGGCCCAAGTGCTTGGGTCCCTGCACCCACGTGAGAGACCTGGGAGAAGCTCCTGGTTCCCAGTGTCAGGTCAGCTCATCTCCAGCTGTTACAGCCATTTAGGGAGTGAACCAGCAGGCGAAGATCTTTCTCTCTGTGGGGAGCAATCCGGACTGGACTGAGTTACTGGAATTAAGACTTATTCTATGCATCTGCTCTCCCACAATATGGCGCTGGGAGAGAAGTAAACAGCTTCCGCACAGCTGCCTCCAGTTCAGCTAATAAACTGTAGGACTTGCTCCTGATTGGAGAGCAGCGTGCTCGGCGTGTGGGCAGCCGAGTTAGGATTGGCGGAGGAGGACTATAAAGGAGGAGAGAGACGGCATGCACCAGGAACATCTAAGGGGAACATCTAGCTGAAGGAACACCTGTGCAGCCCCCGAGAAGAGCTGGCCGGCGGTGTGCCGCTCCCCTGCGGAAGTGGGGAATGTGGCCAGGGGGAACTGCCCTTCCACGGAGGTGGAAGGGATAGTAGCCAACCCGGGAAGAACCAGCAGCAAACCCGGGGAGGGCCGAGCAGACAAAAGAACAGGCAGGGTTCTGTGTCGTTCCCCCATGAAGACGGGGAGCGACACTCTCTATCTCTCCCTCTCTCTGTCACTAACTCCACCTCTCAAATAAATAAATAAAATTGTTTTTTAAAAAAGATTGGAGGTGCAAATGCAGTGGGAATAATGTGACAAACTCGTGTAATCAGGCATCTTTGGTATAAATATAGGAATTACGGATTTTTAAAAATTCTTTGTATTCTTTTTCTCCATCTTTTTCCACTTTAGGAATGTAGCCTATGATATTTGGGCTTCAGATCACAGCCTGAAACAATTATCTGCCTGATAATCACAACATTCAAACAACAAAACAGGAAAGAATAAAAAAAAAAATCTTTGTACCCTATTTTTCCATAATGATTCCTATAGAAGACTCTTAAAAGAAAGTTAAACAATAAAAATATATAGTATGGCAGAGTGTATGTCAGTGACATGATACATGTAAATAGATTAAACTTAAAGTTCAAGAGTCAAGGGGCAGAGATTATGGTGCAGTGAGATAATCTGCTTCTTGATACACCCAGGTCTTGTGTCAAAGTACCTGCATTCCAGTACCACCTCTTCTACCGATCCAGCTTCATGCAAAGCACACGTGGGGATGGATCAAGTATGTGAGTTCCTGCCACCCACTTGGGAGCTCCAGGACAGTTTCTGGATCCTGGTTTTGGCCCAGCCCTAGCCATTGCAGGCATTGGAAAATCTCTAACTTTGTCACACTTCCTATCTCCCTCTCTCACTCCGCCTTTCAAACAAAAATAAATAAACACAAATATTCTGAGTCAAAGATCTCTATAGTAAGGGTATACAATAACAAGAACTTATTGATTTGTATATTATTCCAAAGAGAGTCACTTAAAAGAAAATCCAAAAAGGATGAAACATAAAGAGCATGGTAGATTGCATCTTTCTTACCCAGTTGAAGTCATGTCACCAGACTTGCTGTGTTGTCAGGGGAGTATACACAGAAATGATCTGTGTTCCTTCCAAACTGGAGCTTAGAGAGACATCATGTGTTTCTTGGCCCTCCCTTTCCCTCTGTCCAGAAAGCAATGGTCACTTTGTTAGCTTGGAGCCTCAGATGGGAACAAGCACATGAACAACAACCGTCTGATTGATAGGACATCAACAAAGCATTATCTTTTGGTCCTTTAAGCAACTGAAGTGCTTTTCTTTTCACAGCATAACCAAGTCAATCCTAATATATGTGTGTTTGTCTTTTTTAGAGATTTATTTTATTTATTTCAGTGAGAAAAAAGAGGGAGAGAGAGTGATCCCTGTCATCTAATATAGTTCACTCCTAATAAGGTTGTAATGGTTGCGGCTGGGCAATGCTGAAGCCATAAGCCAGGAACTCCATCCAGGTCACCCGTGTGGGTAGCAGGGGTCCACGTACATGATCCATCTTACACTGCCTATCCAGGTGCATTAGCAGGGAGCAGCTGGGGCTAGAACCCCCTGCTCCCATATGGGATGCTATTGTTGCAGGTGACAGCTTAACCCACTGTGCCTCAAAGTAGGCCCAGTCCTGATATTTCTTGGTGGCAATGCTGTATATGTATTTTTAAGAAAAAAAAAACCCTTAATGGTCAATATATTAGTTTTATATGATTTTAACATTATTATGGGATTTTAAATAAATTAGAAGAGGCACAAAACATTCTAGTGATAGATAGATAGATAGTTCTTGGTTGCTCATCTATTTGCTTGATCATGATGAGTTATTTTAATTTGCCACCATGGTCATACTTCATTCCTACTTTTATCCTTAACTTATAGCTTTAAAATGCCTTTGCTGATGTCAATAGGAGATGTTGTTTATAGTCACTTTGTGATTTATTTGTTTATTTAAGAGACAGAAAGAGACAAAGAGGAAGACTAAAAGACATACAGAGAGAGACTCTGTCCACTTTATTCTCTTTCCAAATGCCTGCAATAGCAAAGACTGAGCCTGGAGCCAAAGTCAGGACCCGGAAATTCAACCCAGGTGAGAATTTTTTTAAAAATATTTATTTATTTACTTGAAAGGCAGAGTTACACAGAAAGAGAAGGAAAGGCAGAGGTGGGGGGGTCTTTCATCCACTGGTTCACTCCCCAAATGGCCACAAAATCCAGAGCTGGGCCAATCCAGAGTCAAGAGCCAGGAGCTTCTTCTGAGTATCTCACATGGGTGCAGGGACCCAAGCACCCAAGGGTCATCTTCTACTGGCTGCTCAGGCCACAGTAGCCAGGACTCGAACCAGTGCCCATGTGGAATGCCAGCACTGCAGGTGGTGGCTTTACCCACTACGCCACAGCACCAGCCCCCAGATAAGTATTTAACCCAAGTCTGCCATCAGAGTGGCAGTGACCCAATTACTTAAACCATCACTTGCTGCCTCCTAAGTTCTACATTAGCAGGATGTAGAATAAGAAACCAGAGTCGGGTGTTAAATCCATGCTTTCTAAGGTAGGACAGAGATGTTTTAACTGCTAAGCCAGTGGGCCACCATTAACCTCAATTCTGAAACAGACAAAAGGGGAAAATCTGTTTCTACATCTAGATTTTAAGATTTAAGAAATCTTCAGATTTTTTGATGCAAGGTCTGGAACGCAGAAGAAATTGGCTGAGAATGGACAATAAAATTATACAAACCTGAAGTCAAGGCAACAACAGGACACACCAAACATATCTGTGACTTGCACAAAGGAGGAATTTGGTAGAGCCTGAAGATCTCTTTCTCATCATCTATCTATACATCTTTTATCTGTATCTATAAATCTACCAATCTATCATGTTATATTTGTCATTTGTTAATCATCTAATCACATATGCATATATGTACTTTATCCAGAGACAAACACAAACCAAGGAAGGACAGCATAGACTGAAAATTAGGGCATATGGATTCAATGAAATATAATTTTTAGGGGCTGCAGATGTGGTGCTGTGACATCGACATCCCATATGGGCACCATATGGGTCTTATTTTGACTGCTCCACTTCCGTTCCAGCTCCCTGCTATTAGCCTGGAAAAGCAACAGAAGATGGCCCAAGTGCTTGGGCTTCTGCTACCAGCTTTAGAGACCTGACTTCCGCCTGGCTCAGCCCTGGCTGTTACCACCACGTAGGGAGTGAATCAGCAGATGAAAGATCTCTCTTTCTTCCTGTCTCCCTCTCTCTCTGTAATGCTTTCAAATAAATAAATAAATCTTGTTTTAAAAAAAATCTTTACTTGAGATATATTGTCTCTGGCCTATTGCATTTTAGTTAAATTACTTCAAGATTCACAATAAGCAATTCTATAATTAAAAGAATAAGAAAAATAGACATGCTACAAAATCATTTTTGTTGGAAAAATTGAGGTAATACTTTCTAAGTGTGTGCCCTCTATTTTTATAGATGTATGACTTTAACATAATACTTTAAAATTATGGGTCTTATTGTGGTGGTGAATTTGCAACACGTGCAGTGATTGCTTAGCACTAACACATACTAACTTTGAAGCTCCACTCTGTTACCTTTCTCTCCCCAACAGAGAGAACAGAAACTGACAGCATTGGATAAAAACATAAATTAAACTTCTGCTTGTTCATTTCACAGGAGAAGACAATTTATAGCTTAGTTGGAATTGTACTGAGATTTCGGGGCAGTGTAAGAACTGAGTGTTTTAAAATTTGGGAGTGTGGAGAGCATTAAAGGATCCTATGATTTAGTGAGAGATTTGTTAGTATCTGGATGAAATCTCTCTGACAAGTATGGGTCATTGTATCCTCAAAATGTTTGGGATGATATTCACTAGGAACTTTGGCAGACTGCTCTCTTTAAATGCAATAATTAGAGCCATTTCATTTTTTTGATTGAAGAAATAGGAAGCAGAAGTAATCTGAACCAATGCATAATCGTGAGGCAAAGTGGATGAAAACCCAAATTCATACAGTTAGGGAGTCCCTTGGTTATTTGAAAGAAGCAGTGCATTGTAGGAGAAATGATTCTAATTTGAACTAATTCTGAACAGTGGGTACTCAGTTCAAATCATGATTGTCTAAATTTTGTCCCTTCATTTGTAAAATCAAGAAAGAGTAGTTTCTTCCCCACTCTGTTCTCTGTGTGTCTCAAAGACATCATTTTGAATGAAACTAAGCTGCATGGATTCTGAGAATAAAATTTATCCAAACAGCAGATCTTTCAATGGCGTTTTTGTTTCAGTATTCAGAGATCATCAACAGACCATAGAAACCCTCATGCTAACTTTATGTCACTTCTTAGAAGGCATGTCAAGACAAGAGTTGAAGGCTAGACCTACAATTTTGTTTAGTTGTTTTGCCTTGTAAGTAATTAGCCATTTTGTCACTTCACAAAGAAATCATTCTCTAGTGCAAAATGTGGTAGTCATAACTGCCAACAACCCCATGTGTGGTAGCAGTTACAACGGGAGCCAAAACAAAAAACAGCTAACAATTTTTTTTAAATATTTTTTTATTTGAAAGTTACAGAGACAGAAAAGGAGAAACATACAGAGAGACAGATCTTCCATCTGCTGGTGCACTCCCCCAAATGGCTACAAGGACTGGGGTTGGGACATGCCAAAGCCAGGAGCCAGCAGCATGTTTCCCAATTAGGTTTGGGGACTTGGGTCATCTGCTACTGCTTTCCCAGGCCATTTGAAGTGAGCTGGAATAGAAGTGGAGCAGCCTGGACTTGAACAAGCACCCACATAGGATTCTGGCTCCACAGGCAGCGATTTAACCTGCTGCACCACAGCACTGGCCCCTAGGAACTACCAAATTTTACTCAATACCATAGCACCAGATAGCATGATCTGCATGTCTAATTTACATCTTTTAGGTCTTCTGAAAGGGGTTTGTTGCTTCCCCATTACAGAAGAGGGAAAGAGGGTGGAAGACTTGTCTCTTAAAGGTGAAGTCACTTATCCAAGGTCATAGAATTAGCAAGAACTAATTAGATTGAATCATGTGACTTCTTCGGATAATACTGCTTTCTTAAATGAGGCAAAATTGCAATCTGCACGTTATTAGGTCAATGTAGTAGTGTGAGTATCATCAAAGGATTCATTTTCATGTGTGTGTTTCTCATTTCCTTGAAACATCTGACCAACATTAAGAGGTAACATATTTCTCAGAAAAGCCAAATAACTGGCATCACAGCCCTTCCTTTCCCAGACAGTGAATATGATAAACATTTCATAAGACAAAGCATTTGAACACTTACTCATATTTTGTATCTTTCTAATTGTCACATAATTTGACTTCTTTTTTGTTATTAGAATTATTCACCAATATATCTGAGTAGGACATGTTTCCTGATTCACTGTGGATTAGTCATTGATTCTGATGTTTTTAATAATCCCCCATGCCGAGAACCACTTGGTTTGATTTAAAGAAATGGATCTTTTATAACTTTTGTAAAAAGCATTAATTTATTTCCCCACCCACTTACATTACAGCTTTGAGATATTGCTTTTAATTAAATGTATGCTTTGATAGCCATAACCAGTCTATATAGAGTCTATGGCCACCTAGAAACTGCTATGTAGGTTATAGTTCTGATGGGTAAAAGACTGACAAAGAAATCAGGTAGCTCTTTGATAGAAAGGAAAATTATAGCAGCTGAATAAAAACTCCAGTATTTAGTGTCACCCAATTAGAACATAATTTCACTATGAAATTTTAGGTCAAAGGCTATTACAAATCAGTACTTGATAACACTGGAATAATTTTTAACTTCCTTATTTATATAAAAAGAATGTGTTAATGGGTAATCTCAATATTTCTCAAACTACAGATGGGAATATTTAACATGATATTGGCAGGAGTGCAAGCTGCTGAGGGAAACTACTCAGTGCCTCACAGGATAAAAATTGCCAGATAAGACTTTTTTTATTTTTATTTTTTTTAAAGGAGAGACAGACACTGAGAGAGAGAGAGAGAGCGAGAGAGCAATCTTTTTTTTTTTTTTTTTTTTTTTTTTTTTTACAGGTAGAGATATAGATAGTGAGAGAGAGAGACAGAGAGAAAGGTCTTCCTTCCGTTGGTTCACCCCCGAAATGGCCACAGCGCTGGCCCGAAACCAGGAGCCAGGTGCTTCTTCCTGGTCTCCCACGCAGCTGCAGGGGCCCAAGCACTTGGGCCATTCTCCACTGCTGGACTGGAAGAGGAACAACTGGGACTAGAACCTGGTGCCCATATGGGATGCTGGTGTCACAGACGGAGGATTAACCAAGTGAGCCAGGCGCCGGCCCCCAGATAAGACTTTTTGATTCAACTTAAAAAAAAAAAAAAAAGGCTTGGGCTGGCGCCATGGCTCAGTGGCTCACTTGATTAATACTCCACCTGCGGCGCCAGCACCCTGGGTTCTAGTCCTGGTCAGGGCGCTGGATTCTGTCCTGGTTGATCCTCTTCCAGTCCAGCTCTCTGTTGTGGCCCAGGAGTGCAGTGGAGGAAGACCCAAGTGCTTGGGCCCTGCACCCGCATGGAAGAAGCACCTGGCTCCTGGCTTCGGATTGGCGCAGCACGGCCATAGCAGCCACTGAGGGGTGAATCAACGGCAAAAGGAAGACTTTTCTCTCTGTCTCTCTCTCTCACTGTCAAACTCTGCCTGTCAAAAAAAAAAAAAAAAAAAAAGTGTTGAGAAATGAACAAGTGAAGGTTGTCATGGTTTTTCTCTGATGTGGAGGCTTAAAAAGAAGTAAAGCAGGAGCATACATATGGTGTAATGGCTGAGACACGATTTGCAAGGTCTGCACCCTTTATAAGAACGCCTGAGTTTGAGTTTTGGCTCTGCTTCTGATTCCAGCTTCTCGTTAGTGTGCATCCTGAGAGGCAGCAGATGATGGCTCAATTACCAGCGTCTCTGCTATCCATTCTGAGACCAGAGTAAGTTCCAGGCTCCTGTACTACGGCTGCACCAATTCCATCTGTTGTGGGTATTTGAGGAGTAAACCAGCAGACAGAAGATCTGTCTCTGTCAGTCCTTCTCTGTGTCTCTTTACTTCATGATAAAAAAGAAAGAAAGAGAGAAAGAGAGAAAAAAGAGAGAGAAAAAGAGAGGAAGAGGAAGGAAGGAAGGAAGGAAGGAAGGAAGGAAGGAAGGAAGGAAGGAAAAGCCACTGTAATCCAAAAGTTGTACTTTGGAAATTTATATTTATTAAATAAAAATTTTAAAAAAAGAAGCAAAAAAATAATCCTATTTAAGGTCAGGACAACTAGAAAACATCCTAGTGAAAAAGCTTATTAAAGAGATCCTCATCCACTCTTTACTCGCTAACATTCTTATCACTTGTGATAGCAAGCTCCATGTGCTTTAAGAAAAAAAAATATTTGAAGGCAACTTCATTGATCACAATTCTAGATCCTTTCATATTTATGACACAAAACAACATTCTCCAAATGTGACTCCACGTAGAGAATCATTCTTTTGTATTTCCTAGCTCCAAAAAACACATCAGTGCTACAAAGTGTTTGAATTCACGATTCTCTACTCTTTAAGAAAAAAGTTTTCCTATCTTGTAAGTTCAAAGGTGGGGCAGTAAGTTCAAAGGTGGGGCAGAAGACAATTTCTGGGCTAACCATGGAAATATGTAATTTTTAGTTAGAGAAATCTTTAAAAGCTGAAGTCCATCAAAGTGGCTTTTTCCTATTTTGAAACTCCACAAAAAATGTGAAAAAATAAATTTTCATTGCAAGCATATTCTGAATAATATAGAATTACTTTAAGTATTTATATCTTCTTAGTGTGTAGGATTAAGTCATGGAACCTTAGAGGAACTCAAATATTCTTCATTTCTTTTTTCTTTTTTCTTTTAAACTTTTATTTAATGAATATAAATTTCCAAAGTACAGAATATGGATTACAATGGCTTCCCCCCCATAACGTCCCTCCCACCCGCAACCCTCCCCTTTCCCACTCCCTCTTCCCTTCCATTCACATCAAGATTCATTTTCATTTCTCTTTATATACAGAAGATCAGTTTAGTATACATTACGTAAAGATTTCAACAGTTTGCTCCCACATAGAAACATAAAGTGAAAAATACTGTTTGAATACTAGTTATAGCATTAAATCTCAATGTACAGCACACTAAGGACAGAGATCCTACATGAGGAGTAAGTGCACAGTGACTCCTGTTGTTGACTTAACAAATTGACACTCTTGTTTATGGCATCAGTAATCACCCTAGGCTCTTGTCATGAGCTGCCAAGGCTGTGGAAGCCCCCTGAGTTCACTGACTCTGATAATTTTTAGACAAGGCCATGGTCAAAGTGGAAGTTCTCTCCTCCCTTCAGAGAAAGGTACCTCCTTCTTTGATGACCCATTCTTTCCACTGGGATCTCACTCGCGGAGATCTTTCATTTAGGTATTTTTTTTTTCCCCCAGAGTGTCTTGGCTTTCCATGCCTGAAATACTCTCATGGGCTTTTCAGCCGGATCCGCATGCCTTAAGGGCTGATTCTGCGGCCAGAGTGCTGTTTAGGACATCTGCCATTCTATGGGTCTGCTGTGTATCTCACTTCCCATGTTGGATAATTCTCTCCCTTTTTTATTCTATCAGCTATTATTTGCAGACACTATTCTTGTTTATGTGATCCCTTTGGTTTTCCATTATATAAGAAAAATGAGAGGTATCTATGTTATAAAAATAGGAAGTTTAAAAAAACTGCCCATCAACTTAAACTAAACTAATACCTGAAATCTGAAAGATTGCACTCTATATTTCTCTTACTTACTTATTTACTTATTTATTCATTCATTCAGCACATTGATTTTGGCAAAGTATCATGCTAAGCAGTGTTTATACAACAGTGAATGTGTTTTGGTGATTCGACTTCTTTAATTTGAATGGACGTGTAGGTAAACAATATTTTCAAGGTTTAATTTGACAGTGTGATGTATTTATACTGCTATACTCACTTTGATTGGAACTCTAAAAATTTTTACATCGTTCTCTCATTGTTAATATTGATATTAGTGGTCCAATCAATATTTTATATCAAGTGCTCTTTTAACCTTCCATTTTCATAATGTTAGACAAATGGTAACTACTTCATAACCATATTTCCTGATAAATTGGATTTTCATATTCTCTACCAGCAAATTTAGGGCAATAATTAATTAATAGAATTCTAGTAGAACAAGGTAATTGGCATAGAAATGAATGAGATTTGGGTCTTCCCTTATTTATGATAGGGATGCTTCAACGAAAGGAAAAAAAAACCTCTAGTACCTGCATGCATACCCAGAGTAACCCAATGGAAACCATATCTGATCTTCTTGGAGTAGCAGTAAAAATCAACACTGCTATTTTGAGCATGTGATGTGCAGGAAAAACAACAGTGCCTACACAGAACACTGGACAGGGTGCAAATAGAGGTGTCCTGTGCCTACAGGTGCTGCCACACCTCACTACTGAGTTAAAAATCCCATTTCAGCTCCCATCATTGAGCCTACTGGTGGATTCCTTTTCCTCCCTGCCATTTCCCTGATGTTGGAGCATAAATCCCCAATAAACCTTGCCTCAGTCAATTTCCATTGCAATGAGTCAAAGAATCTGGGCTTGGTACCATTATCAATAGGAATTTGTAAATAAGTCCTTGCATTTCTGCCTATCTCTGTGGGAACTGAACATTTTTGTAACTTAAAAATTCACAGACATCCATTGACACCCAGAATACTTTAGCAGTAATAATCAAACCAATGAAAATTTCTTTTCTTACCTCTGTCATTCTTGAATCCTGAGAATTAAGCATTAAATCTATGTACCCTTTGGATTTAAAAAAAAAACATTATCCATCTATCTGATGTAAAAATTAGTTTCATTATATAATACAATTATCTTTTCTTTACTACTTGTTTCATGTCTTTTTTCACAAAAATCCAATGACCTTGTTCTCTCAAATGAATAATAGTAAAAGGGTTACATAGATTCTTCACTATATTTTTCTGTCCATCACATACTGTATATGATCCCTGATGTGTATATTTCTCTACCACTGCTTTTCTGACCCAGTAATATCCAATTTTTAAGTAAACCTGACATTTTATTCTATGTGTATGAGTTTTTATTTCCTACACTGTTATAAATTAAATACATTTTTGTGATATTTTCACATTATACACACACACACACACACACACACAATTTTTTACATAGCCTTGGCCACACCCAGAAATTCAAAGCGCTTACTTTTAGTTGTTAAGCTGTAGTGCTATCTAATCTATTTTCCTCTCTGTTTCTCTCCCATAAAACGTGACTGATTTCTTGGACTTAATAACTTGACTTGATCACACAGATAAACACACACACAACTCTTTAAGATTTTAATAATAAAATATATGGATATAACAGTTGCTCAGTGGATAAAGTCTTGTGTGGGTAGTCTTAGCACCCACTTTTTCTCCTAAGCTTCTACACAATATCCTCATAAACATTTCTATCCCAGAATGATGGCTGTTATAAAAAATTAATCACTCTTCCACAATCTCAGAACCATACCCTCACATACTCTCTTCAACAAAACTTTATGATTAAATAACTGCATGGCATTTTTATGTACTCCTAGTAACTCTTATTGCTGTGTTCCTTTTGTTGTAATTTATAACCGTTTCACTTGATTCAATATTCTTACTGCAATTATTCAAAGTGTTGGAGTTTCTGGCATTTTCCTTTGTAACTACTACAGACAATATATTCAAATATTTCCTTGTGTTGTAATCTCATTATCTATCTTGGCAATATATAGGGAACTCAAGTCAAAAAGACTCTATTGCATGCTACATTGCATAAAATGTTCTCCCTTTACTCCACCCACTCTCGAGAAAGCCTCATTGCAAATACAATTAAGCCCGTATGAAACATACATACATTGCTCATAACATTCAGGTTTAAAATATTATGAGCAAGAAAATATACCCTGTATCTTCTATGTAATACATGTATTACTTTAAATCTTTGTTTATTTGCTTTGTGAGGAAGAAAAAAGAGAAAGACAGACAGAGATCCCATGTTCTGGTTCACTCTCCAAATGCCCACAAAAGTTGGGACTGGCCCAGGCCAAAACTTGGAACCTGGAAACCAATACACATGTCCCAAATGTAACACAGAGACCCAAATAAGTGAGTTATCATCTGGTGCTTCAGCAGTTATGAATACAATCGAGTTTTATAATATTTTCACATGCTATACATAAACATCTCTTTTTACATAGGTGACATTTGTATCACTTAGTAACAAATATTTTTATAGAATTATGTGTTGTTGAGTATGTAGCCATTCATCAATACTAGCCACATTTATTTCTAATCTAGTTGTTGCTATTTTAAAACATGTAATAATTAAAATTTCAAAAGATATATGGCTATTATTTTTATTTAAGGTTTTTATTTGCCAATAAACTTGTTGAGTTAGATAGAAAATAGAATTTTAGTGGCCAGCACTGTGGTGTAACACGTAAAGCTGCCATCTGCAGTACCAACATCCCATATGGGTTCTGGTTCTAGTCCTGGCTTCTCCACTTCTGAGCCAGCTCCCTGCTAATGCACCTAGAAAAGCAGCAGAAGATGGACCAATCCCTGGGCCCCTGCACCCACGTGGCAGACCCAGAAAAATCTTCTGGCTCCTGGCTTCAGATCAGCCCAGATCCAGCCATTGTGGCTGTTTGGGGAATGGACCAGCAGATAGAATTCTCTCTCTTTAATATCTCTCTCTCTCGCTCTCTTTCTCTCTTTCTGCATCTGCCTCTCAGAAATTCTGCCTTCAAATAAATCAAACTTTAAAAAAAAGAACAAAAATAGAATTTTATTTTTATTGTTATTCATTTTATAAATAGGACAAAGAGAATCTGAATAGTTTATGGACTTACATCAAACAAATAAAAGTAGCACCAACAGACCTGAGTAAGACCCAATGTATCTGGACTAGTATTCTTTTCTGACTTTATAAAGATTGATTGACATTATAAATATGGTTATGGCTAATTATGGAAATACCATGTTAATGTTAAAGAATTCCTCAAATGCCTATTAACTCATGGCTTTATAAATATTGAAATGCTTGTTTCCTCTTTATTTATGATTTAATTGCTATGGATAATTTACTATTTCTTTAAAATTATTTTATTTAACTTAATTTTAAGAAAAAGGAAATTTATTGATTTTTAAGAAACTTAGGAAAAATAAACAATGAATGCAATAGGTGGAGTTTGGATTAACTTCAAAGAAACCTATGGAAACAATGATGATGTTAAAACAATTTTAATGCGGTTTGGGATCATATAATATTGAGAATTAACTTCTTGTTTTTCAATGAATCATAAAAGTATAAATATGTGTAAGATGTCTATAACAGTAAGGGGTATTTATGATAGAATTTACAGATAAAATATAATAATTTGTAAGGTCATCTTAAAATAATCCAGTAAACAAAATCTGGAGGATAAGGTAGGGAATAATACATATGTATGTGTAGGGGTGGGCACATGACATAATTGGCAAAAGGTAGATGACTGGGGGCCAGTGCTGTGGCGTACTGGGTAAAGCTGCCGCTTGCAATCCTGGCATCGCATATAAGCGCCAGTTCGAGTCCCCACTGCTCCACTTCCTATCCAGCTCTGTGCTATGGCCTGGGAAAGCAGTAGAAGATGGCCCAAGTCCTTGGGCCCCTGCACCTGCATGGGAGACCCAGAAGAAGCTCCTGACTTCTGGCTTTGGATTGGTGCAGCTCCAGCTGTTGGGGCCAATTGGGGAGTGAGCCAGTGGATGGAAGATCTCTCTCTCTCCCTCTCTCTCTTTCTCTCTCTTTCCTCTGCCTCTTCTTCTCTCTCTGTGTAACTCTGATTTTCAAGTAAATAAATAAATAAAAAAAAGATTGACGACTGGTGAAATGATGTGTACATGTCCTTAATAAAATTATTGAAAGGAAAATAATAAAAATAGATCTTGAAAATATCTGTCAATTTATTTTCATGTTAATAGAACCTAAAGCTTCTTATTATACCACATTCTGTCCACACTTTTTAAATTCTTCATTTTTTCATTTTCATTTTCATTTTAATTAACTTTTAACGGATTCAATATGATTTGTAAATACGAATCTAGAGCATAATGACAATCCACTTGCTCCCCAACCTCTTCTGTCTACCTTTATTTTTCTTTTTTAGTTTTTGAGATAACATGTGTTAAATTTATATTGCAGTAAAAAGCTTTAATATTTCACTGAATAAGAGGTTTAACAATAAAAAGCAAAGAGAACCTAGGTTATTGAGAATATAGACAATGACTTATAAACCATAATTGAATGGAAAAAATGACCACTGTATACATATACAGTTTTTTTTTTTCAATTAGTCATTCACAATTTCTTTCAGTGAAATAGAACCAATGATGAGGTAACATATAAATATTTCTTGTGTGGTTACAAGATAATAATTAGGTTCATTTAGACTTTAATCCATTTCCTCTCAACAATTTATGCACAGGAATAATTTTAAGTAGATTGCAATGCAAATAATTATACATTATATTTTTGTATTAGATAATTTATTAAACATGTAGTTAAATAAAATATGCAATTTACTGCACTTTTCCTATTTATTTTGTTTTGCTATAATCTCAAGGTTTATTGAAAGCCAAATAAAACTTTTTGAAGAATGCAAGATTCTGTTTCCTGAAGACACCGTGCAGCTCCAAACAGTACTAACAAAATTTATAATATATACTAAATATTAGATACTAAAATCTGCTAATGCAGCATTAAAACACGGGTCAGAAATTCAAAGTGATGACTCTGTACTATTGTTTATGCAAAATTAAATTTCAAGAAACCGAATCGCCTTGGAAATATACATATTTTTCATATTTTTCTAGGTTTTATGCATTGAAACTACCAAATTATATTGTTTCTTTATACACATTCTTATTTCTACTACAGATAGGATTGTATTAAAAAGGGAGTTTAGAATACATGAGACATACTTAGATTAGCAAATATATACTATATATAATACTACACATATAGTTGCTTCTTTTGAGAGTATTTAATTCAATAAATACATTATCCCATATTTTAAAATGACCAAAATACTAATCCTTTGAGTAGTCTTACAAATAAGGACACACATGTGCAAGTAGTGGTCTATGTATAAGAACAAAACCAGGCCTTTGGCACTGGCTGTGGCATA
This sequence comes from Oryctolagus cuniculus, assembly GCF_964237555.1. Classification (NCBI taxonomy): domain Eukaryota; kingdom Metazoa; phylum Chordata; class Mammalia; order Lagomorpha; family Leporidae; genus Oryctolagus; species Oryctolagus cuniculus. The sequence goes on from NC_091445.1 coordinate 28,429,549, forward strand.
GGGGTTAAGCCTCTGCCTGCAGTGTTGGCATCCCATATGGGCACCAGCGTGAGTCCCGGCTGATCCACTTCCAATACAGCTCCCTGCTAATGCAACTGGAAGCAGTGCAAGATGGCCCAAGTCTTTGGGCCACAGCACCCATGTGGGAGACCCAGATGAAGCTTCTGGCTCCTGATTTCAGCCTGGCACAATCCCAGCAGTTGTGCCATTTGGAGAGTGAATCAGTGGATGTTATTTTCTCTCCTTTATCTGGCTTTCAAATAAATAAATTAAAAAAAAAAGCCTTTCCTGTAGCTTCTTCCCTATAGACAAAGCCATGACATGAGGGATATTTGACACACTCTGTTGTCCTCGTGTCTTCCTCACAACTCAAGGTCCCTCTCTATTAACCTGCAGCTCTCCTTCCTAATAGCGCAAGCATTCTGTCTTTCCATGCATACCTTTTTCTCTTTCATCTATTCACCAAGCATTGTTGTTATAAATTAATATTTCATTTATTATTTTTTGAGATACACATTTTCATTTAAATTATAGTCAAAGGCATGGTGGCTCCACTCAATAAATAATTCAACAAATAAAAGATTATAGTGGAGCTAGAAAATAAGCAAGAGCTATAAAAAATTCTTCAAATGGAAAGGCGTTAAACCTCATTCATATAAAGTAAATTTTAAAGGTCACAAAATCATTAGAACAATAGTAGTATCTAATCCTGAACAACTTGTTTGACAATACACTGTATTTGCAGCAAAACAGATACTGGCGTCTCTTTCATTTTCTTAGTTTCAGTTCCCACATGTATGGGAGAGTTGTGATATTTGTCTTTGTGTCTGGCTTATTTCTTTCAACATGATGTCTACCAGTTCTAACCATGTTGCTACAAATGATAGAATTTCATTCTTTTTTATGGTTGGAAGTATTGCATTCCATACATAGTCATATATTTTGGCATATATAATCCATATTTAATTTTTTCCTTATCCATTCATTTGATGATGGATATTTTGGTTGATTCATATTGTAGCTGTTGTGAACAGTGCTGCTGTAAACATGGTGGAGCAGGTATATCTTTCACAGAATGAGTTCATGCCATTCAGGCATATACTCAGTAGTGGGATTGCTGAATCTGCTGAATCATATGGCAAATTTACTTTTTTTTAAATACCATACTGTTGCTATATTAATATTTACATTCCCATGAAAAGCATATAAGAGTTCCTTTTGCTCCACATCCCCACTAGTCTTTGTTGCTGTCTTTCAGATAACAGCCATTCTGATAGGGGTGAGGTAATAGATCATTTTGGTTTTGATTTGCATTTCTCTTCTTCTCAGGACTGTCCATTCAGGTCCTTCGCCCATTTCTTAGCTGGATTGGTTGTTTTTGTTGTTGTTGAGTTTTTTGAGTTGATGATATATCTGGGATATTAATTATTTATTGGATTCATCCCTTGCAAATATTTTCTCCCATTCTGTCAGACATATCTTCACCCCATTCACAATTTCCTTTGCTGTGTAGAAGCTTCTGAGTTTGACACAATCCAGTTTGTCCAGTTTTGCTTTTGTTGCTTATGCTTTGGGGGTCTTACCCAAGAACTCATCACCTACACCAAGGTCTTAAAGTGTTTCCCTTACGTTTTCTTCCAACACTTTCACAAATTTAGGTCTTAAGTTTTATGTATTTGATCCATCTTGAGCTGATTTTTGTTAATGGAGAGAGGACTCTAATTTTGATCTTCTACATATATACATCTAGTTTTGCCAAAACTATTAATTGAGGAGACAATCCCTTCTCCAGAGTTCCAGTGGGCATTTTTCATTTCCTGTTTTGTATCCAGAACTGTTTTGCTGGCTAAAGTACAATGTGTATTCTCTGTTCTCTCAGTGCTCAGTTGCCCCAGACACCCCTGGACATTTAACAATATTACAGCATAAAAATGCTAACACACTTTGCAGAGCCAAACAGGTAAAGACAAATAGTTCTCAAGTGGTCTTTGGTAAACTAGCTTGTAAAGTAGGAGATTTTAACCAGGAAAATTACCTGGGCATAGACACAAAACTGAAAGATCAAGAAAAGTCAACAGCAATAACGCGTGAATCATGGATGGTTTCCTGTGAGCAAGTTAATCATGAGAATCTAGTTGGAATTACAGATATGATGGCAAGACTTTAGCAACCGAAAGAGAGAGAAAAAAATGAAGGCTGGGAAATTAAACACGTGGCTCCCTGTGTGAAAAGGAAAGTTCAGATTATTTGCTCGAAAGTAAATATTTATCTATATACATGTGTCAGACATAAAAATGGAGTTTTTCAAATCCTTAAATTATTAATAAAATATTCTTCTAAGATCTTTAAATGTTGCTTTTTATAAATATGACATAATGGTGGAAAAGGCAGTGCTATTTTCCCTCCAAAACCACACATTTCATTAGTTAGGAACAGGAAAAACATGTCTCTGGCTTCCCAGGCCACCTGCCGCCTGCCCTCTATCATCTCCTAGATATTGCCTGTAAAAATGTTGGCAATCTGTCATCCCTAGTTTCATCATTTCATTTTGATGAGATGAGAGGTATGACACTGATCATAAAAATGGTCCCCTTGCAAAAACATCACAGTCACATCCCGATTTTTCAAGCCCCTTTGCCCCAGCACAAGAATAATTTTCAAACACAAAAGATAATTGGGGAATAGATACGAATAGTTTCATTTGATATATTGTTTAGTATAGCACAGAGGGACTTACATTTCATTGTTTTATCTTCAGTCTACTTGGTTCAAAGATAGGAAGTGGGCTGCATCACTGTATATGGCATGCTGTGTTTTTCTTCTGTGTGGAATTTCCAGGAAAGTCTTTGTAGAAAACTGATCCTTGTTGTGAGGTCTTCACGTTCAAGTAGAGCTGTGGAAGTTTTCCAACTCAGGAAAGGAGAAAGCCGAGTCTCAGTAACTTAAGGATATTTATTTAATGGTTAAAAGTTCACCTCTCCCAAATTTCCATCCTGGAGCATGGCGTGGATTCTAGTCCAGAGTGTTCAGCAAAACACAACACTTCCTCTACTCAGTCATGGGTGCTGCTCTAACTTCACACAAAAAGGCTATTTCAGTGCACATCCTACATACATAAGGTAAATTTCAAATATTTGCATGGTAATTAGTTATACTTATATTTTTACAGCTGTACGATTCTGAAAATATATAGGAACATTTGATACGTTACAGCATTTATCTCACACAACATACATTTTCCCTCGCCATTCTATATATGTATGTATGTCTTTTTTCCCTGGTAGGACTGGTTCTATTTAATTCTACTCATTTATTAGAGAGAATCACTGGGGTAAAATTTAAAGTGCTCCATCATTGCTGGAGTTTAATGTGGAAAGTAAAACTCTTGCATGAAAAACAAGTGCATGAAAGGCAATGTTCTTAAATGAACACAGACCTTCATTTTAAAATGATGACCTTAAAATCATATTAATGTGAGAATGGCATTGGGAACATCAGCATAGGCATAAAAACAAGAGAATCTCTTCTACTTCTCCTTTCTTACTTACCAAATAATGTTTAGTGAGCCTTTCTACAGAGTGACACTTCTGTTTTTAGAACATTTTGTATATAAGCTTTGGCTTTTCAGAGGAAAAGTAGGGATCAGTTGACAGTTCAATGGAATAAACTTGCACACATTTAAGTACTTATTATTTAGTAAAAACTTTAATAAGACATGCAAACATCTCTGTAACTATATATACGTGTGTACATGAATGTTCGTATGTATGTATATACACCTGTTTACCTAATGAATCACTAAGCACACGCCAAAGTTTAATCTACCAGATTTTCAAACATTAGGGAAGTAGTTGCCAGTGTCAGAATTATTCAGAAATAATAGAAAATAATGAAAGTTTTGGATGATTTAACTTTTTTTTAACACAGTAGATCAAATAACTACAGAAGAAAGAAAATGGGGCTCAGAATAAAATACAGCTGGTTCAAATAGCCTCTACTCTTTTGCTAAGGTTGTGAACACAGACCTCTGTAGTCTGTGGATGAGTAAAAGGAGAAAAGTTCTCATAGAATCATAGAGTATCGTGAAGGAGGTTATGTTCAAAGCATAGACCATCCCACCTTGCAAAGGCCTAGTAGTAGTTTGAAAGGTTTTGTTTATGGTATTTTCTACATATGTTCATTTGGAGAAAAAAATTTTAAAGGCTTATTCGCATAATTACATGGCCCTGTGTAATGAATAATTATTGGATAAACAAATCTCCACATACAAAATATTTGTTAAAAGTGTAAGCAGAATACAAACCTTCAACACTTTAGTAAATAATCAAAAATGAAGGCTACTATATGCTTGTCTATATTTGTCTAGGAGAATTAAGTCTGATATTTTTGAGCTGGGCTCATAGTACATGCAGTAGATATATGTGTTAATTCATTTAAGCAAGGCCGTTAGAACAGTTATTTCATCTTAGACATGTACATGTACGGGTAATACTTTTTGATAGAATTCCTTATCATATTAATTTGTGATCTAAGGAAATACAAATAATTTTCATAAAAGTGTTTTCTGTGTGAGAGCAAACTGTTGAAATCCTTACTTAATGTATACTAAGCTGATCTTCTGTATATTAAGATAATCGAAAATGAATCTTGATGTGAATGGAAGGGGAGAGGGAGTGGGAAAGGGGAGGGTAGTGGGTGGGAGGGACGGTATGTGGGGGAAGCCATTGTAATCCATAAATCGTACTTTGGAAATTTATATTCATTAAATAAAAGTTAAAAAAAAGTGTTTTTTGAGTTATTTATTTTCACTAACGTGCCTTGGTACAATTCCCTACATCAGATCAAACTAAAGAATGACTTTTGAATCTTTAGTTATCACCTAATAAGCGAATTAAGGAAAAAATGCACTGGCATAATTCTGCATATATATTAGAGGTGGACTTTTTCCTATGAATTCTCTTTGGCTTACCCCTGGAGTTGCTAGTCCTGCCCTTTCCAATGGCACCTCGTCAAACGCACATTTTCTTCACTTTTGTAACTTTGCTAATTCCTAAATGTGAATGACATTCAATACACATCTTGAACACTGATCTTCCCCTGCACTTCAGTCTTGTGCATCCAGTGACCTACATGGGTCATTGTATACCTCATCGGTATTATCAAAACCATAGTGTCCAAACCAGAAAGCACTAATTTTCTTCCAAAACTTTAATTACATTTTCATCAATGAAGTCACACAATCATAAAAACTGGATATGGTCTTGAAGTCTTTTATTCCTTTCAGTCTTTATAATTAGCAGCCCACCCACCCAATCCTGTGTCCATCTTTTAAATTTAATATGCATCTTAGCTGTTCCATCTCCCCTGGAAGTACCTTATTGCAGGCAACCAGCCCTTGTCTGAACTACCACTATACTTTCTTAACTAGGTTGGGCATTTCATCTCCCAAAATTTGCCTGATAAATCTTTCTAAAACTAAGAACAACAACAAATCAAAATGTAATCACCATTATTTTCCAACTTCAATTATTCAGTTGCTTCCTGTTATCTGCCTGATAAAGTAATGGACCCACAGCATGGCATGGAATGCTTACTGCAATCTGGTCCCTGCCTAGGACACTGCCTGTTTTCCATTCTGATCCCACAGAGCAGAGATATCATTTGAATGGAGCTACTTGCTAATTCCGAACAACTTGTATTTTTAAACTATTTCTGTAGTACTGAATTCCTATGTCAAAATAAATCAGTTTGGAGAAGCTGTTCTGTAGCTTTCTAGTCCAAGCAAAATTAACCACACATTTCTTTGTAAACCAACAGAATCTGATAACACACCCACATACACAAGCAAATCTTTTACTTTTGTGATTAAAAATCATTGTATGTGTATACTCCCTAAACTTTCTGTGGCTATTGGGCTCCTTAGTAAATTCACTGAGACTAAGAATTACCTTCATTTCTCACTGAATTTTCTTAACCTCTATGCTTAGAATAGTACCTGACTCAAAGTAGAAACCTAAAAAGGCTCTTGGAATGATTCCATTCCAAATGAGTATACTTATTAAAGCATATTTATTGATCTATTGATAACACAAATTTAAAATATATTAAAAATTATTTGAGAAACAAAGAGAAACAGAGACCAAGACTGAGCTCCCACCCACTGGATCACTCCTCAAATGAATACAATTGCTGGAGACAGGAAATCAATCCAGGTCTCCCATGTGAATGGCAGGAAGTCAATTAGTTGAGCCATTACCTGCTGTGACCCAGGGTCTATATTAATAGGAAGCTAGAATGGAGAGCTGGAGCCAAGAATAAGAATAGAACACTCTTAAATGGGCTGTGGGTATCCTAATCAGTTACTTACAGCAAACACCCACCATGAAATTATTTAAAATATATTTTCATCTTTATCACAGAAGAATAATAAGTCAAATTTGAAATTAGAGGAATAAAAGAAATAATTGAAATTTGTTATAATAATTATATTGGTAATAAATGACAAGTGTCCCAAAGTCTTCTGAAGGAAATTCTGTGTGGGCTGGAAGGTAGAGATGAGGAGAGAAAGAGAGTGAAAGGCACTGTAGTATGAAAATTATAATAAAAGCCAAGTAATGAATTTTCAAGGATGTGTTGTGGAACTCATAAATGAAATTTGTAAATAGGTGACCCAGTTACTGGCCATAGCAAACTAGATTAGAGAGTTATAATGTCTTTCATTTTATTTTAAGTTGTCTTCCGAGGAAGAGTAATGAAATTAGTATATTCTTAAATTGACTCTAAACATTTATGGCTATACCTCATTTATCTCACATTACTGAGGAATGACATTGTTCTTTGTATTAATGACATATTCAGATAACAGAAAGTATTCTTAAGAATACAATATTTATAGTTTCACTTCTAGGAGGGCAGTGTGAGTAATTCTATAGAAAGTCTCCTTAGAGAAGCAAGCAAAACTGGTGAAAAACTACCAAAAAACAGTAAATAGAAATTGCGCTAAGGGCATGCATCAAAGAAATACACATTTACTCAAGAAAATCTCCTAAAAGCCTATGATTTCTCTTGATATGCATGTTTGACACACAATTTTCCCATTCTCTCCTGTCCCTCACTCCAACACTCATCCTGATGGAGGATACATGACAGTAGTGTGGCCGGAAGACAGAGTTCCAGCTCTCTTCATCTCCTAGTCAAAAGTAAAAAACAAAGGTCTCATTGGTGGGGTCAGGGGTTATGTATTTCTCATTGACTCCAGGTCTAAATGGAAGAGGCAGAACAGCTGATGAGAACATTCAAGTACAGAGCAACACTGCCCCGTTCAGTCCTTACACAGATCAGAACTCTAATACTCAGAACTCCTTACACAGTCCTTAGCAGATCAGAACTCTGAGGCTGTGGGTAGCCACTTCCCAGCTTGTTTATAGGGCAGAAGTTCCATGCTGGGAGAGGCAAGCTGAGAGAATAGAGGATACCCCTACATCCCAGCACATAGAGAACTGGCCCTGAATTAACCAGATGAAGTTCACAGCAACACAGAGCTCCAAAATTCTCCTAAAGAAACCACGTTATTTGAAATAAAGTGTGGGAGATGTCACTTTCAGAAGCATTTTTGAAACAGTAACCTTCTGCATTAAGAGCAACTAGCTAAACCATATGCCATCTTTTTCACCAAAGAGAGTAAGGAAATAAAAAATAAAAGAAATGAAAGTATATTAAAAAAAAAAAAAAGGTAAGTAAGAGCCCTGTTTAGGTCAAAGCAAAAGTGGCATGAAAATTACCCTTGGTTGAATTTGATAATTTGCTGAAGGATCTTTTCACCAAAGTATTATCAAAAACTACACAGCAATCATTCAGATATCAGGGAAGTCTAACACGTGGGTGTAATTAAAACAGGCATATTAACAGGTATCAGGGAAAGAGACATCAACGAGAGTCCTGTCATGTCTCATCAAATAGAAAATATCAATAAAATGATAGAAATTGTCAGAAAGAAGGAAGTTAAATTTCTGAAGTAGAAGATTATAATTTAAACTTTGAATTTCATTAGAAGAATTCAACAGCAGATTTGACTGACAGAAAAAATAATCAGAAAACTCAAAATTAAGTCTACAGAGATTATGGAAGTTGTAAAACAAAGAGAGGATGGGATGAATGAAAATTAACAGAAGCTCAGAGAAGTGTGAACACTTTAATTGTCCAACAAAGCATAATCAGACTATTGGAAAGAATGAAGCGGAAAGAACAGAAAAAAAATTCCTAGAAATAGTAGTTGAAAAATTTCCAAATTTTCTGAACACCGGTAATCTATACTTAGGAAATTCTCAAATAATTTTAAGTAGGATAAGGAATTCCTATTCAGGTCTATTCAAGTGCAAATGCTTAAAGTTAAAGATTTTTGTAAATACTAAGAATAAAGGGAACCTAGTAAGATAAAGAGTTGACTTCTCTGGGCTGGCACTGTGGTGTAGTGGGTAAAGCTGCTGCCTGCGGTGCCGGCATCCCATATGGACACCAACCTACTTCCGACCCAGTTCTCCGCTGTGGCCTGAGAAAGCAGTAGAGGATGGCCCAAGTCCTTGGACCCCTGCACCCGTGCAGGAGACCAGGAAAAAGCTCCTGGATCCTGCCTTTAGATGGGCCACCTGGGGAGTAAACCAGATGGAAGACTTCTCTCTCTCTCTGTCTCTACCTCTCTCTGTAACTCTTTACAATAAATAAAATAAATCTTTTTTTTTAAAAAGAGTTACTTTTCATCAGAAATAGTGCAAAACAGAAGGTAATGATATGACATACAAAGTGCTGAGAAGAAAAAAAAAAAAAAACTAATCCAAGAGCTCTGTTTCCTTCAAAACTCTCATTCCTCAGAAAGCTGAAAGTAGATCTACCATATGATCCAGCCATCCCACTGCTGGAGTGTCGCTCCCCCTCTTCGTGGAGGAACGACACAGGACCCTGCGCTGTTCTTTTGTTTGCTCGGCCCTTCCCGGGTTTGCTGCTGGTTCTTCCCGGGTTGGCTACTGATCCTTCCACCTCCGTGGAAGGCGGTTCCCCCTGCCACTTTCCCCTCTTCCGCGGGGGAGCGGCACACCGCCGGCCAGCTCTCTCGGGGGCTGCTCAGATGTTCCTCATAGATGTTCCTGGTGCATGTTGTCTCTCTCCTCCTTTATAGTCCTCTTCCACCAATCCCAACTCTGCTACCCACAATGCTGAGTACGCTGCTCTCCTCCAATCAGGAGCAGGTCCTGCTGTTTATTGGTTGAACTGGAGGCAGCTGTGTAGAAGCTGTTTCCTCCTCTCCCAGCGCCATATTGTGGGAGAGCAGATGCATAGAATAAGTCTTAATTCCAGTAACTTAGTCTAGTCCAAGTTTCTCCCCACACTGGAGCCTCTCCAAATGAAGTGAAATCAGCACATGAAACAGTTTTCTGTACCCCCATGTTTATTGCAGCTCAATTCACAAATGTCTAAGATATGTCATCAACCCAGATGTTGATCGACTGATGACTGGATAAAGAAATAGGTATACATCACTATGGAGTCCTACTCAGCCATGAAAAGGATGAGATCCTGTTTTTTGCAAACAAAATGGATTCAACAAACCATTATTCTTAGTTGATTAAGCCAGTCTCAAAAAGATGCCATACATTTTCCCTGATCTGTAATGTAAAATTGCTTGCATTACAATCTGCATAAAATTATTCCTGTGCAAAAACTGTTAGGAAGAAATGCCTTAAAGTCTATATGAATTAAGGCATTTGGATATGGCTGAAGAGCCCATGAGAGTATTTTAGGCATGGAAAACCAAGACACCCTGGGGGAAAAAAAAAAAAAAAAAAAAAAAAAGAAGAAGAAGACCTAAATGGAAGATCTCTGCGAGTGAGATCCCAGTGGAAAGAAAGGGGCCATCAAAGAAGGAGGTACCTTTCTCTGAAGGGAGGAGAGAACTTCCACTTTGACTATGACCCTGTTGGAATAAGATCGAAGTCGGCCAACTCAAAAGGCTTTCATAGCCTTGGCAACTCATGCCCAGAGCCTAGGGAGATTACTGACGCCATAAACAAGAGTGTCAAACTGTTAAGTCAACAACAGGAGTCACTGTGTACTTACTTCTCATGTGGGATCTGACCTTAGTGTGTTGTCCAATGTGAAGTAATGCTATAACTAGTACTCAAACAGTATTTTACACTTTGTGTTTCTGTGTGGGTGCAAACTGATGAAATCTTTACTTAATATATACTGAATTGATCTTCTGTATAAAGATAATTGAAAATGAAACTTGATGTGAATGGAATGGGAGAGGGAGGGAGAGATGGGAGGGGTGTGAGTGGGAGGGAAATTATGGGGGGGGATCCATTGTAATCCATAAACTGTACTTTGAAAATTTATATTTACTAAATAAAAAATTTTAAAAAATTAAAAAATAAAGTCTATATGAATTTAATTATTATCTGTAACCACACAAGAAATATTTAGATGTTACATTGTCATTGGTTCACTTTCATGAAAGGAAATTATGAATGACTAATTGACAGATAAATAAACTGTATATGGGTGAAGTGGTCATTTATCCATTCAATTACTGTTTATGACTGTTGTCTATATTCCCACTAAATTAGGATCATTTTGCTTTTACTGCTAAACTTCTTATTTGGTGAGGTGTCAAGTCTTTTTACATCAATGTAAATTTAAAATATGTTATCTCAAAAACTAAAAAAGAAAAAAAGAAGGAAGGATGGAGGGAGGAAGGTGATATCATTATGTTCATATTGAATTTGTTAAAAATTAATTAAAATTATAATAAAAACTGAAAGTAAAATAAAAATAGTCCCATAGAAACAAAAGTGAGATGATACGTGTAATTTTAGATGAACCAGAAGAGAAACACTGAAAACATCCCTTTAGTTTTAAAACAAATAAATAGGGGCTGGCCTGAAGTGCCGACATCCCATATGAGTGCCGGTTCTTGTCCTGGCTGCTCCTCTTCTGATCCTGCTCTCTGCTATGGCCTGGGAAAGCAGTAGAAGATGGCCCAAGTCCTTGGGCACCTGCACCCATGTGGGAGACCCAGACAAAGCTCCTGGATCCTGCCTTCAGATCGGTGCAGCTCCGGCCGTTGCAGCCATCTGAGGAGTGAACCAGCTGATGGAAGACCTCTCTGTCTCTACCTCTCCCTGTAACTTTGTCTTTCAAATAAATAAAATAAATCTTAAATAAATAAATAAATAAATATAGTTATAAATCACAAGAAAAACAAAGAACATTTTACAGAATATTTCTCTAGTTAAAAATACAACAGAAACATTTTTCTTTTTTATTTTAACTGATTCAAAAAGAAATTATATAAATAATATGCATAAAATTGTACCCTTTGGGTTATAATATCTAAAAAAAATGTAGCATATTTGACAACGTAAGTGGATGGGAGCAGGAAACAAAAAATATATAACAAAATTTATAAAGATATACTCCACTCTCATTTCTTCTCAGTTTCCATAAAAGACATAATATTGCATAAATTAATAGTAATATATTGCTGATTTTGAAGCATGTATAGATGCAATGCATACATAATTATTGTAAGACGAAAAGGGAAATTATGGAATGCAGCCATAAAGTAATAGCATTTCTTTATCTCACTGGAATTGTTGGTCTAAATATTAGCCTTATTCTAAGTTAAAATGTATAAAGTAAGCTCTAGAGCAACCACAAACAGAATAATTACAAAATATCATTTGAAAATAACAATTTAGTTCAAAACATTTAAATTTTTTAAACTGTTATAAACTTTTGGATATGTTTATATTTATACCACTTATATGAGTTATTTTTTCAATTTATTTATTTATTTGAAAGACAGAATAACAGAGGCAAGGGAGAGAGAGAGATATTGAGATAGATTGAAAGATAGATTGTCGCTCCCCGTCTTCGTGGAGGAACGACACAGGACCCTGCGCTGTTCTTTTGTCTGCTCGGCCCTCCCCGGGTTTGCTGCTGGTTCTTCCCGGGTTGGCTGCCGTCCCTTCCACCTCCGTGGAAGGGCGGTTCCCCCTGGCCACTTTCCCCACTTCCACAGGGGAGCGGCACACCGCCGGCCGGCTCTCTCGGGGGCTGCACAGGTGTTCCCTCAGATGTTCCCCTTAGATGTTCCTGGTGCATGTTGTCTCTCTCCTCCTTTATAGTCCTCTTCCACCAATCCCAACTCGGCTGCCCACACGCCGAGTACGCTGCTCTCCTCCAATCAGGAGCAGCTCCTGCAGCTTGTCAAGTTGGTGAGAGGCAGCTGGGTAGAAGCTGTTGCCTCCTCTCCCAGCGCCATATTGTGGGAGAGCAGATGCATAGAATAAGTCTTAATTCCAGTAACTTAGTCTAGTCCGAGTTGCTCCCCACAATAGATGAGGCTGGCGCCTCTGTTCACTAGGCTAATCCTCTGCCTGCGGCGCCAGCACTCCAGGTTCTAGTCCCAGTTGGGGTGCCGGTTCTGTCCCGGTTGCTCCTCTTCCAGTCCAGGTCTCTGCTGTGGCCCGGAAAGGCAATGGAGGATGGCCCAAGTGTTGAGGCCCTGCACCCACATGGGAGACAAGGAGGAAGCGCCTGGCTCCTGGCTTCAGATCGGCACAGCTCACCGGCCCTAGCGGCCATTTGGGGGGTGAACCAACGGAAGAAAGACCTTTCTCTCTGTCTCTGTCTCTCTCTCTCTCTAACTCTGCCAGTCAAGAAAGAAAGAAAGATGATAGATGATAGATAGATAGATAGATAGATAGATAAATGTTCCATCCATTGATTTGCTCCCAAATAGTCCCAACAACCAAAGCCAGGTGGCAAGGGCCTGGGTACTTGAATTTGAACTATAATTGATTTCTTTCCAGCAAAGGTAGCAAGAAGCCAGATCAGAAGTAGAGCAGCTGAAACTCAAAGTTGCTCTCTGATACAGGATTTGGGCATTTTCAGTGGAGGCTTAACCTGTTACACTATAATGCCAGTGCCTGTACCTTAACTAAAATTCATTGATCTTGGATTGAATCTTTTTTGGTAAATGTAGGTTAAGAAGGTAACCGACAACCTTAGGTGATATTATAATGGAAAGTTAAAATACATAGAACTGTTGACCATTAACTCTTTTCTGTCCATTTGTTACTTAGTAAGTGATAATCCCTCATTTGTATACAAGTTATGACAGAGTACCTCAAAGAGCGAACAGTGAGGCTGGTGTTGTGGCACAACATGTCTGCTGATTGGTGTACCCATTTCCCGTATCAGAGTTCTTGTATTCCACTTCTAGTCCACCTTCCTACCTACTTGGTCCACGTGCTTTGTGCATCTACCACCCACATGGGAGACCGGGATGGAGTTCCTGCCTTGTCACTTTGGCCTGGCCTGTACCTGGCTGTTGCAGGCATTTGTGTAGTGAACTACTGGATGTGAAATCTCCCTTCTCTTTCTATGTGACTCTCCCTCTATTTGTCATTCTGCCTTTCAAGTAACTAAATATATCTTTCAACAAAAAGGCAAATAAAATTTAAAAAGAGGCAAACCCCAAATTAATACTTGGCTAGAGATTAAATTGGGACCAATGTTGTGGTGTACTTGGTTAAATCTCTGCTTGGGATGCCCGCATCCCATAATGGAATGCCTGGGAGTGAGTCCTGTCTCTGCTTCTGATCCAGTTTTCTGTGAATGCCCCCTGAAAGGCAGAAAAAAGTGGCACAAGCATGTGAATCTCTGCCATACATCTCAGAGATCCAGATACAGTTCTTGGCTTCCTACTACTGAGGGCTTCTGGGGAGGGAACCGACAGATGGACAGCATCTCTTTCTTGCTCTGTCTCTCTCCCCTCTTTGTTACTCTGCCTTTCAAATAAAGTGTTTTTTTCTTCTTACTCTTTGTTGTTACTTAGTGGAGGGTTAAATTTATGATTATAAAATAAACTTAAAGCATGTCACTGTAAAAATTAAAAAAGGAAGGAGGAGGGAAGGTGGGTGAGTGGGAGAGAGGTTAGTGGGTAATATTATACTTCTAATCTCTATATATGAAATTTGTTCAGCTTATATAAATAAAAATTATTAAAAAGAAAAAATACATTTCTGTGGAACAGTGGTGTTTCTGCTTTACACTTCTTATACTTTATGGTTAGTGGTGTGATTATAAAGTAAATTGAAAGTTTGCTGATGCAAAAATTAAAGGAAAAAAAAAAAGAAAGGCAGGAAGGAGGAAGAATTGAGAGAGGCAGGGAGGATAAGGCATATGGTAATCTTAGAACTGTGTCTATGAAATACATGAAATCTGTTATCTTCATATTAATAAAAATTTTAAAATAAAGACTAAACAGAAACTTGGAGATTAACCACTTCAAGTTATTTAGAGTGATGATTCTGTTTTGAAATTTTGCTTTGGACTTTGCTGAATGTCCTTCTAAGTCGTTGAAAGGCTATCTGCTTCAATCCTTTCATTTGCATAAGGAGGTATATATAGTGCTTAACTCCTAAGGTTGCTGTGGGGATTAAATGAGTTATTTAAAAACAGGTATCAGAGCTGGTTCTGGCTTAAACTAAGCATTGCATGTTTCTGTTTGTAGAGTTTATGTGTGCATATGCTCACATCTTGTTGGGTTACTCTGGCCGATCTTTGATTCTTCATATTCTTTATAAATTTGAGATAAGTGAGCTGATCAGATCCATGACTTCTAGGAAAAAGTTTCCATTCACTGAATTATTTACTACTTGAACTTTCATTCTTCTTGGAAGCTAATGTAATTATAAAAATGGGAAAGAATAACCACAAAACAGCGAATTTATCTGCAGAAATTTGATATCGCAACTACAAACAGAGGGAAATCTTTGCAATACTAACATCATAGCAAAACTTCATTCAAGGCAAAGGATTATGAAAAATAAGAATTTGGTTCTCCAGTCTCTTTTTCCCCTGTGAAATCAGTGGACCTTGGCATTCATTTTTTGCCATCTTATCACAATACTTCCTTCTTTCATTTGTCTATATTCTGTTCAATGTTCTGATGATTCACGTCAGAAGGAGCATGTTGGAATTCATAGCAAATGATACAGGATCTGCATTGTGGAATTTGGTGACTGGCAGCTGGTAATAACTTACAGATACCTTGTGCTTTTAGACTATTTTTCTAATGTTTAAATTTTCCTCAAAGAACATATTATAATCCTAGATCCCTGCTGGATATCAAGAACTCAGGAATAACATTGAAGAAAATGGGCTACAAACTACATCCATTTAATACTTATTTTATTATGTAAAAGGATTATAAGAAGCTTCACGATGTCAGCAGCTCCAGTTTTATAAAAATACTTCACTTTAATTTATTTTTTATTTGAGATGGAGAGAAATCCAATTTTGTCCTTTGGCTCAGTACCAAAATTTGCAATGGCTCCAGGCTGGAGCACAAACAAGAAGCTAGAAACTCAATCCAGGCCTCCCATGTGGGTGGCAAGAAGCAAATTAGCTGACCCAACATCACTGCACAAAAGGTCTGCATTAGCAGGAAGCATAAATCAGGAACCAGGTATCAAACCCAGATACTATGATGTGAGAATCAGGCATCCCAATCAAGTTTGTTTTTTAAGATTTATTTATTTATTGCTTAAAATGCAGAGTGAGAGCCTGAGAGAAGGGGAGACAGAGGCAAAAAGAGAACTTCCATTCTTGTTCACACTCCAAATGTCCACAAAGGCCCAACCCAGAAGCCCAGAGCCAGGAATTCCAGTCAGGTGTACCGTGTGGGTATCAGGGACTCAAGTACTTGAGCCATCCTCTGCTACATTCTCAGGCATATTATTCGGATTCTGCTTCAGAGGCAGAGCACCTGAGACCTGAATGACTGGCACTCTGATATGGGTTACTGCTGTCACAACTGGTGGCTTACCCTGCAGTGCCACCACCCTCGCACATCAACCACATCAATGTCTTATTTGCTAGTCTAAAACTCCACCATTCTAGCTTTTATTTATGTATTTTACTACTCTAAAACCTTCCTTTGAGAACTTAATTCTCTGGAGTCCTAAAAGTTCTTTGCTTTGGAATTCTAAACCATAGGATAATCTTTTCTCTGAGTGTTTATGCCACCTGCCAACTTTGGGATCCTGGGGCACACATCAGATTTTCAAAACAGATATTCTGCCAGAGGCCTAGGAAGCTTTGTAAAGAAAAAGGGGATGAGATGTTTTGGAAGCACAGAAACACAATATTGGATTACTTTCACCAATTTAATGTCTCTACTGAGACCCTAATAAATATAAAAGAATATTTCCACAAAGTAAAATACAAAGAAAAACTCTAATAGCTTATATATCCAGAGCAAAATATTCTAAATTGTAAGATCTTTTGTTATCTCATGTGCACTAGGATTCCTAATTAATATCAAATCACACTTTAAAACTGGATCCTTAATTGGAAGAAATGGCAGAATCAGTTCAGCAACTCTGAGAATAATGCTGTCTACCAATTATCTAGTATTTAATAATATCTTAACATCCCAAGAAAAGTTTATAGGGTTCATGACAATCCCTCGTTGATATCCAAAAACTTATTTATTCTTCTGATTGAAGATTATTTTAACAATGTGTCCTCATTCCAGGTTTCTCCATCTTTACAAAGCCTTTACAAAGGCTGAATAATCCTGTACCCTACAGGACTCTCCTGTGCCTTACAGGATGTTTCTACTGGACCTCTGTGTGCAAAATCCAAACAGGATTCCTCTTCAAATTGTAGCAGTCACAAACATACCCAGACGTAATCCAATGGCGCAGCTCCAGCAGTTGTGGCCATTTGGGGAGTGAACCAGCAGATGGAAGATCTCTCTCTGTCTCCATCTCCCTTTCTCTCCCTCTCTCTCTCTGCCTCTCTATAACTCTGCCTTTCCAATCAATAAATATTTTTCAAAAAATACAGTTATATGTGTATAAATTTTTATTTTTTTTGTTCCTGAGAATATGAGAACATAAATTATCAGATCTACAAATTACAGGGTGTGTTAAGAGTGCAACTTGTATGGTTGATGCCTTAAATTCAAGTAAAATAATCCATCTTCAAATCGTCCCTTTTCATCTGTCAAATTCCCTTTTAAAATAATAATCTAACTCCAAGTTAGAAAAGGATAGTATATTTTCAGTCTTGTATAGAATTAGAGTAATTTTGCATCCTGAAAACATAATATTAAAAGGAAATATCTATGGTTCATTTATTTTGTCAAGGAGCCAGATCCTTGCATTTGGTTTCTAACGCCCTAATGACTGGGTGAAAACTATTTTCTTGATTATCTGCAAATGTTTTTCCACCATTGTCCAATTTCCATTACCCTGACAGTGAGAATCTGCCAGATCATGTCACATTATCAAACAAATCCCAAGGTCTACACCTTAACACAGTGCATGTTTATATACTTATACTGTTGGTAGGTGTATGGCTTGACTGGAACCCCATTAATCAGGAGGATGCAGGCTACTGGAAACTTTTTCTCAATACATGGTTACAAAATCAACACAGAGCTTCTGCCCATACCTGACACCCATCACTTCTGTTTGTATTTCATTAGACAATCATGTAGACAGACACCCTAAATGCAAACAGAGTAAGAATATTTAATGCTCCCTTGTGCTTCCAAAGAGAAAGGAAATACATGTAAACAGTTTGAACACATGTTCTACCCCATAACTCTTATTCATGCCTGTAAACTTGAACATTCAGAATTCATATGAGGGGGCCAGCACCATGGTAGAGTAGGTTTATCCTCCGCCTACAATGCCGGCTTCCCATATGGGTGCTGGTTCGAGTCCCGGCTGCTCCTCTTCCAATCCAGCTCTCTGCTATGGCCTGGGAAAGCAGTAGGAGACAGCCCAAGTTCTTGGGCCCCTGCACCTGCGTGGGAGACCCAGAAGAAGCTCCTGGCCCCTAGCTTCAGATTGGCGCAGCTCCGTCCATTGCAGCCATTTGGAGAGTGAACCAACAGAAGGAAGACCTTTCTCTCTGTCTCTTCCTCTCACTGTTTATAAGTCTACCTCTCAAAAAAAAAAAAAGCCTTTACAAAAAAGAGTTCATCTGAGAAATAAGTGGATTTATTAAGACTTGCAGAATGCTTAATGGACATCTTCAACCTTCAATCTCCAGATTTTCATTATACATGAAAAACATATTTAATCATATCTTTGGGTTTGTTTCTTTCTCTCCTTTTGGAAATTTTGCATCTTAACCTCTTTTCTAAGTTTTACTTATATTTCCATTATAATTAATTTATACTTTGATCTGTTTTGAGATATTTCTTCCATCTTTTTTTTCAAGCCATCAATAAAGCTGACTACCTTGTTCTTCAACTATTGATTTTTGTTCTGTTTTGCTTCTGGAAGCTTGGTTTGTTATCATTTTTGTGGTTTTGTCATCAGTTTCAGAGGTTTTGTCTGTACCTCACTTGAATGTTCTGAAGTGGTCTCACTATTTTCCATTGAAATTGACTCTCTGTCCCAGCTGTGCTATTTCATTTGGAGTTGCCTGATTCATGTATTTTTCATTTTTTTTATTTGACATAATTATTCATTTGTGTATTTAATTCTTGCTCTTCTCACTGTTTTAGCTGCTGACATATTCTGAGAGAAAGCAAGAGTGATTTATCCTTGTGGTTCCAGAGACCTACTAGCCAGTAAGTTGTCGGTGCCTGAAGCAAGTGGGCATTGACTTGTAGGAACGCTCTGAGGCTGTAGCTGGTCTTTGCTCAGTTTCAGAGACAGTGCAGAGAGCATGGGGTTGCTAGTATTCCTGTACCAAAACTCCTACCCCTGGAAACCACTGAGCAAGGAGTTTGCTCCATAATCACAACACAATTTCTCTCTTTCAAAATTCTAATATGATTAAGACTTTAAGCCCTCAGTGCTCAACAGCTCAGCAGAGGTAAACAGGTGCATATCAAGGGCAACAACCCAGTAAGAACTGGAAATTCACAGAGTCTGGTTTTTAATAACAAAAGCAAAAACATAAGCTCTTCTCTTCTTATACCATCAAGTAGGAGTTGACTTTCTGAATTCTTAGTATTTTCATTAACTTACAGAAAAGGAAATAGGTGACATAAATGATGCACTGTTACATAATATACAATCTCCTATTTGATTACATTTCTTGGATGATATCTTCTTCTTTTGCTGTCTCTTTCCCATTTATCCTTTCCACCTGCATAGGACCAAGAGCCCTTGATCAGAGTTGTTAGAAATGTTTTTGTTCCCTGTATGTCACAAACTTTAAATCTACATAAATAAATGAGTGAATGAAAAGAGTGACCTCAAAGAGAAATGGATGAACCTAGTTATAAAAGGATTCCTTATTTGTCAGCTCATTGCAATTCAAAAGCCTCAGTCAGTGGAAGAAACCTGTCTGTATAGAAGTTTGCTACACCTGACACCAGTTGCTTTAGTAATAGATAATTATTGTCTGCCTACATACTGCCTGGAGCTTAAATTGGAAACAATTTTCTTCATTTCCTGTCTTAAATCATTTTTAAATTTGTTGAAAAATTTTGAACATCTGCTAATCCCACTGCAGAGGTGGTGATGTTTTATTCTGAGTGAGGCAGTCTATAGGTTCGGCTTGTTCCTTATGTGTGAATTTACAGCATTGTGATTGCTATCTATGAGCCTGTGCCTCAGAATCATACATTGGTGAGCCATTTACAAAGAACAGAAAATTCTTCTTAAAGTTGGAAATTTAGGAACATGATTTTATTATGGCTAAAGTGATCATATGTGAGGACAGAGTGTCTGCTTCCTGTAATGGCTCTGGTTATTTTGTGCAGAATACAGACAGGCATGTACTACATGAGACAGAAGCTTTCAGAGCATCATGTCTCACTTGCTTTCAAGTCAAACTTGGTTTTCATTCTTTTGGCAGCTGCTCAAGCTTATTACTATGTAATTGGCACCAACAGCTGTCTCTGCTGTGTAAACCATATGAACCTCACACAATCCAGGATCTCATCATCTTATTTAGTATTAGCGCAGTTTTTGTGCAACGAGGTGTGTAGACATGAGTAAATAAACCAAAAAAAAAAAAAAAAGAATAGCATGGAGAATCTTATGATCTTGAATGCAGAAAAATACATTCCAACATTATTCCTTTTGGTAACTGAAAATGACACAATATCATAGTTTACTTAGAGCCATTTATGCACGAGTTTATTTTTCTACCTTGCCTGGAAATTAAAGTAGAAAAGAAATTCCAAGCATCATTTTAAAATACCAGCAGGATCATAAAGGACTCAACCTTTGCAGGATGCATTTAAAAACAGTGTATAAGTCTATATCTTGTGGACATGGTTTTAAAGAATGAATAAGGAAGAGATAAGGTCAGATAGAGCTTTATCAGGATACTAGGTTGATACATGCGGAATTTTTTTCCAGTTGATGATAAACTGAACTGAAATCTCGAGCCAGAAGCATATCTCCTTCTGGTACCATAAACCAAGCATTTATCCATCTGCCCTCTCTCAGCAGGATGCAGACCTTTGGCCAATGATAGAATTCACCTTAAGTATGTTTGTTAGGAAAGCAGCTGTTCCTCTGAATCTCACCACATTAAATGTGCAGTAAATTAGGAAATACATCCTGGCTGACAAAGATACATCTAGAGTAAACAAGACAGTTTAGTTCTTTGCATCAAGCAACCCTACTTGATTCATTGATTCATTTGCTTCCATGTCACTTTTTTAAGTGACATTAAGGTCAATGTATTGTATAACGGAAAATATATGATGAGCAGGCCCAATAAATGCTAAGCACACACATATATTCTAACAGTGGATATAAGGTAGAAGAGAGATGAATGTAAGTACAATTATAAATGAAGGTAAATTAATTTTTAATAAAATAACATATGGAGCATATATATATATATATAGGTTTAACCTATTATGCCACAGCACTGGCCTAAATGTTACTGATCTTTAAAAACCATTGATTTTGTCTACTGTGGTCTGATTTTCAATTACACCATTTTCTACTATGTTTAATTTACCTTATTTAAGCTTATTTTTGGTTTACTTTACTCTTTTTCTGCAGTTCTTAGAAGGATGACTTTATTTTAAATAATTCTTCTTTTCCAAAGTATGTCTTTAATGCTGTGAGTTTTCCTGTTAAATTCTATTTTAGCTACATAGATCGAGTGTTGGTATACCGTTCTTTCACATTCATTTAGATTCAAAATATTTTGTCTGTCCTAGAGACATCCTCTTTGCCTCATGCTATTTTAATAAGTGAGTTGTTTAACTTTCAACTCTTTTCCAGATTTCTTTCTTTTTTTTTCTGATTTCATTCTATATGGCTGGAAAGTATGCTTTGTATAGTATCTATTTTGTCTGTTAACTTAAGTAATTACTATTTCTCTTGCACTTCCTTCATTCCTGAGGATATAACATTCTCTCTGGAATCATCTGTCATTGATCTGAAGAACCTCATAGCATTATTTTTTGGAGGACGGCTCTGCTAGTGACAGATATTTTAGTTTTCCTCTACGTAAAATGTCTCATTATTTGACTGTGATTTCTAAAAAAAAAAAAAAAAAAAAATTTGCCTGATATACAATTGTGGTTTGGAATTCTGTCCTCTTTTTCATAATCTGAGTCAAGTTTCACCAAATCTGCTATCCTCAGTGGTTCCAGTGTTAGTTTGGATCTCAGATATTGATACGCTTTGTGATCATCTCATGAACACTACATGAGCCCAGACTGCTCACAGACAAATTGCAGAGTTGGCTCCTCTAACTCTTTCCTTGCCAGGATTACTGCAGCACTAGCTATATCTGTGTGTGCTATAATTGTCATCTGGCCAGAAATATTTTGTATTTGACTTCCTTTGTAATGTTGCCTCTGTACTAGAATACAGTGCCCTTCTTCCAGAGCCACCCTCGGATATGAATCAACAGAGAAATGATGGAGATTCCCTAAACTCTATGGACCAAAAGAGTCTCTTCTCCAATTGCTTTGATGGGGAAAATTGATTTACCTGAGGGTTTGAAGTGCCTGTGACATCCTACACCACTGATGACTTACTCCTTTTATAACCCCGCCTGTCATGGATTCTAGAGCATTCCTCCCAGAAGGGTTTTCTCCTATTCCAATAACTGCTACATCTCAGTCTGCTCAACTGGCATCACTGTCAATTCCAACTCCTTCTTTCATGCCTCCTGTTTCCCCAAATGTAATCAAGTTCTGTTTGCACATACCTGACCCTTCCTTCAACTTTTCTCTCATTTATGTTTGAATAAAAGGTTTCCTGGAAATATTTTCAAAAAGTCCTTTCTTCACTGCTGGATAAGTGGTTCTGTTATTTCTCCATGAGTTACCATTGCTTACATTTGGAGTAAATCAGCAGGAAGTGTGCAAGTGATCCAGAAATTTGAAATACAGCCAAAGAAAGTAAAAGAAGAGATAACTAGTAGGTATATAAACATAAACCAGATGTTTATGTATGTTTGTCTGTCTTTTTAAAAGACACTTGGAAAAATTTATAGTTTCAATGCAATTTTAAAGATTTTCTTAAAAGGCAAGCATTATACATCTCATCAATCCTCAGTTATAGCATCTGGTATCACGTTCAAGTGTCTGCAGAATTAAAATTATTTTCTGTATTGAGCAAGAATTTCTATGGTACAATCTGTCTTATAAATGGATTTTTTCAACAATAGAAATTTATTTAAGTATAACTTAGAAATTATTCAAGTAAATTGAAATCACTACGTGTACCTCAAAAAACTGCTTTTGAATGAAATCAAGAGGGTAAACAAAGGTAATATTTAGACTACTTTGAAGTTCAATCCAGAAAATCATTTTAAATCTATTTTAAAAGGGGCTTTATTTAAGTACTGAATGTGATAACAAAAATAAATTATGTTTATGAGTATTTTAACTCAAAAGAAGTTTTTATTTTTCCAAAATTTGTGATTGATCCTCATATTCATCAACTGCTGTCAGTAAGTTAATATTTGCACATGGATTTTATTTAAAGTCATTTCTTCTTAAATGTTCTACAATTTAGACTTTCCTTTTACATTCCAACTGGGCATAATTAGCGAGATTTTACTACAGGTACTAAGAGTGTGAAAGTCTATGCTAATAAGAAGCTTTACAACATAGAAAAGTGAACTGAGAACTCCTGGGTTGCATTTCTGAGAGAAGAAAAATTAGAACACAATGTAGGGTGAAAAAGCTGAACAGAAGAAAAACAGAATGAACAGACTATGCAATTTTATGTACAGCTAGTATATAAATCTCATCACCTGCCAGGAAAGAGCTAATTCCTACTGCTGGCAATAATTCAGGCCACTTCATATATGCTTTATGACTTGTCCAGCAAAATTTAATTTCACTTATCCTTACAGGACCTAGGAGGTCCTAAATTTTAATGTAACTGAATTTCTCTTAGAATACTCAAGAAAGCAATGTTTAAATTAGACATGTCCCAAGCTTAAAACGCTTGCTTAAAACCATGGCTGCATTGCAAATGGTTTTCAGGGTACTCTTTATCATTTGTTAGACCACTCCAAGAGAAATAAATTCCTAAGGGCAAAAGATTTGTACAACTCACCTGCGTATCATGAATAATGCCTCACCCAGTATCTTGAGCACAGTAGAGGTTAAGTAGACGCTTGTTGAATGGGTGGGTAGACCATCCATTACGTGTGTAATGGAATTGTCTTCTTCCTGACCCCAGGCACTTAAAATGGACCTTGCTGCTCCACTGAGCAGTGTATTTCACTGCTTACACTAACCAGCCCGAAGCTGCTTATCAATGTTCAAATGCACAATAATCAGAGTGACTTTAGACAAATAACAGAATGTCATCTCTTCTACTACCTGATGCTTACCCCTCTGGGTTATTGACATGGCTAGAGAACGTCTGTAGCATGTTCTTTCTAGGAACAGAAGTTAGCACATATTTACTGAACTCTGGCTGCTGGAGATTAGTACAGCATATTAGGTCAATAAAAGGAGTTTTTCATCTAAAGGAAGAAAAAAAATATGTCCAAACTTGCTGCCATAGGACAGAATTATCAAAAATTAGAAAATACATTACAAACACATACTGATGACCAAGTCAAGCTGCAGTCTGGTGTGGTGAAGTATCAATAAAAATATATTTTAACCAAAAATATTTTGTCAATGAAAAGAATGTAAAAGAAAAAAAATGTTAAAGACACCAGGGAAACTAGAAGTCCTTTATGATGCCAAAGAAAGTGACTAACTATATAAAATTAGCTTTTCTTGTGAAATTGTCTTAATCTTGCCTGCTAAAATAAAGGGGAATATGCTTTTGATAGGAAAGGGGCTTGATGTCAAGACAATGATTAAATTTCTTTCATTTTTAATTTATTTGAAAGAGTTATAGAGAGAGGTAGAGACAGAGAGAGAGAGAGGTCTTCCATCCACTGGTTCAATCCCCAGATGGC